>NC_064852.1:155571180-155871180 GCF_024139225.1 Suncus etruscus
CAAATTCAGTAGCTAAACTTTTACCAATCCTGAGAGCACAAGATAAAGAATTACCTCCAGGAGTGATTCCTGAGCACAGAGCCAGAAGAAACCCTTAAGATACAGCAGGGTGTGGCCCAAAACCCAAAAATAAAAGTATGACCATTATTGGAGAATTAAAGGAGAAAAACATTCATTTATTTACATGTGAAAGAGGCATATATGTCATATATGGTAAAATTCAGTATGGTCACCTGCTATGACCAATTTCCACACTTTGCCTTTGATTTTCCCAAATCCATCAAACTCTGACTCTCAATTTTCTGGAAACTTCTCCTCCCTCTTCTGAATTGTTTTTGTTGGTTAAGGGCCATACTTGATAGTGCCAGGGCTTACTCCTGACTCTGTGTTCATGGATGTCTCTGGCAGGCTCAGAAATTAAACCCGGTTGACTGCAAGCAAGGCAAGTGCCTTACCCCACTGTGCTATCTCTCTGGTCCTCCTCCCTCTTTTGAGCAGCCACCTCTGAAAATCTTGTCAGCATTTGACACCTTCCAACATCATGGCCCATCCCCTCCCCAGGATTTCTTTCCTGGAACAGGCCACACTTGCAACAATTCCTACTACCATTCATCCTGGCTTATTCCTCTTCTTGGTTTCAGAGTCAGTGGCCTAATGCTCAGCCCTGGAAGCTCTTCTCTGGCCACACCCTCTCTGTGCGATCTCAGCCCCTCCTATCCTGATTTCTTCACTTGTGTGGTGGTGCTGGCGGTCAGTCCCAAGGTCTCACACCTGCAAGTTAGTACTGGGCTGCTTGAGTTCAATCCCAGCCACTAGGTTCTGGTGTAGATGCCGCCATCCTGTTGGTGGTGGGTATTTATAGACACAGTAAACACAGGAGCTTCAGGCTCCCCAGGCCACTGTCTGCCAAGGCGCTGCGGGAAGAAGCAATTACATGGCACTGAGTCCAGTTCCTGCCTCCTTAACTTAGCCTCTGACTGCACCAAGCATCTTTAGCCAGACCCTTCTGTGTCATCCCCAACTCCCATCCTTCCCGCACACCCCGTGTGCAATCTGTCGGCACGTCTTGCCAGCTCTATTTTTGAAATTAATCCCCAAACTTAGCACTTCACTTCTAACCACCTGGACCATGATCACCCTCCACGGAGATGTTTTCAATCTTGGAGCTGGAGCATGTGAACCATCTCGGGAAGCACATAAGGACATGAGTGTCCTCTACACACTGCTCTTCCTTCCTCGGCTCCCACACAGAATGTTGTTGCACTTTTCAAATACATAGTGCCCACTTTGGAAAGCTTATTACACTTCATAGTTCTTCCATTTTTTTTGTTTTTGTTTTGTTTTTTTTTTTGGGGGGGGGGCCACACCCAGAGGCACTCAAATATTACTCCTGGCTCAGTGATCAGAGATCGCTTCTGGCAGGCTCAAGGGACCATATGGGATGCTGGGGATCGAATCCAGGTTCATCCCGGGTTGGCCAAGTGCAAGGCGAATGCCCTACCACTGTGCTTTCTCTTCGGCCCCATAGTTCTTCCTCTTGGTTGGAGTTTCTTTTGCACTTGGCAGTTGTTTCTCCCTCTTAATCCCACAGCCATGCACATGCCACATCATAGGCCTTCCTTTTTCATTTTCTTTCATAGGCTCCTTTCCTCATTGTGAGGACCATCTTCCTTCACAGGAGTGACTTCTCCATCCCTCCACGTTTCCTCCCCAATTCTATTATAAGCATTTGCAACAAGAAGGACTTAGCATGAATACCCCCTCAAACAAAGGATCTTGATTCAATCTGAAGTTAATATTAAGATAACAAATTTGAACTGAATTCCCTAGGTGTGACCCCAAACCAAAACAAAAACAAAAACAAAAACACAACAATGAACATACTTCATATGCAGATGACTCTAGTTTAGTTCCCGGCACCACATGGTCTACAAACTTTCTTGGGGAAGTAGCCCTGGAGGTCCTGAGCATCATCAGAGTGACCTAGGCAATGCCCAGCACGCAAGGCATGAGCAGTAATGCAACATCTGGCATTGAACCAATTGCTGAATGAGTCGATAAACAAATGTCTGAGTGTGTGTGGGTCAAAGAAAGGCTTCAACAAAAACTATTATTGAACAGAAGGAGCTAGTAAGCCATATGGTTGCTGGCATGAGGGTCTTTTAAGGAAGACTGGGACTCTGAAATGTCTCCCTAAACACTATTGATTGTGGTTCTCCCTGTGTAAACAGCTCCTGCTGCTTCCCACACTTGGGAAGGTCAACCAAATGCACATCATGTATGTAAGGACATCTATGGCAACAGAGGGGAGAGAATGACTCCACACCCAGACCTACAGGGTGAAAATGAAGCAAGGATTTCCTGGGAACCAACACAGCAGGAATCTCAGATCCAGAAAGCTACAGTGAGCATTTGACTCTACTCGCCCCAGTTTGTCATTGGAAATGTGCAGAATTTGAACTATAGGGGTTCCAAAGAAAGCAACCATGGATTGTGCATTCTTATATGATCCCAGATGCAGGGAGATCCCAGTTTCTATGTAGACCACGCATACAGATCACTTAGGAGGAGTACATAGCTTATCACACTAGCTTATAACCCCAATGTTATTAGCTAATGTGGTCCAAGCCATCAGTGGATGCTCTTGGGAAGGACCTAGTAGGATCAAATCCATCTTCTGTCCTGATAAGATGTTTCTAGCTTTGATGGTGTCAAAAGATTGTTTGTGAAATCCAAGTCTTGGCCTTAATGGATGCTGGCAAGGATGCAAAGGATGAATCGGGTCCTCATCGGAGGTTATCAACAGGAGTTGCATCCACGGGTTTCAGCTCTCTCTCTCTCTCTCTCTCTCTCTCTCTCTCTCTCTCTCACACACACACACACACACACACACACCCTATGATGCTTTGCTCACAAACAAGACTCCTACCAGATGCTTGTCTGGTTCCCTCCCCCCAGGTCTGACTCCCACCAGGACATGGTTCTTCAGTAACTCTCAAACCCTTGGCACTGATCACCCCAAAGCCCATAGCCAGGAGTACAAATCTGTAGGTTTGAAAAAACATAAATATGGACCATGTGACCAAAACGTCACCCTGTTCCGCGGAAGGATGGAGAGGCCTTCAGATCATGGAGGTCAACAAGACCTTGGGGCATGCATGGTCCAGTCACCCCTTCTCAGCCACATGCCCTTGAATCTGTTGCTTGACGGTCCTTGGTTTCAGTTTGCTTGTTTATGAAATGCAAGTGACAATCATGGTATCGCATGCTGTGTGTTGAGGGGAGACATAGAGTCCTGCCAAGTGACAATCATGGTATCACATGCTGTGTGTTGAGGGGAGACATAGAGTCCTGCCAAGTGACAATCATGGTATCACATGCTGTGTGTTGAGGGGAGACATAGAGTCCTGCCAAGTGACAATCATGGTATCACATGCTGTGTGTTGAGGGGAGACATAGAGTCCTGCGTGTAAAGCAATTGGAACAGCTGCTGGCACATAGTACGTGCTCCTTAAATGTTTGCCAAATAAACTAAGGTTTCTGTGTTTTACAATGAATTTCCAACTACTCTCCCTGTGTTTTTATTCTCTGTAAAAAAAATTTCAGGCTTGCAAGGTATGAGTTGTTTTTTTTTTTTTTTACTGAGATTGCTTTTGATGTTCTTATTTAAAAAATAAGTTAGCATAAAACGTTAGGATGAGTTTGCACTTACCACACTTAGTTTTTGATTTCTCCTGAAGTCCTTAAACTGGAAAACATATACACAGCCCTTTGCTGTTTCCCAAGCAGAGAGACTGATGGCCATAAAAAATGAAGTGAATTCCTCTGACCACAGGGTTTTCACAGGGTCTGACCTTTTCTGCACCATATCCCTTTTGCCAGAATGTCCAATCTCCTCCAGTACCTTCCAACCACACTGAACTTGTTTTTATTTCTCAAGTACTTAGAGTTGAATGCAAAATCGGAGCCTCTTTTCTCACTTAGGAAGGGAGTGAGACACTATTCATATATCTTCCTGCTAATGTACAGCCAAGTTTTTATGTTGCAATTCTCCGGAGAAAATCTGTTCCACTGTGAACAATCTTTAATGAAATACACACGGGATCAAAATTGCGAAGGCAAGGAGATTGCAAGAACTCCACCTAATTTGTGCATTTATATGTGTGTGTATCTGTTACCATTTCTCAACCTGTCAAGAGAAGCAGAATATTTTTCAATGAAGAAATAGATTTTGAAAATTGAAAATATGAATATGGGAACATACAATTTTAAAAATGATAGAAGAGTTTGATAATATGCTTATGATTGTTTCAATGCTTAGGATATTAACATCAAACTTGCTTTCCTCCATCAAAGTACCCACGACCTTCTACCATGTTTTTTGGTTTTTTGTCACCTCTGACTTCATCTCTTCGTCCCCCAACTCTCCCCACTGCCTGGTTACATGAGTTTTGTCATTCAAGGTAAGCATTTGTCACTGTTCAAAAAACTAACCACTCCCTTGTTTTGTTCATTTGCCACAGATGACTGGATCACCCAACATTTGTTCTCCATCTGACTGACCACTTAACATGATGCCCTCCAGTCCCGTCCACACTGCAATGAGCAACATGGTTTCATCCTTTAAAAGAGTGACATAGTATTCTATTGTGTCTATCTGCCACAACTTTCTTATCCTCTAAACTGTCCTTAGACAGTTCAGTTGTTTCCATTCTTTACTAGCTAAAATAGGAAATTTTGTATGAAATCTTAACTTTGTGACCTCTAGCATTTTATAAAAAGGCAAAGCTTTCAAGCTGTAATCATGCCCATAACACAGTCGCCATGTTTGCACTTGGTCAGCCTCATAGACTCACTTTTTTTCTCGAAAGAGATGTAAACCAAACCATGGAAAATCATAGGTACACCAGTCACGCAGCACAAAGCTGGGAATTTCCAGAGGAGAGGGCAGACCACCTTGCCCTCACCTAAGCCATGCCAGCTGCACCCGTCATCCATAATCTCTGCTTTGTCTATGATCCTGATTCACCACTCCTCTACAATTCTCTGTGGAGACACTAATCTGACTAGACTGCAGGTACACTGGTATTTGGGTCAATATTATTAGGGCTTTTTTTTTTTTTTAGCAAGTGCAAATCTCCTCCACCCCTACCCCACCCAGCATTCTGCTACTTCCAGGAGATCTGGCAGCTGAGAGCAGACCCACAAAAGCTACCATATCAGTAACAGTGCTGCTTTGAATTCCTGGGCAACATTATTTGTTTGATGCTGTCATCCCGTAGGAACACAACAATTTAGATGCCAATGTGTAGCTGAGGTCACTTAATGCTCAGAAATAAATAAAATAACAGAATACTCAGAAAGCAACAAAAGCTTACTAAGCCTTTTGCCAATGTTAATGTTAATGATCTCATTGGAGAAACAATTTTTTTCACAAATTTGCTGGTCACTAGACTTCTTTGTTTTTATTTTTCTTTCTTCTCTTCCTTTTATTTTTTCTTTCTATTCTTTTTTAATTGACTTTGTTCTCACTTATCTGGAAACAAATATTATGTATTATAGTCAACTATACTAACTATGTAATGCATGTTTTTAAATAAAGCAAATAAAAAAGAAAGCAATGCTTTCTATGAATGTTAAATATCTTGACTTATTTTATGTATACAGGTGTAAGATTTATTATAAAGAAAGAGTTCCTTTTGGGGGCAAGTGGTCCCCAACTGGCAATGCTCAGGGAATACTCCTAGCTGTGCTCAGGGATCTTCCCTGGTAGTGCTCAGAGGGGAATCATATCTAATGCTGGGCTTGAACAAGTGTTAACCACATGCAACATTAAGCTCCTTACCGCCTTACTCTCTTTGTCCCTTTTATTAAAATTTATTTAAAGAAAATGTATCACACAGTTGACATAACTGATCACGACACATTTGTTTCAGGATGACAGAAAGCAAAGTTATTAAGAAATAGAAAAAATGGAGAATTTTAATAAATGGAAAAGGAGGAGAGAGGGTTTATTAGCAGCTGTATTTGTGAAAATTATTGTATAACCAATAAAGTCATTAATACAATAGCAGAAGGTTTAAAGAATGAAGTAGTGAATGTAAGGGAAATAGTTTACAACCTGCCAAGAAATAAAAACAAGCCCCCCTACAAAGTGGCATATCAAACTATATAATCAAATAAATTATTTATTTATTAATTAGACCTGCCCCCAAATCCAGTTCACTGGTGTATCAGCATCGTGTATGGCTGTCCTTTATGACACTGATAGTCATTCATTTCTCTCTGTCAAGAAAATGCGATTTCAGAGGAAATCTAACACATACATATGGACACTGCGTCTTCAATAAGACTTCTGAAATTTTGAGTTTTGTTTATGACAAAGAATTTCACTTTTTGGCAAGGTGCCCTGTTGGTATAACTGGTCTTCACCTTACTCAGTAAATCTCTTTTTGTGGGTGCTTGCCAATAATTGTATGAAAGCACCTTTGGATTGAAGTATCCTTTGGATTGGTATCTGACCCTACCTGTTCTCTACTCTCATGTGGTCTTATGCTTCCCAATAAAGATCCCAGGTTTCAGGGGAAAAAATGCTTGCAGTTTTGGTTTTTCCATGACTGAACTAGCTGCTCTTAGGAGCAGAAGACTTGTGTGTGGACGTTCCTGACCTATTTTATCCCTTTAACCATGTGTGGATCATTTCCCATGTCAGCATTTGCTTCCAGATCCTCCTCTCTCGAATCCCCTGGGATTAGGGCATGAGGCTTCTGCTTGACCTGGCTTGATCAGGGACTCTGCCTACTACTGGTGAGATGTTCTCTGTGGTAGTCTTATGGTTCCTCAAGTGGATTGTCCCACCATGGATTCTTAATTTAGCTCCTATTTGGTTCAAACTTATGATGATAGCTTGGTTTTGGGCCAAGGGACCCTGGCCTATCCTCACATAGATAGCAACCTTCTTTATTCCAATAGATAAAACATACCAAGCAAGCAGATAAAAAACTACAGACCAGGGGCCGGGTAGGTGGCGCTGGAGGTAAGGTGTCTGCCTTGCAAGCGCTAGCCAAGGAAGGACCGCGGTTCGATCCCCAGGCGTCCCATATGGTCCCCCCAATCCAGGGGCGATTTCTGAGCACATAGCCAGGAGTAACCCCTGAGCGTCAAACGGGTGTGGCCCAAAAACAAAAAACAAAAAAAAAACAAAAAAAAACTACAGACCTACGTAGATTTTCCTTTAGAAAAACTTGACTTGTCACAGTACACTATAGATTCTAAGAACAACCCTGAAGAATACAACATACTCTCTGTTTCAAACCATTATGGTGAAATAAAAAAGGGTCATGCACAGCCTATTGTAAAAATGCAACAAGACAACATTGGTATAAATTTGATGATCAAGAAGTTTCATAAATCTTCAACTCATCTATAAAATCATCAGCAGTTTATATTCTTTTTGTACTTCAGAGACTTGCAGCAACAGATAACAGCCGTTTTTACACACAGAAAGTTATAGAATGCATTTGGAAGATGTGACTCCAACTACAGTGCTCACTATTAGTGTTTTAGTGTCTTAATTTTAATCCTTTTATGTTTATAATAACCTTTTAATTTTTTCCACAGTGATACTTGGAGATATAGTTTGGATGCCCTAGTTTTGCAGTACAGTGATATATTGTTGAACTCCTAATACGGTGTTTATCATGATGTCTTAACATTTTAAATTATTCACTTTCCATTTAATTATGCCTGCTTGTATGATCTAATGTTTCTCTCCACAGATATCCCTGGAGAAGACATCTGCATACCATAGACTCTTTCTACAGTGCTCAGCCACTGAATATGGTTTTGTAATTTATTTTTTTATTTTCGAAGCCAGTCAAATTGAGCAGTGGGGGGGTAATATACCAACTTTTGTGATACTAATGTTAATAAGTTCTGATAAACCACTGTCATTGGACCAGTCAATGCAATTTATTTTTTTAATGCATAATTTTTTTTATTTAAACACCTTGATTACATACATAATTGTGTTTGGGTTTCAGTCATAAAAGGAACACCACCCATCACCAGTGCAATATTCCCATCACCCAAGTCCCAAATCTCCCTCCTCCCCACCCAACCCCCGCCTGTACCCTAAACAGGCTCTACATTTCCCTCATACATTCTCAATATTAGGACAGTTCAAAATGTAGTTATTTCTCTAACTAAACTCATCACTCTTTGTGGTGAGCTTCCTGAGGTGAGCTGGAACTTCCAGCTCTTTTCTCTTTTGTGTCTGAAAATTATTATTACAAGGGTGTCTTTCATTTTTCTTAAAACCCATAAATGAGTGAGACCATTCTGCGTTTTTCTCTCTCTCTCTGACTTATTTCACTCAGCATAATAGATTCCATGTACATCCATGTATAGGAAAATTTCATGACTTCATCTCTCCTGACAGCTGCATAATATTCCATTGTGTATATGTACCACAGTTTCTTTAGCCATTCATCTGTTGAAGGGCTTCTTGGTTGTTTCCAGAGTCTTGCTATGGTAAATAGAGCTGCAATGAATATAGGTGTAAGGAAGGGGTTTTTGTATTGTATTTTTGTGTTCCTAGGGTATATTCCTAGGAGTGGTATAGCTGGATCGTATGGGAGCTCGATTTCCAGTTTTTGGAGGAATCTCCATATCGCTTTCCATAAAGGTTGAACTAGACAGCATTCCCACCAGCAGTGGATAAGAGTTCCTTTCTCTCCACATCCCCGCCAACACTGTTTATTCTCATTCTTTGTGATGTGTGCCATTCTCTGGGGTGTGAGGTGGTATCTCATCGTTGTTTTGATTTGCATCTCCCTGATGATTAGTGATGTGGAACATTTTTTCATGTGTCTTTTGGCCATGCGTATTTCTTCTTTGTCAAAGTGTCTGTTCATTTCTTCTCCCCATTTTTTGATGGGGTTAGATGTTTTTTTCTTGTAAAGTTCTGTCAGTGCCTTGTATATTTTGGAGATTAGCCCCTTATCTGATGGGTATTGGGTGAATAGTTTCTCCCACTCAGTGGGTGGCTCTTGTATCCTGGGCACTATTTCCTTTGAGGTGCAGAAGCTTCTCAGCTTAATATATTCCCATCTGTTAATCTCTGCTTTCACTTGCTTGGAGAGTGCAGTTTCCTCCTTGAAGATGCCTGTAATGTCCTGGAGTGTTTTGCCTATGTGCTGTTCTATATATCTTATGGTTTTGGGGCTGATATCGAGGTCTTTAATCCATTTGGATTTTACCTTTGTACATGATGTTAGCTGGGGGTCTAAGTTTAATTTTTTGCAAGTGGCTATCCAATTGTGCCAACACCACTTGTTGAAGAGGCTTTCCCTGCTCCATTTAGGATTTCCTGCTCCTTTATCAAAAATTAGATGGTTGTATCTCTGGGGAACATTTTCTGAGTATTCAAGCCTATTCCACTGATCTGAGGACCTATCCTTATTCCAATACCATGCTGTTTTGATAACTGTTGCTTTGTAGTACAGTTTAAAGTTGGGAAAAGTAATTCCTCCCATATTCTTTTTCCCAATGATTGCTTTAGCTATTCGAGGGTGTTTATTGTTCCAAATGAATTTCAAAAGTGTCTGATCCACTTCTTTGAAGAATGTCATGGGTATCTTTAGAGGGATGGCATTAAATCTGTATAATGCCTTGGGGAGTATTGCCATTTTGATGATGTTAATCCTGCCAATCCATGAGCAGGGTATGTGTTTCCATTTCCGTGTGTCCTCTCTTATTTCTTGGAGCAGAGTTTTATAGTTTTCTTTGTATAGGTCCTTCACATATTTAGTCAAGTTGATTCCAAGATATTTGAGTTTGTGTGGTACTATTGTGAATGGGGTTGTTTTCTTAATGTCCATTTCATCCTTATTACTATTGGTATATAGAAAGGCCATTGATTTTTGTGTGTTAATTTTGTAGCCTGCCACCTTGCTATATGAGTCTATTGTTTCTAGAAGCTTTTTGATAGAGTCTTTAGGGTTTTCTAAGTAGAGTAACATGTCATCTGCAAACAGTGAGAGCTTGACTTCTTCCTTTCCTATCTGGATTCCCTTGATATCCTTTTCTTGCCTAATCGCTATAGCAAGTACTTCCAGTGCTATGTTGAATAGGAGTGGTGAGAGAGGACAGCCTTGTCTTGTGCCAGAATTTAGAGGGAAGGCTTTCAGTTTTTCTCCATTGAGGATAATATTTGCCACTGGCTTGTGGTAGATGGCCTTCACTATATTGAGAAAGGTTCCCTCCATTCCCATCTTGCTGAGAGTTTTGATCAAGAATGGGTGTTGGACCTTATCAAATGCTTTCTCTGCATCTATTGATATGATCATGTGGTTTTTATTTTTCTTGTTATTGATGTTGTGTATTATGTTGATAGATTTACGGATGTTAAACCAGCCTTGCATTCCTGGGATGAAACCTACTTGATCGTAGTGGATGATCTTCTTAACGAGGCATTGAATCCTATTTGCCAGGATTTTGTTGAGGATCTTTGCATCTGCATTCATCAGTGATATTGGTCTGTAATTTTCTTTTTTGGTAGCGTCTCTGTCTGGTTTAGGTATCAAGGTGATGTTGGCTTCATAAAAGCTATTTGGAAGTGTTTCTGTTTGTTCAATTTCATGAAAGAGTCTTGCCAAGATTAGCAGTAGTTCCTCTTGGAAAGTTTGATAGAATTCATTAGTGAATCCATCTGGACCTGGGCTTTTGTTTTTCGGCAGACATTTGATTACTGTTTTAATTTCATCAATGGTGATGGGGGTGTTTAGATATGCTACATCCTCTTCCTTCAACCGTGGAAGATTATAAGAGTCCAAGAATTTATCCATTTCTTCCAGGTTCTCATTTTTAGTGGCGTAGAGTTTCTCAAAGTAGTTTCTGATTACCCTTTGAATCTCTGTCATATCAGTAGTGATCTCTCCTTTTTCATTCCTGATACGAGTTATCAAGTTTCTCTCTCTCTCTTTCTTTGTTAGGTTTGCCAGTGGTCTATCAATCTTGTTTATTTTTTCAAAGAACCAACTTCTGCTTTCGTTGATCTTTCGGATTGTTTTTTGAGTTTCCACTTCGTTGATTTCTGCTCTCAGCTTTGTTATTTCCTTCTGTCTTCCTATTCTTGGGTCCTTTTGTTGAGCATTTTCTAGTTCTATTAGCTGTGTCATTAAGCTACTCAGGTAAGCTCCTTCTTCCTTCCTGATGTGTGCTTGCAAAGCTATAAATTTTCCTCTCAGTACTGTTTTTGCTGTGTCCCATAGGTTCTGAGAGTTTGTGTCTTTATTGTCATTTGTTTCCAGGAACCTTTTTATTTCCTCCTTGATTTCATCTCGGACCCACTGGTTATTGAGCATGAGGCTGTTTAACTTCCAGGTGTTAAAGTGTTTCTTCTGAGTCCCTTTGGAGTTCACAAATAATTTCAGAGCCTTGTGGTCAGCGAAGGTAGTCTGCAAAATTTCTATCCTCTTGATCTTATGGAGGTATGTTTTATGTGCCAGCATGTAGTCTATCCTGGAGAATGTCCCATGTACATTGGAGAAGAATGTGTATCCAGGTTTCTGGGGATGGAGTGTCCTATATATATCCACTAGGCCTCTTTCTTCCATTTCTCTCCTCAGGTCTAGTATATTCTTGTTGGGTTTCAGTCTGGTTGACCTGTCCAGTGTTGACAAAGCCGTGTTAAGGTCCCCCACAATTATTGTGTTGTTGTTGATATTATTTTTCAGATTTGTCAACAGTTGTATTAAATATTTTGCTGGCCCCTCATTCGGTGCATATATGTTTAGGAGAGTGAATTCTTCCTGCTCTACGTACCCCTTGATTAATATAAAATGTCCGTCTTTGTCCCTTACAACCTTCCTGAGTATAAAGTTTGCATTATCTGATATTAGTATGGCCACTCCAGCTTTTTTATGGGTGTTGTTTGCTTGGATAACTTTTCTCCAGCCTTTTATTTTGAGTCTATGTTTGTTCTGACTATTCAGGTGTGTTTCTTGTAGGCAGCAGAAGGTTGGATTGAGTTTTTTGATCCATTTAGCCACTCTGTGTCTCTTAACTGGTGCATTTAGTCCATTGACGTTGAGAGAAAGAATTGTCCTGGGATTTAACGCCATCTTTATTTCAAAATTTGGTGTGTCTTTTGGGTAGTCTTGTCTTAGATTAGGTCTTTCAGTTTTTCTCTTAAGACTGGTTTTGTGTCTGTGAAGTTTCTGAGCTGTTTTTTGTCTGTGAAACCATGTATTCTTCCATCAAACCGGAAAGTGAGTTTTGCTGGGTATAGTATTCTGGGTGAAGCATTCATTTCATTCAGTCTTGTCACAATATCCCACCACTGCTTTCTGGCATTGAGCGTTTCTGGTGACAGGTCTGCTGTAAATCTCAGGGAAGCTTGCTTGAACATGATTTCCCCTTTTGATCTTGCTGTTTTCAGAATTCTGTCTCTATCTGTGGGATTTGTCATTGTGACTAGGATGTGTCTTGGGGTGGTTTTTTCTGGGGTCTCTTTTGGTTGGTACTCTTCGGGCATGCAGGATTTGATCACATATATTCTTTAGCTCTGGAAGTTTCTCTTTAATGATGTTCTTGACCATTGATTCTTCCTGGAAATTTTCTTCCTGGGTCTCTGGGACTCCAATGATTCTTAAGTTGTTTCTGTTGATCTTATCATAGACTTCTATTTTCGTCTGTTCCCATTCTTTGACTAATTTTTCCATTGTCTGCTCATTTGCTTTAAGTTTTTTGTCCAATCTCTCCTGCTGTATGGAATTTTTATGTATCTCATCTTCCACAGCACCAAGTCTATTCTCAGCTTCTGATACCCTGTCCCAGAGCTTATCCATTTTGTCATTCACTTCGTTTACTGACTTTTTCAGTCCTGTTAGTTGACATGTTATTTCAGTTTGGAGTTTTGTCATTTCTGCCTTCATATTTTCTTGGTTCTTATTAGTGTTCTGTTCAACTCGATCCATGGTTTCTTGGAGTCTGTTGAGCACCTTCCATATTGCTAGTCTAAAGTCCTTATCTGAGAGGTTGATTAGTTGTTCAGTCATTATCTGGTCCTCAGAATTGTCATCTTCATTCTCTATGTCTGATGCTGGCCTGCGTTGTTTCCCCATTGTCACACTTGTATTGTGGGTTTTTCTACGTGTTGTGGTGGTATTCATTGTCTATATGATGTAGGCAGCACACTCCTCTGGCTCCTCCCTTTCTGGATGGGCTGACTTGCCTCTAAGGGAGGGGAGTCCTCCGTGGATGAAGCCTCACACTGGGTCAAATCTTAGGCCCGAGCATGCAACAGAGAAGACAGTCCAGAGAGAAATGTTTGCTTCTGTGATATAGCGCCGTTCTTAGTGTGATTTTTCCTTCTTGTTGCAATGGAGTTCTTTCCTTAGAAAGAGTGCACGGCCGCGTAGCGAAGCGGAGCGGCCGTGCTCCTCTGAGCCTCTTTTTGCCCCACTCGCAAGAGTTTCACGCAAGAGGACAGTAGACAGACATAGACAGGTCAGACTCACAGTCTTTCACAGTTGAGCCCCACTGGGCCGGTGTACTTTCGCGGATTTTCCCCGCCTGGTGTCACACACAGGGAGCCAGCTTTTGCAAAGGTTAGCCGGTTTTTATGCTCTGAAGTCCCTCCCTGAAAATCGCAATTTATTTTTAATTCATGCTTGTTTTCTACTATATCATAAGCCTTTTTTTCTCAATTTACCTTCAGAAAAGAAACTTGGATGTTCAAGACCTGAAATACAATATTCCATGGTGCAGACCTTTCTTATAGTGCTCATTACCATATTACTTAGTATTATAGACTTGAATAATATGGTTGTTTCAAGAATGTTCTATGCATTCTAAACCATGAAGCCTTTTTAAGCGAAGTTATCAATGATTGATTACTTCAAGGAGTTGAAAAAATTTTCCACCTGACATGCTGGCTTTTTATTTTAAAGCACTTTGACCCATTCCACCTGGGTCAGTTTTTCAAAAGCAACCTGTGAATCGATCTTCTGTGTATGTATGTGAGGGATGGCCACCTCTATGTCTGTTTAATATCCTTTGTATTGTAATAATGTCTTCTATGTTGTATATAGTCCTTTCTTTCTCTCCCTAACCTACTTATCACTTTATGAATCTTCTTCTACTGTTTTCTTCCACTCTATCATCCCTGATTTATTTTTGATCCCTAGTCAACTCTTTTCACTCTCAGTTCTTAACTCCCCAGATTAATTCCTGCTTCAATCCGGGAAGATGCCTGTTACCCTTCCCCAATGTTACCCCTCCCCCAGTTCCATCTGCTAATCTCACCTGATGATCACACCTAATATGGGTAGGAGTATCTTGAAGAGAGGATAATCGGGTTGTGGGTGGGGAGGGGAGAAAGAGAGAGCGAGCATAAGCAGCCAGGATGGAGGCAGAGCAGCAGGAAAGAGGCTGCTTAGAAACATAGTTATTTCTCTAACTGCACTCATCGCTCTTTGTGGTGAACTTCATCACTTGAGCGGGTCCTTCCAGCCTTCTATTCTGGGAATTATTTCAATGTCTTTCATTTTTCTTAGAACTCATAGATGAGTGAGACTATTCTGTGTCTCTCTCTTCCTCTGACTTTCACTCAGCATAATAGATTCCATGTCCATCATGTATAGGAAAATTTCATGGTTTCATCTCTCCTGACAACTGCATAATATTCCATTGTGTATATGTACCACCATTTCTTTAGCCATTCCTCTGTTGAAGGGCATCTTGGTTGTTTCCAGAGTCTGGCTATTGTAAAAAGTTCTGTGACGAATATCGGTGTGAGGAAAGGATTTTTGAATTGTATTTTTGTGTCCCTAGGTATATCTCTAGGAGTGGTATTGTAGATCAAATGGGAGCTCAATTTCCAGTCTTTTGAGAAATCTTCATATTGTTTTCCATAACGGCTGGACTAGACGACATTCCCACCAACAGTGAATGAGAGTTCCTTTCTCTCCACATCCCCGCCAGCACTGATTGTTCTTGTTCTTCGTGATCTGTGCCAGTCTCTGTGGTGTGAGATGGTACCTCATTGTTGTTTTTATTTGCATCTCCCTGATGATTAGTGAGGTGAAGCATTTTTTATGTGTCTTTTTGGCCATTTTTATTTCTTCTTTGAGAAATTGTTCATTTCTTCTTCCTGGTTTTCTTTTTTTTATGGGTTACACCCGGTGGTGGCGCTCAAGGGTTACTCTTGGCTCTACGCTCAGAAATCACTCCTGGCAGGCTCAGGGGACCACACGGGAAGCCGGGATTTGAACCACCATCTTTCTGCATGCAAGGCAAATGTCCTACCTCCATGTTATCTCTCTGGCCTCTTCTCCCCTTTTTTTGATGGGGTTAGATGTTTTTTCTATTTAATTTCTATTTTTCTATTTAAGTTCTGAGTATTAACCTCTTATTTGATGAGTATTGGGTGAGTAGCTTCTCCCATTCTGTGGGTGGCTTTTGTGTCCTAGGCATTATTTCCTTTGAGGTGCAGAAGCTTCTAAGCTTAATATAGTCCCATTTGTGTATCTCTCTTAGACTTGTTCAGAGAGTGCTGTTTCTTCCTTGAAGATGCCTTTAGTTTCTGTGTCCTGTAGTGTTTTACCTACATGTTGTTCTATATGCCTTATGGTTTCAGGTCTGATATCAAAGTCTTTAATCCATTTTCACTTGACCATGGTGCATGGTGTTAGCTGGAGATCTGAGTTCAGTTTTTTGCAAGTGGCTGACCAGTTGTGCCAATACCACTGAACAAAGATCTTTTTAAAAATTTTTCTTTTAAGGGCCGGAGCATTAGCACAGTGGTAGGGCATTTGCCTTGCAAATAACCAACCCAGGATGAACAGTGGTTCAATTCCTAGCATCCCATATGTTCCCCCCAAGATTGCCAGGAGTGAATTCTGAGCACAGAGCCAGGAGTAACCCCTGAGTGCGGTCAGGTTTAGCCCAAAAACAAAAACAAAAAATTCTTTTAATTAAATAACCATGAGATAGAGTTAAAGAATTACTGATAGTTGAGTTTTAGTCATACAATACTCCAACACCCATCTCTTTACCAATGTTTATTTACCACCAGCAATTACCAATTTTCCCAGTTTCTCTCCCATCTCTCCAGTTTGTATCTGTGCTTCCCCTGCCCTTGTGTGTGTGTGTGTGTGTGTGTGTGTGTGTGTGTATCTTCCTTTTAGACACTGTGGTGTATACATATCAATTTACTTCCATTTAGTACCCAGTTGTTGTCCAACTATCACTGTCATAGTGGCCCCTTCTCTGCCCACTGGGGTGTGTTGGTACGTCTATGAGACTTAGCTTGGTCTGAATACAATTGTGACACCAACATTGATTGTACCCCAACCATGTCCTCCTTGAGCCATTACTTATGAAGGCAAGACCAAGACTTTGGTGAAGGTGAATATGAAGAATGCTGATCTACTTAACAAGTTCAGGATTTGTTTCTTTCGGGGTAAACTGCATGGATGATCAAGAAAAAAGAAATGCCTGAGATCAGCACTCTCTAGAAAAGGGTTCTTTCCATGACTCCCAGAAAATTCAGTAACAGCCAGTTCAGATGGATCCTTCCCCCTCCTCCATAATCCTGGAGCACAGTACATATCTACAACATAGCCTTGATTTTGTTCTTTCAGTGGTAGTATTATTACCTCTGTGCAGGTTCTTTGACAAACTCTCTGTGTGCTTTCAGGTCTTAGAAGTGTGTTGACTCAGTCAGTGAGAAAGGGTCAACTTCCATCCACCCAGTGCATTTGGGACCAAGTATGTTCCCTCCAGCTGATGACTGGGAAAAAATGGGTCCCTGGCTGATGAACAGAGATACTTTATTTCATTCCAACAATGCTTATATAGGACAGGAGGGACTGGCAGGACCAGGAACATAGCAGAAGCATAGTCAGGGACTTACGGTGTCAGGGAGAAGATAAGCATAAACACTGGAGCACAGGAATATTTCAGGAGCAACACAGCAGGCAATAAAAGTAATCTCCCTTAACTGGAGGATCTCCCTTATCTATAATATGCCTTAACTCCTTCTCTGTGAGGGTGGGTGGACACCTGGACTCCAACGGAGAGTAACCCCTAATCATGGGAAGATGGTGTTCCTGTTTGTACTGACCTTTGCCATCTCTGAAACTGTGTCTCCTAAGCTTTCTTCTCAAGAAGAATCCCTAGAACAGTTATTCCATGGAGTCAGTCTGTCAGGTAGTTTGGGAACAATGTCACAGGGGGAATCCAACAAAAAGCAATCACCCATCACAACCTTCACATAACTACTTATCCTCAAAGACGCAAGTTCTTTTACTATAAATGGCCTGGGCTGGATTTTACCTGTTCACCCACATCCAAGTTGATATTCACCCCTGCATAACTCCGCTGGCTCAGACTCAGTCAACAAAGCCATGTCCAGGAATAAGTCACTGTGCCAGACATGAGGGCACATGCACAAAGTCTTTTTTGTGTATATGTTAGCCCTATACTCAGACCAGAAACAGTGTCTGTAGCCCAGGGCAGGAAAGGATCAATGTGCCTGTCATCCTGGTTTCCAGAACACAGTATTCAGTAGCAAATATATTTTCAGAAATTGCTACATCTCTGTCAATGGACTTCTTTAGCCTGAAGTACAGCATTGGGGAGAGGTTCAAGTTCCAATTCAGCAGCCATGAGTTTTTATCCAACCTGCTAGGACTTCAGTTTTCTCACCTATGAAATAGAAAAGGCAAAGCTTTCTGCCATTCTTAGGTCTATTTGTTTAATTTTTTTTTGTTTTTTTTTTTGCGGGGGGGGGGGCAGTACACCTATTTGATGCTCAGGGGTTACTCCTGGCTAAGCGCTCAGAAATTGCCCCTGGCTTGGGGGGACCATATGGGACGCTGGGGGATCGAACAGCAGTCCCTCCTTGGCTAGCGCTTACAAGGCAGACACCTTACCTCTAGCGCCACCTCACCGGCCCCAAGGGTCTATTTGTCCTCAGACAAATTTCACGTATTCTGTGACTGCTTTCCAGATGTGGAATTTTTGCTGTGATGTAAGTGTTGCAAAGGCAATGTGAACTCAGGTAGACCAGATGATCCATCTTGTGTTGTTACTTAGCCTTCCTTGGTATGTTGCTTGGTCAGAACAGCCTCATATGCTCTGCTACTGCTGCTGCTGCTAGAGATTCAGGTCTTCTGAGAGGGCCCATACCATGACCAAGTTGGAGTACTGGACATGAAGACAATCTCCCATGATGTACCCTCACCTCTATCAGATCCCTGGTGACAACAGGCTCATTCATCTCTCGCACAAGCTGTTCAGCTTCAAGGAGGAAATAAAATCTGTAACAACTGTGCTGGTCCTTCCTAAGAGGACCACAGATCTAACCATAATCATCATCCCTTAGAGACATATGTTTCTAGAATCCTTCCAAATACATCTCCCTGGCTGAATCCTATGCTCATTAATAACAGTTGTCATGCATTGAATATGAGTACTAAGCCAGGCATAATAGTAAGTGAACTACTTCTGTTTGCTGATTTAATCCTTCATCCTTTATAGGTGAGGAATTCAGCCTCCTGCACTATAATTGGGGGGGGGCACATGTCCCAGCCAGGGTAGTCAGCTTCCAGGGTCCAGGAAAGTGGGTCAGGCAATCTCATTCTCCAACTGATGACAAGGTGACCAGAGAACTTTGGTGATTGGTTGAGAAGACTTTGAAAAGCCTTGCAAGCTTAGTCAAGGGCAGACTTTCCTGCAAACAGAGATTCTGATACCACTGGAGAACGTCAGCTTGAGGTACCAAGTTTTCTCTGCAGCCTCCTGGCCAGATTGCAGCCCTTCTGGTGCGTGTGCAGTTGGCGGCGCCTCTCTGAAGTCAGGAAGTTGTGCAGTTGGCCGGCTCCCCTCATGGGGCCTTGTAGGAGAAGGGAACTTGGCTTCCTGAGAGCTGCAGAGCTCTCTCCAACTCTCACAGCCCTGACCAAATGGCCCTTGCTTGGGCCTTTGTGGATCCTCATTTGCATTTCAGGCAGAGCCAGAGCAACAACTCTCTGAATATTTGATGTTCGCCAGGACTGGGAAGGTGCCTATTGTTTAATTGATCTCTTCCTTTTCACCCTTGCTCAGCACTGAGACAGTGCTGAAATCCGAGTGTACATGGGGATATGCAATGAACCGGAGACCAGGGAAAGGTGGTGGCCTGGGAGGCTGCTAGGAAGTTAAATCAGGCGAGTAGTGGGACTCTCCCCCTTTCATCCTCAGGGACTGGTGGCTGAGGCAGGCTCTGCCAGGCCTAGAACAGTCCTGTCAGCACTTCTAAAGCCTTTTTCTTGTGTAATGGTTCCTTTGATTTGTGGAAGTCAGTTCTACTTCTAAGTCCGAGGTGGGGGAGCCTGGAGAGGAGTTACTCCCCCTCCTTTGAGCCCCACTGTTTCAGTCCTGCTACCGCCCAGGTGAGAAGAGGACTGCCTCATGAAGCTCATTATTCTAAAGCTCAAAAGCCCCACTAGAGAACACAGAGGGTGTGTGGCTCCCTCTCCAGAAGGGAGCTTCATCCCTCAGTGCTCCCAGGGATACTTCCCTGCGTCAGACTGGAGCTGGTTTATCTATGCACTCACGCTCAACTTCTTCGCTCTGGCTGGGCAGATATGGTCCTGGCACCGCTTGAGAGCTGAGCCTCCAGCAAAGAATATCTGAGTTGGTGTCTCTGACCCAGCAGAGAGGGCATGAGGCAGAACCGAGGTCTATATGATTGCTATTTTTGTTGTCTTATTTTATTTTATTGGGGGGGTTGGGCCACACCCATTTGATGCTCAGGGGTTACTCCTGGCTAAGTGCTCAGAAATTGCCCCTGGCTTGGGGAGACCGTATGGGATGCCGGGGGATGAAACCTCGGTCCTTCCTTGGCTAGCGCTTGCAAGGCAGACACCTTACCTCTAGCGCCACCTCGCCGGCCCCTTATTGTCTTATTTTTAAATTTAACTTAATGACTAGTGTGGGAACCTGGTTAATAATAGTGTCAATATTTATGTTTTCAGGGTGCAATTTTTTCTGCTACTGTAGCTTGCCCATAGCCAGTGTGTCAAGAACCACCCTTCGCACCCCACCCTACCCCATGGCCCCATGGTCCTCAGGTCATTTCTGGTCTGGCCCCAGCCCTCCCTCTCTGCCTCTGCTTGGTGATCTCAGTCCAGTTGGCAGATCAAAGGAAGCTGTCCTTCTCTTGATTGGTGCTTTTAATAATAATAGTTAAACTTTATTAAGGTTGTATGGAGACAAATGTTAAAATTAACCATGTATTGGCATCATTGGAATAAAAAAGTGGTCTTTGTAGGGCATGTAGATTCTACATGGCTAGAATCTGTTCCCCGGGGAGCTATGGCAAGTGGTTGAGATGCTATAAATCTGCCTATTTTATGCTGTCTGGTTTCTTCCTTGTCCCCCCAAAAGACAAAACTGATAATGTCATCAACTCTTTTTTTTTTTTAGTTTTTGGGCCACACCCGTTTGACGCTCAGGGGTTACTCCTGGCTATGTGCTCAGAAATCGCCCCTGGCTTGGGGGGACCATATGGGACACCGGGGGATCGAACCTCGGTCCGTCCTACGCTAGCGCTTGCAAGGCAGACACCTTACCTTCAGTGCCACCTTCCCGGCCCATCAACTCTTAGCTTGAAGGGATGAAAATAGACCTATGAATGGAGTGAGACTTAAGTCAAGTCTTCATACTGATTGTCTCTCACAGACAGGGCAGGGAATCCAGAATGGGGGTCAGTGCTGTCCTGAGCCACAAAAGTGGAGGCAAAGGATGAGGGAAAGTTGAGGGACTGTCATGAAAAAGTCATGCTCCGGGGCCCAGACTGCTTTCTGGGAAATTTCTACTTGATTTTCCAAGAGAATGTAGATTCCAGTTGAGTATGAGTGTGGAAAAGTAGTCCTGTTAGAACTGGATGCACAGCAAATGAAAGTCCCACAAGAGCAATTGTGGGGAGGACTTGGAGGGTTTGCTGAGCAGCGGATGTGCTGGCTGCAGCAGGAGGGAGTGGAAGCAGGAAAGACACCTTCTCTGGAGACACAGAACAATTCAGGCCCAGTGTGGACATCAGGATCTGATTATTGGCTTCTTTCCAATGAATCTTGGAATGGGCTGAGGTGTTGCTGACTCAGATGGACGGTTGTCAGGTTGGAGCTGACTGGTTGATGGGGTGGTTTTAGAAGTGTCAGGCTGTTGGTGTGGTTGACAGATGAAGATGATGAGCTGAGAATGTCATTGATAGATGGAGATGACTGGTTGATGATGTGGTTGGCAGGTAAAGGTTACTGTTTGATGCATTGATTGAAAGATGGAGGTAGCAGGTTGAGGGAGTGGTTGACAAATGAAAGTGACAGTTTGAGGGGCTGGATCGATAGTGCAGTGGTAGCAAGTTTGCCTTGCATGCGGCTGACCCAGGACAGACCTCAGTTCTATTCCCGGCATCCCATATGGTCCCCCAAGCCAGGAGTGATTTCTGAGTGCATAGCCAGGAAGAGTGACCCCTGAGCATCACCAGAAGTGGCCCCCCTCAAAAAAGTGACAGTTTGAAGTTGTGGTGGATGGATCAAGCGACAGGTTGAGGGTATGGTTAACAGATGAAAGTGACATATTGATGGGTAGAGGTGACACGATGATGTGGTTGACAGGTAGAGGTAACAAATTGAGGATGTGGTTGATGGGTGGAGGTGACAGGTACAGGGTATGAGTTAGAAGTGTCCTTAATAACTTGCCTAAAGGTACTATCTGGGTGGGAGCCTTGTTGGGATCCTTGCCAGAAGCTGAACCTTGGGACTTCAGCTTTGCTGCTGTTTGAACTACAGTGTCAACACTGGTGGTGCATATGAGGAGGCAGGAAACTCAGGACACTTAATTTCATCAATTAACTTTTTCATTTTGGCAGTGACTTACAAATGTGTCCAGAGAGTTTCAGGCATCCAGTGTTCCAGCACCAATCCCTCCATCAATGCCCAGGTTCACTGAGCTTGGATGGAACTGGAGGATCTAGTGTAAAGTGAAGAAACACAAGAAAAATTCCCCAGGATTTCACTTATCTGTGGTATTAGAGTAACAGGACAAGGGATTCGTGGGTACCAAGTCTGGCCCTAGAGAACAGAAATATAGAGGCCAGAGGAAATATGGGACACTTTAGTAAGGGCATCACAGTGGGGCTGGGCGGGGCTAGATCTTCGAGGGCAGGATGCAGGAGAAAGGCAGCTTCAGCCCTAGCAGAGCAGTCAAGGGCACGGAGTGATTCAACCTCCCTCTTGCACCTGTTTCTAGGCTAAAATCATCACAATTAATTTGAAGGTCCTTTTTTGGATTCTCCTCAAAATAGACCTCATGTCTTAGCACTCTCTTTTCTATTTTGTAAGTTCCCAAACTGCAGGCACCTCCAAAGGGTAGACATGCAATGAGTAAAGCCCCCCACTCTGGGTTCAGGAGTTGTTTTTATTTTATTTTAGTTTAGTTTAGTTTTTTGTTTATTTGTTTTTGATGTGAGCTAATGTGAGAATCCACCACAGAAAGTCACGAGCCTGACCACCGGAAAATGTGGCCCTGGGCAATCAGCTGAGACTTACACTTCCATGTGGGCTTTGGAAAGCCACAGCGTAAACTTGAAACTAAGTCCATTGTCTAAATATTGTTCTCAGCATATGTGCCAGGCCAACCTTGAGCTAAGTGGTTTCTATCACAGGCTTACTGAGTTCCTGTGACCCCGCTGAAAAGCATAAAGAGGAGGCACTGATGCTCTCTGTAGAACCCCAGCAGCAGCAACCTGTAAGCTAGGGACTGAACCTTATTGTTTCTAACTCTTCGGACCACAAATACATGTTGTGCTATAAAATTGCAAGATGCTGTTCTTGCTTTAGTTATTTATTTTGGTCTTTGAACCACTCCCAGAGGTTTTCGGGGCTTCCTCCTGGCCCTCTGCCTCATAGTAGAGGTGTTCAAAGAACCCTCCTGGTCAGCTGTACACAAGGCAAATGCCTCACTCTTGTCCTATCTCTCTGCCCCCTTTAACATAATTTTTTTGGGCCACACCCGCGGTGCTCAGGGGTTACTCCTGGCTGTCTGCTCAGAAATAGCTCCTGGCAGGCACGGGGGACCATATGGGACACCGGGATTCGAACCAACCACCTTTGGTCCTGAATCGGCTGCTTGCAAGGCAAACGCCACTGTGCTATCTCTCCGGGCCCCTTTAACATCATTTTTATGGAGGAAAAATAATCTTTTCGACAAGTGATGCTAGCACATGAGCACCTACCTAAGAACATTTAAAAGTTGGACTGAGGATGATTTTGGCAGAAGTGTCAGAACGAGGACTGTAATATTCCTAGGAGAAAAGATGAGGTAGCCCGAATGACTTTGAAAGAACTTTATCACCTTGGATTCAGCCCTGGTTTCTCATATACAACAGAGGATGCCAGGGAATAAAAATAGAAAAATTGAACTGCAACAAGGTTTAAGACATTTATGCTGAAAAAATAACCTCATCCAGAATGTGAAAAAGCAATTTCAAGGACCAGAAATAGTGCTGCAGGTAAGGTGCTTATCTTGTGCACAACTGACCTGGGTTTAATCCCTGGCATCATTTTGGGTCCCCCTGTTTTCAGTCATTGCAAGGAAGAATTCCTGAGAGTAGAGCCAGGAGTAAGCTCCTGGTATAACCCCAAAGAAAAAATAAACTGTCGCTCAAAAAAAAAAAAAACAAAACCAGACCAAAACAAAAAATTTGGGGGGTCAGAGATAGTACACTGGGAAGGCACTTGCCTTAAATATGGTCAACCTGTTATACCCCCCGGCACTCCATATGGCCCATTTATCCCTGCCAGGAGTGACCCCTGAACACAGAGCCAGGAATAAGCCCTGGGCAGTGCCAGGTGTGGCCCAAAATCCAATAAAATGTAAAGGAAAAAGAGAAACAACATTGGGTTGGAGAAAATTCTGGCAAGTGCTGCTGCAGGCAGGGTGGTGGGCCTGTGAGTAAATCCTGCCTATTACACCGAATTCCTGACATCACTAAGGGCATTGCTGCCTGAGATTCCCTTCACCCATGTCACAGGAGCTGGTCCATCACCAGACTTCCCAGGCTCCTGGTTCTGGGGCTGAGGAAGATTGAGGTTCTCCTGGAAAGGACAGTCTAAGCTGGTCCAAGCTGTCCTGGGTTCTCATTTGTTCTCACAGAGAAGTCTTTCAGAATAAACTGGCACTCTGGTAATGAGTTTTGGGAATTAATAAAATCAAGTTGTACTTTAAAAAAAAAAAAGCGGGCCCGGAGAGATAGCACAGCGGCGTTTGCCTTGCAAGCAGCCGATCCAGGACCAAAGGTGGTTGGTTCGAATCCCGGTGTCCCATATGGTCCCCCGAGCCTGCCAGGAGCGATTTCTGAGCAGACAGCCAGGAGTAACCCCTGAGCACCACCGGGTGTGGCCCAAAAACCAAAAAAAAAACAAAAAAAAAGCCCTTCTGTCCCCTGCTCTTTGGCCAGCCCAGGGAAGGATGCACCATCTCAAAAGAGGAGAAACTCAATCAGGAATGAGAGAGACTTCTTCTTCAGAAGAAGAAGGAAGAGTGGCCAATACTCAGCATCCTTCTGGGGTCTGCCAAGAGAACCAAAAAAAGCCTCTTAAACCAACATAGCAATAGCAAGCATTTCTGGAATTGCTTTGCCTCTTTCTTTTCCTCCTGGGGTTCATGTGCCCTCTTTTATCTCCTCTCTCCCCCAGGCAGAGTCATTTCCAGCGTCACGTCTTCTCCAGAAACTGCTTCCTGACAAGAATGCTAGAGTTAGGGCGGGTGGTGGAGATGGGAGCTAACCCCCTACACCAGGCCCCATTCTCCCGGCCACATGGTCCCTCTGACTGCACTCATGAGACAAGTGAAGGGCCTTGTTTTCATAGGGAGTGGTGAGCAGGTAGGCAGGTGCATGAAAGATTTTGCTGAGAATTACAGTCAGAAGAAATGTTCCTCAGAAAACAGGATGCATTCTTTCAGTTAGGGTCACCTTTGGGAGACCATCCATGTGACTCAGGTGCAGGATTGTCTTTTTTATCATACAGACTTTGCTACCTGCATCCCACTGACTGGGCTGTGCCAAGAGGCTGCTGGTTGGCATCTGGGATCCTGGCAAATTCCAGGCCTGGGAACAGAGAACTGCTAAGACATCCTTGAGGGGCAAGTGCAACTCCCTACAATGGTTTTGAATGAGGACAGCTACAGTGCTGCATACCTCATGTCTGTGTCAGCATGAGGAACTTCTGGATGGTCTATTTGATAATTCTGTCACCCCAAAGCCTCAAAACACAGGCCCTGCTAGTCAGTCCACATGAGTTTAATGTGGGAATCAGGAGCAGAGCAAGAAGAGAAATGCACACACAGAGTGGGGAGTTTGGGGGCCAGAATGGGGGTTACAGAATTTGTTTTGGCAAAGCTGACCCTCTGGGCCTTTCCAAGTTCTGCCTACTTGGGTTTCTCTGTGCAGGATAGATCTTTAGGGCACATCATGGGGAGAAAGACTTTGCGTCCTCATGGATTTGTGCTTCCAAATTCTTCCCAGGGCTTGGTGCTGCTGCTTAAGGTCCCTGGGAGGAATCTCCCAGCCTCAGGTTTTGAACAGAGTTCTCACTCTGGAGCTGTTGGTGGCCGGGCAGATAGCACCCTAAAGTGTCTTGGTTTTCCAGCTTCCTGACATGTATTACCAAGAGGCCACTAGGCCTGACCCCTCTGTTACACACCAACTTCTGTTCTGGAAGATATTTGAAAACACTTATGTTCCTAAAAAGGAAAAAAATGTTAATGGACCAAATCGTGTGAACAGCGATTTCTCCAAAGAGACACACAACCACATGGAAAAATGCTTCATAAAATGAAGGAAAATCAAGAAAAATCCCCCTAATGATAATTTGGCTCTTAAAGACTCAGTAGAGTGTTATGGAGAAAGAAAAATGGCAAGAGAAGCACATTATTAACCAGTGTGAGTGGGAAATGATGCAACCACTTTGGAAAACAGCCTGCTGACTTGTCCAAGGAAAACATAAGAGGCTAGAGAGATAGTAGAGCACATAGACACTCCTTGCTCTGTGCTCAGGGGACCAGATGAAGTGCTGGGAATGCAACTGGGGTTGGCTGCAGGAAAGATGAATGTCTTACCCCATGAACTATGCCTTTGGTGCCAAGATTCCATATTAGGAGAGGAACCACCAAATTTGTATTTTATTTTATTGTATTTTATTGAAGTCATGGTGATATACAAAGTCCTTCATAGTTGGGTTTCAGACATACAATGCATCAGGGCCAATCCCTCCACCACTGTTCACAAATGCATCCCATTCCACCCTCTCAAACCTCTCCCCAGCCTGCCAGTATCACAGGCTCGTTTTAAGTTTAGATTGTAAAAGTTTGAGCCTCTTGATTTCTTGATTGTTGTTGACTTTGACTTGGATATTTAGTTCTGTCTTTCCTTTAATACCATCAATGCACCCGAGACCACTTATATTCATTTTTCTCCTCTTGCACTCAATTTCTTTCCTTCTCCTTGCTATACACTCTAGGGGCCAATGATGTTTGAGACAACTCCAATTTTAACCATTGCATTTCTTCACGTAGTTATTCTAAATACCATATAGATAGAATATAAATGTATTAGAATATAAATGTAGAATATAAATGTAACTGAACATTCAGTTCAGTTACATCCATGTTGCATCAAATTGCATGATTGCATCATTACTTAGAGCAATGTAGTTTTCCATTGTATATATGTCACCACATCTTCATGATCCACTCATCTATTATTGGACATCTAGGTTGATTCTAACTCTTTTTGTTTGTTTGTTTTTGGGCCACACCTGGTGACTCTCAGGGGCTACTCCTGGCTATGCGCTCAAAAATCACTCCCAGCTTGGGGGACCATATGGGACGCTGGGGATCGAACTGAGGTCCGTCTTGGGTCAGCTGCTCAAAAATCACTCCCAGCTTAGGGGACCATATGGGACGCTGGGGATCAAACTGAGGTCCATCTTGGGTCAGCTGCTCAAAAAATCACTCCCAGCTTAGGGGACCATATGGGATGCTGGGGATCGAACTGAGGTCCGTCTTGGGTCAGCTGTGTGCAAGGCAAATGCTCTACTGCTGCACTATTTCTCTGGCCCTGATTCTAACTCTTAACTATTGTTCTGAGTACTGCAATTAACAGCGGTGTGCATATCCTTTTGGATGGATGTTTTTCTGTCCTGGGGATAGATACCCAAAAGTGAGATTGCTGAGTTGTATGACAGCTCAATTTTGACTTGACTGAGAACCCTCCAAACAGTTTTCCATCAGAGTTGGACCAGCATCTCCACCAAAGGTAGGAGAGATTTCCTTTCTCACCATATCCCCACCAACAGAGATTGTTCCCAGTATTTTGGATGTGCCGTCCTCACTGGTGTCAGATATCTCACTGTTGTCTTGATTTGGATTTCCCTTATGATAAGCAACGATGAACATTTTTACATGTGACTGCTGGCTATCTGTTGGTCTTCCTCAGAGAAGTGTCTGTTTATTTCCTCTCCCCACTTTTTGATGTTTTTTTAGGTTTTGTGGAGTTAACTAACCTTTGTGAACACTTTGTATATTCTAGGTGTCAAATTTTTCCCTGATAAATTGAGTATAAAATTTTTCTCTCACTCAGTTAGCTGTCTTCTGGTTTTACCCTTGTTTCTTTTGCCATCCAGAAACTCTTTATTTTGATGTAGTCCCATTTATTCACATTTAATTCTATAGTCCTTGCCACTGGCATCCTATCATTGAAGACTTCTTTGAGTTCTAAGTCTTGGAGTGTTTTCCTCAAAGAGCTTTATGGATTTGTTTAATAACAAGGTCTTTAATCCACTTTGAATTGACTTTGGTGCAAGGTGTGAAATATGGATTGATCTTTATTACACGTGGTTATCCAATTGTTCCAACACCATTGTTGAATAGACTGCCTTTATTTCTTTTTTTTTTTTTTTTTTTTTTTTTTGGTTTTTGGGCCACACCCATTTGACGCTCAGGGGTTACTCCTGGCTATGTGCTCAGAAATCGCCCCTGGCTTGGGGGGACCATATGGGATGCCGGGGGATCGAACCGCAGTCCTTCCTTGGCTAGCGCTTGCAAGGCAGACACCTTACCTCCAGCGCCACCTACTCGGCCCGACTGCCTTTATTTCATTTAAAGTTCTTGGCTCTTTTATTGAAGACTTTTGTTTACATTCTGATTGATTGCTATATTTGGCCCAGAACAAATTATTTAGCTCTTTCCATCTCTTTATTTATTTATTTTTTAAATAATATCTTTATTTAAGCACCATGATTACAAACATGTTTGTAGTTAGGTTTCAGTTCACAAGCGCTACATTCCCACCACCAAATCCCCCATCTCCTTCCTCCCTTACCTCCTGCCTGTATTCAAGACAGGCATTCTATTTCTCTCACTCACTAACATTGACATGAGTGTTGTTAGTGTAGTTATTTCTCTAACTGCACTCACCACTCTTTGTGGTAAGCCTCATAAAGTGGGCCAATCTTTCCAGCCCTCATCTCTATTGTCTCTGGGTGTTATTACAATAATCTTTTATTTTTCTTGAAACCCATAGATGGGTGAGATTATTCTGTGTCTATTTCTCTCCCTCTGACTTATTACACTCAGCACAATAGTTTCAATGTTCATTCATGTAATTTTATGACTTCATTTTTCCTGACTGCTGCATAGTATTCCATTTGCTATATGTGCCACAGTTTCCTTAGCCATTCATCTATTGAAGGGCATCTGAGTTGTTTCCAGATTCTGGCTATTGTATATAGCACTAAAATGAATATAGCTGGATCATATGGGAGCTCAATTTCCAGTTTTTTTCAGGAATCTCCATATAGTTTTTCATAAAGGATGGACTAGATGGCATTTCCAACAGCAATGAATAAAAGTTCCTTTCTGCCCACCTCCCTGCCAGCACTGATTGTTCTTGTTCTTTGTGATGTGTGCCAGGCTCTGTGACATGAGATGGTACCTCAGTGTTATTTTGATTTGCATCCCCCTGGTGGTGATTAATGATGTGGAGCATTTTTTCATGTGTCTTTTGGCCATTTGTATTTCTTCTTCTCTTCTGATTATTTCTTCTCCCCATTTTTTGATGGGGTTAGTTCTGTAAGTACCTTGTATATTTTTGATATTAGCCCCTTATCTGATGGCTATTGGATAAATAATTTCTCCCATTCTGTGGGTGGCCTTTGTAGCCTAATTACTATTTCCTTTAAGGTGAAGAAGTTTCTCAGTTTAACATATTCTATTTGTTTATCTCTGCATATTTGGACAGTACTGTTTCCTCCTTGAAGATGCCTTTAGTCTCAATATCATGGAGTGTTTTACCTGTGTTCTTTTATAATCCTTATGGTTCCAGGTATGATTATCAAGGTCTTTAATCCATTTAGATTTGGCCTTTTTTGCATGATGTTAGATTCTTCAAAGAAGTGGATCAGACACTCGTGAAATTTATTTGGGATAATAAATACCCATGAATAGCCAAAGCAACCCTTGGGGAAAAGAAGATGGGAGGCATCATTTTCCCAACTTTAAATCGTATTACAAAGCAATAGTCATTAAAACAGCATGATATTGGAATAAAAACAGACCCTCAGATCAGTGGAATAGACTTGAGTATTCAGAGAATGTTCCCCAGACATACAATCAATTAATCTTTGATAAAGAGATAAGAAACACAAAATGGAGCAAAAAAAAAAAAAGCCTCTTCAACAAGTGGTCCTGGGACAACTGGTCAGACACACGCAAAAAAAGCAACAAAAAGAAAGAAAGAAAGAAAGAAAAGGAAAGAAAGAAAGAAAAGAAAGAAAGAAAGAAAGAAAGAAAGAAAGAAAGAAAGAAAGAAAGAAAGAAAGAAAGAAAGAAAGAAAGAAAGAAAGAAAGAAAGAAAGAAAGAAAGAAAGAAAGAAAGAAAGAAAGAAAGAAAGAAAGAAAGAAAGAAAGAAAGAAAGAAAGAAAGAAAAAAGAAAGAAAGAAAGAAAGAAAGAAAGAAAGAAAGAAAGAAAGAAAGAAAGAAAGAAAGAAAGAAAGAAAGAAAGAAAGAAAGAAAGAAAGAAAGAAAGAAAGAAAGAAAGAAAGAAAGAAAGAAAGAAAGAAAGAAAGAAAGAAAGAAAGAAGAAAAGAAAGAAGAAAAGAAAGAAAGAAAAAAGAAAGAAAAGAAAACTCGACTTTTGTCAAAGATTAATTGACTGTTTACTTTTGGGGTTGTCACTAGATGTTCTATTCTGACCCATTGGCTTGAAAAATTGTCTGTTTCAAAATCATCCTGTTTTGACCACGATGGCTTTGTAGTAGAGCTTCAAGTTAGGTAATGGATGCATCCCAGTTTCTTGTTTTTCAATATGGATTTGGCCCTCCTAGTTTTTTTATGGTTCCACACAAACTTTATAATTGATTGTTCTAAGACATTGAAGAATTTTGTCTGAATTTGGATAGGGATTGCATTGAATCTGTGTAACAGTTTAAGTAAAATGGTCATTTTGATAATATAGATTCTTACAATCCGTGAGCATGGAATATTCTTAAGTTTCCTTCGGTCTTCAATTTCTTTACGTATTTTGAAGCCTTCATGATCTAGGTCTCTCGCCTCTCTTGTTAGGTTGATTCATAGGTACTTGATAGTTTGGGGCACTTGTGTGTGTGTGTGTGTGTGTGTGTGTGTGTGTGTGTGTGTGTGTGTGTGTGTGTGTGATTTTTGGGTCACACCCGGCAGTGTTCAGGAGTTACTCCTGGCTCCATGCTCAGAAATTGCTCCTGGCAGGCATGGGGGACCTGGCAGGCACGGGGGGGACCGGGATTCGAACCGATGACCTCCTGCATGAAAGGCAAACGCCCTACCTCCATGCTATATCTCCGGCCCCCTTGGGCACTATTTTAAATGAGACAGACTCTTCATTGCTTTCTCCTGAGTCATTATTTGTATAAAGAAATGCAACTGTCTCTTGTATATTGACTTCGTAGCCAGTTATTTTGCTGTACTGATTTATTGTTTCTGGGAGCTTTGTTGTAGACTCTTTAGGGTCTTCAATATATATCATCATGTCACCTGAAAATATTTATAGTTTCCATTTCTCTTTTTCAATTTGGATTTCTTTGATTTCTTTTTCTTGTCTAATTGCTATTTCTAGGACCTCTAATACTATGTTAAATAAGAGTGGGGAAAATTGATATCCTTGCCTAGTGCCTTATCTTAGTGGAAATGCTTTTAGTTTTTCACCATTCAGAATAATGATTTTTTTTAGAGATAACTGTTATATCTTGGGGAAAGTTCCTTTTACACCTATTTTGCTGAGGGTATTAATCACAAATGGGTGTTGGATCTTGTCAAATGCTTTCTCTGCATTAATTGACATGATCATGTGATTTTATCTTTCCTTTTAATGATGTGGTATATGATGTTGATTGATTTGCATATATTGAACCATTCTGGTATCCCTGGGATGAAACCCACTTGGTCATGATGTATAATCTTCTGTGTTGTTGGATTTGGTTGGCTAAGATTTTGTTAAGGATTTTCTGCATCAATGTTCATCAGTGATATTGGTCTGAATTTTCTTTCTTGGTAGTATCTCTGTCAACTTTGGGAATGAGTGTATTGTTAGCTTCATAGATGGTATTAGGGAGGCTTCCCATCCAATATTTTAGAAGAATCTAAGGATCAATGGTAGTAACTCTTCTCTGAATGTTTGATAATACCCATAAACCCATCTGTCCTGGAATTTTATTCTTGGAAAGATACTTAATTACTGTTTCAATTGCCTTACTTGTTATTGGCCTATTTAAGCTTTATACTTCCTCCTCATTCCATTGTGAGAGATTATATGTTTCCAGAAATCTGTTCATATCTTATAGGTTCTCTAGCATAATAGAGTAAAGTTGTTCATAATAAGCTCTCATGATGTCTTGGATTTCTGGGGGTTCTGTTGTAATCTCTCCCCTTTTATTTCTGATCCAATTGATTTGAGCAATTTCCCTTTTTTTTCCCTTGTGAGTCTTACCAATGGTTTGTCTATCTTGTTTATTCTTTCATAAAAACAGCTCCTGGTTTCATCAATTCCTTGTATTGTTTTCCTTGTTCCTATATTGTTGGTTTCTGCTCTGGTTTTTATTATTTCTTTCCTTCTGCTTGTGTTATAAACAAAAGTACAAAGTCTTAAGAAACTTAAGAGCATTAAAAACTATAAAATCCTAGAAACAAAGAAATTTATTTAAACAGACTTTTTATCAGCAAGAAAATGGATGTGGATGGTAATGGAGTACTATCTCAGTGGCAAAGGATAGTCGTTCTTAGTTGCCAATTCTAATCTTTACTAAATCATAATTTATACTAAATTGAAAGTCAGGGCCTGAAGATTAAAAACCCACCTCTGCTGCTTACTGATAATGGCCTCTGTTTTCCAACCCATATTGTAAAGCCGACCTCTTTAGGACAAAATGAGTTTGTGTTCACAATGGGACTCTGAATAGTGATCAAAAAATAGAACTAGTCTGTTACCCATCCAAGCAATGTGGTTTGACAATTAATATGGAAATGAACTCTTCCATCACATAACTAAGACCATTATTTTTAGCAGCCTTTTGTATCAGACCAAAGAAGAACCAGAGGAAAACATAAAGAGCCTAAGAGAATCAAGGCACAAAAGCATCCAAGAAACCATTGTCCAAAAGGTAGGTCCCTACTTGTGTTGCTGTGCATATAACTTCAAAATAAGTACATACTAAAGAGAAAGTGTCCCATGATCCACTCTCCTGGGAGAGACTGGACGTATGGTGTTCCAGCACACACACACACACACACACACACACACACACACACACACACACACATGCCATCTCCTGTAAATGTCTTCCCAAATTTTAATAAATGGTTACAGTTCACAATCTCTTGGCATGCATTAATTAAACTAGAAGTCAACATAAGAAGAGTGGAATAAACACATTCTCAAAACTGTGTACTTTGAAATCACAAAGTAAAAGGATAAGAAACTTGAGCAAATTAACTGTTCAATAACCTAACCAAAAAAAAAAGGTGAAATAGCACAACTTGAAAAAATTCAGCATCCACGGCTTACTATTATTTCTAACATTACTGTTCTCATTTCTCCCATTGGTATAGTATTGTCAGCTATATTTACACATATATTCAAAATTCTATTAACTTTAATAAAATTGTGAGCTACAAACTGTCAGCAGTGCATTCTGTGTTTGTACTGTTTAATAGAAACGCTCTATCCCAGAAGGAGAGGATAATGATTTATTCACTACTCCAGCCACATTCCAGTTCATTGTGCTTGGCAACTAGTAGAGTGGTAAATATTTATTGAATATGTATTCAGATATGAAGTAAAATGAGTAAGACTCTAACCCTCAGAGAGTTTAACAGACTCGAACAGAATTGGACTGTACTCCTGGCTCTGGAACATTCTGACTGAACTCTGGGAAAGTTGAATAATCTCATAGTTACAGGTTGTTGCAATGTTTTGTGACCTAAATTGGAAAGGACAATAATTTTCTTCCTGTTTGCAGCCCATGGACTTCTGGTTTACTTCCTGTTCTGACAAGCCTCACACATAAGGCTTCATCTGTGGTGGCTCCTTGCTTCCCGTAGGATGGGATGAATCTAGCTCAGAGCTTTTTCTAACACTTGCTAAACAAGTTCCTTCATGACCCTTAGACATACCAGTGCCAACCAAGTGTCCATCTATCTCTTCAAGGGGCCTCAGCAACTCCACTCTCCTTTCAAATGAAAAATACCTAAATGTGACTATGTGCCTTTTCCCTTTTGTCCTGAAGCCCTGAACTTCTATCACATTTGTTTCCTTCTTACCAAACCTCTCTCCTAAATGATCTCTGTTCAAAGCACAGCTAGGATTTGTTTCCTCATTGCTCCCCGGTTGATAAACACCCCAGGCGTCCTGCCATTCATAAATCACTTTGTAAGTCTCCTTCTGGGTTCCAGTGTCATGACTGTTCATCTGCCCTTTGGGGCCAGCCAGGTTGATTTCAGGGAGGGTATAGGAAAACTCCGGCCTTAATTTCTTCCACCAAGCACAAACAGGGCTGTATTTTGGGGTCTCTCCCAACATCCTCTGTGTCCCAGCGCCATTGCTGAATCTTTGCTCCCTGGGGACAGTGAGTCTTGTGTCTGGATGGGAACAGGAAGGCTACAGTCCTAATCCCCGCTAAGAAGCCCGAGCTTCCTTCCCATCAGTCCTCCCTTTCCCAAACCACTTGGATGCTAGTGTGTCTGCACAAAGTCATTTCAATATCTATATAGACTTCCTGGAAGATTGGATCTAGCATTTCTTTCAACATCCAGCACTCCAAACTGCTAAGTGCAAAGATCAGTAAGGAAGCTAAAGAAGACATCTGTGGGGTATATGGAGAGAAATCCTGGTAAATCTCCAAACCCACCCAAATGCCTGAATCTTATAGATGAGGACCTAAAATCCACACTTAATGGCTTAGCAATGAAAACAAGGAGTCACTAGTCTGAGAAATTAAGAAATCTAAAGATGAACAATTCAACCAACTCAAAGAACTCTTTTAGTAGATGAGAGATCCCATACATATGGAACTGAAGTGTAAGGTTACCCCTCTAATATCACCTGAATGGTCAGACTCACCCACACCTGGGAGGTGTCTTTGGTTTGGAATAAAGAATATAACATGCTGGCTGAGAGAGGGGAGAATAGATGAAGAGGCAGCAAGGAACATGGAGAGCAGCTGAAAGGAGACAGAGAGCTCCAGAGAGCAAGAGGCAGATAGTCCAAGGAAAAGCAGCAGAGAGAGGCTGCTTGAAAAGTTTAGCATAGAAGCCATGGGAGGAAATGCACATGGCAGATAGGCCATGAAATGAATGAAGCTGTCTCTGATGAAACTTTAACTGACTGCCTGTAAAATTATTTTGCCATTACTATCCTCCAGACCCTCCAGCCGAAGAGGCTACAGGAGCCGTGCATGCTGAGGGAGACCTCACCCAGACACTAGGACTTAAGACTTTTTATTTTATAATTAAATAACACTAAATGAACAAAAAACATGTTACAAACCATAATAGTAGAATTATATATACAGGTGGAGAGTCACATGGAAGAACTTGAAGACAAATTACAAGCCAGCAGTGATAAAGAAGTCAAAAAAGGAAGGAAAGAGAAAACTCTGGAAGAAAATGTAAGATACTTAATGAACAGAGACAAGATAAATAATCTCCAAATTATAGGAATTCCAGAAGGGGAAGACAACTGGAAAGGGGAAGAACAAGTAGTGAGGAAGATAATAACAGAGAAGTTCCCACCATTGAGAATAGGTTTCTCTACTAATTCAAGAGGCAAACGAATGCCAAACAAAATAAACCATAATAGAACACCAAGACATTTAGTAATCTAAATGACAAAAAACAAAGAGAGTGACCTTTATTTTTTTAATAATATCATTATTTAAGCATCATGATTAAAACCATGATTGTAGTTGGGTTTCAGTCATAAAAATAACACCCCCCTTGAACAATGCAACATCCTCACCACCAATGCCCCCCCCGCCTTCTCCTCCCCCACCACAGCCCATATTCAAGACAGGCATTCTACTTCTCAACTCTTTAAAGTAGTAAGGATAAATAAAACCTTAAGTATAAAGGAAACAATATAAGAATCAAACAAGATCTTCCATTTGAAACAATCCAGATAAGAAAAGAGTGTAATGACATATTCAAACTACTGAATAAAAGAAACTTTTTTATATCTTTATTTAAAAACCTTGATTACAAAAATGATTATAGTTGGGTTTCAGTCATGTAAAGAACACCCCCCTTCACCAGTACAACATTCCCATCACCAATGTCCCAAATCTCTCTCCTCCCACCCCCCTGCCCCCTGCCTGTACTTGAGATAGGCTTTCTACTTCCCTTATTCATTCACATTCTTTAACCTAGACTCCACTACCCAGCAAAACTCTCACTTACATGAAAGGGAGGGTTAAAAACTTTCTCAGACAAAAAAATAACTTGCAATATCTGCACTAACCAAACAGACCCTAAATGTTCTACTCAAAGAGCAATTACACAAACCAAATCCCCAATGTAACAACAACCCTCCACAATATAATGTCACAACAGCCCTTTCTGTCAATAAAGTCCTTAAATGTCAATGGATTAAATGCTCCTGTCAAGAACAGATATGGCTGTTTAGATTGAGCAGGTGTCCAATCAACTGCTCTTTATAGATGGCTATGATAATGTTCTAATGCTTTTATCTACAGAAATGGGTGCAAAATGTGTTTGGAAGCCATGGGCTCCTACTATAGTACTCCCTATAAATATTTTTAATGTCTTAATTTTACTATGTCTATAATAACTCCTTGATCTTTTTGTCCACAATGGTGCTTGGAGATATAGGTTGGTCACCCCAGTTCCACATTGCAATGCTATACTATATTAGACTCAGAAGACATGACTCATTATGATAATGTCATTACAAAAATTCTAATCTACTTGATTATGTTTTACTTGACTATGTCTGCTAATATAATCTAATGTTTATGTCCACAGATAGCTATAGAATATGCAACTGCATGCCATGAACTCCTGTTACAGAGCTCATGCATTGAAAGTTATTGTAATCTGTTTTCAATTTAGGTAGTTTACCATTATACCATAATGCTCATGATTTTACACTACTCTGTCACCCCTGGATAGATCAATGAGGCTGAAACCCAACAGGAATATACTAGCTCTGAAAAGAGAAATGGGAGAAATTGGACTAGTAGAAATATATATAGGGCACTCCATCCACAGAAAACAAATGCAGTCTTCTCCAATGCACATGGGTCATTCTCCAGGAAAGATCACATGCTGGCCCAGAAAACATATCTCCATAAAGTCAAGATGAAAGAAATTGTACAGACTACCTTCTCAGATCACAGGGCACTGAAATTAGAAGTGAACTACAAGGGGACACAGAAGAAAAACTTTAATACCTGGAATTTAAACAGCTCACTACTGAACAACCAGTGGGTCAGAGATGAAATCCAGAGGAAATAAAAAAATTCCTGGTTGGGGCCAATGTGGTGGCGCTAGGGGTAAGGTGCCTGCCTTGCCTGTGCTAGCCTAGGATGGACCGCGGTTCGATACCCCGGTGTCCCATATGGTCCCCCAAGCCAGGAGCGATTTCTGAGCACATAGCCAGGAGTAACCCCTGAGTGTCACCGGGTGTGGCCCAAAAACAAAAAAAAAAAACAAAAAAAAAAAAAAAAAAAAAAAAAAAAACAAAAACCAAAAAACTACCACATTCGGATTCCATGCAGAAGGACAGTGGTTCAAATCCCAGCATCCCATATGGTCCCCCGTGCCTGCCAGGGGCGATTTCTGAGTGTAGAGCTATGAGTAGCTCCTGAGCACAGCTGGGTGTGACCCAAAAACAAAAAACAAAAAACAAAAAAAAAAAAAAGAAAGAAATGAAAAGGGGGAGATTATTACAAATTTTGCAGAGTTTCAAAGGGTAATTAGAGACTACTTTGAGAAACTCTATACCACAAAATATGAGAACCTGGAAGAAATGGATAAATTCTTGGACTCATAGTCTTCCACAGTTAAACCAGGATGATCATCTAAACAGACCTATCACTACTGAGCAATTTAAAATGTTAATCAAAAGTCTCCCCAAAAACAAAAGCCCAGGCCCAGATGGATTCAGTAGCAAATTCTTTGAAACTTTTCTAGAGAAACTACTAAGAATCCTTTTCAAACTCTTTCACGAAGTTGAAGAATCAAGAAAACTCCCAAATGGTTTTTATGAAGCTAACATGCTAACATCTCCCTGATACCAAAACCAGACAGAGATGCTTCCAAAAAGGAAAACTACAGACCAATATCCCTGATGAACAAAGACGCAAAGATCCTCAACAAAATTCTGACAAATAGGATCCAAAAATCATCAAGATTGTCATGCAGGGGGCCGGAGAGCTAGCACAGAGGTAGGGCATTTGCCTTGCATGCAGCTGATCCAGGACTGATGGTGGTTTGAATCCCAACATCCCATATGGTCCTCCAAGCCTGCCAGGAGCTATTTCTAAGCACAGAGCCAGGTGTAACCCCCACGTGCCACCAAATGTGACCAAAAAAAAAACAAAAAACAAAAAACAAAAGTCATACAACAAGACCAAGTAGGTTTCATTTCAGGAATGAAAGGATTGTTTAACATATGTAAATCAATCAACATAGTACACCATATCAACAAAAAGAAAAATAAAAATCATATGATCATATCAGAGACACAGAGAAAGCAATTAATAAGGACACAAGGAAATGGAGACACATACCCTATTCATGGATTGGGAGTATTAACATGATTAAAATGGCAATACTCCCCCAAATCATTGTACAGACATTCTGCAAAGAAGTGGATCAAACACTCCTGAAATTCTTTCGGAACAATAAACATTCACGAATAACTAGAGAAATCTTTGGAAAACGGAATATGGAATGCGTCACTTTCCCTAACTTTAAATTGTATCACAAAGCAATAGTCATTAAAACAGCATGATATTGAAATAAAGACAGGCCCTCAGATCAATGAAATTGATTTGAGTACTCAGAGAATGCTCCTCAGACATACAATCAATAATCTTTGATAAAGAGGCAATAAATGCAAAATGGAGCAAGGAAAGTCTCTTCAACAAGTGGCGTTGGCACAACTGATTAGCCACTTGCAAAAAAATGAACTCAGACCTCCAGCTAACACCATGCATATAGGTCAAATGTAAATGAACTAAAGACCTTTGATATCAGACTTGAAACCATAAAGTATATAGAACATCACATAGGTAAAACATTCCATGACATTGAGACTAAAGGCATCTTCAAGGAGGAAACAGCAAACAGAAATCTGCAAACAAGTGGAAGTAGAGATAAACAGATGGGACTATACTAAGATGAGAAGCTTCTGCTCCTCAAAGAAAATGGTGCCTAGGATACAAAAGACACCCACAGAATGGGAGAACTAGTCACCCATCAGATAAGGGGCTAATATAGAAAATATTACAAGGTACTGACAGAATTTATCAAGAAAAAAACATCTGATCCCATCAAAAAATGGGGAGAAGAATGAACAATTTATCAAAGAAGAAATACAAATGGCCAAAATGCACATGAAAAAATGCTCCACATCACTCATCATCAGGGAGATGCAGATCAAAACTACAATGAGACACCATCTCACACCACAGAGACTGCTACACATCACAAAGAACAATCAGTGCTATCGGGGATGTGGAATGAAAAGAACTCTCAATCACTGCTGGTGAGAATGCCGTCTAGTCCAGCTTTTATGAAAAACAATATGGAGATTCCTCAAAAAACTGGAAATTGAGTTCCCATATGATTCACCTATAATGCTCCTAGGGATATTCCCTAGGAACACAAAAACTTAATACAAAAATGTCTTCTGCACACCTATATTCATTGCAGCGCTATTTATAATAGCCAGACTCTGGAAACAACCAAGATGCCCTTCAACAGATGAATGGCTAAAGAAACTGTGTATATATATATACACACACACACAAAATCTGTGGGATTCATCATTGTAACTAGGATATCTTGGGGTGTTTTTCTTCGGGTCTTTTCTAGCTGGTACTCTTCAAGCATGCAGGATTTGATTGCATGCAGTCTTTTTTCTATTAATATCTTTATTTAAACATCTTGAATACAAATATGATTGTGATTAGGTTTCAGTCATGTAAAGAACATCTCCTTCACCAGTGCAACATTCCCACCACCAATGTCCCAAATCTCCCTCCATCCCACCCCACCCCCACCTGTACTCTAGACAGGCTTTCCAGTTCCCTCATTTATTCACATAGTTATGGTAGTTCTCAGTGTAGTTATTTCTACAATTGCACTCACCACTCTTTGTGGTGAGCTTCTTGAAGTGAGCTGGAAGTTCCAGCCCTCCTCTCATTGTCTCTGAGGATTGTTGCAAAAGTGACTGTTATTTTTCTTAAAACCCTTAGATGAGTGAGACTATTCTGCGGCTACCTCTCTCCCTCTGATTTATTTCACTCAGCATGATAGATTCCATGTACATCCATGTATAGGAAAATTTCATGACTTCATCTCTCCTGAAGGCTGCATAATATTCCATTGTGTATATGTACCACAGTTTCTTTAGCCATTCATCTGTTGAAGCAGTCTTTAGCTCTGGGAATTTCTCTGTGATGATGTTTTAGATTGTTGATTCTTCCTGGTGATCTCCTTCCTGGGCCTCTGGGACTCCAATGATTCTTATGTTGTTTCTGTTGAGTTTATCAAAGACTTCTATTTTCATCTGTTCACATTCCTTGAGTACTGTTTCCATTGTCTGATTGTTTGCCTTAAGTTTTTTTCCAATCTCTTCTGCTGTATGGAGTTGTTCTGTATTTGATCTTCCAGTTCACTGATTCTGTCCTCAGCTGCTATTACCCTGCTGGAGAGGCTGTCCATTGAGTTTTTTAGTTGAACTATTGTGTTTTTTAGATTGTGTTTTTCAGTTTGGTGTTTTCTGATTTCTGTCTTTGTATTCTGTTCAGCTAGAGCTATGTTTTCTTTGATTTCCATGAGGATCTTCCATATTTCTATTCTAAACTCCTTATCTGAGAGGTTAATCAGATGGTTGGTATTTTTTGGGTCATCAGAGCTATCGTTTTCATTCTCTGTGCATGGTGTTTGCCTGCAAGGTTTCCCCATTGTCATGCTTGTAGTGTGATTTTTTTTTCTTCTGCGTGTTGTAGTGGGGTTTATTAGTTAGAAAGAGCGTGCGACCTCGAAGGGGGCCTCTTCTGGGGCCTCCAAGAGACAGTTTTTTGGGGGCCCTTCCTAGCCCTCTGAGGAGAGCTTCAGGAGATCAGAGAAGAGAAACACGCAAAGCCAACAGGTCCCCTCAGCTTCTCCCAGTCACCAATCTCACAGCAGGGCGGACTTCTCCACAGACAAAAGAGTCGGCTCTCTGCCTGCGTACCTCCCAAACATCGCTTGCTCATGACGATCTTTTCCCAAGTCGAGGTGCTGGACCCGGCTGCGGGTGGGAGTGCTCAGGTGCATCGGGGACACTTTTTATTTGTTCCTAAAGAAGGGAAATTTCAGGGGAGAGGCTCTGAGTGATTTTTTTTTTTTACTTTGGATTCCTCTGGTTTCCCGATAAGGATCAGGCTTCTGTTCCCTGATCCAGGTTTCTGTTCTAGTCCTTTCTTTTGGGGACCAGCTTTAACCTAGAGCACAGGCCTACTCCGCTCTGGGACTCTAACTGCAGCAGGAGTGCAGCGATTAATAGGAGGGCATTACACCCCAATTTTGCTCCTGGAGGTCCTGAGCTGGTTTACATGGCACTGGCCTCATTTGTCTGGATCTCAGACACGTTTGTCAGTATTTCACTTTCATTTGATGTCAAATCCTGCCCAGCTACAAATGAGAGCTTATTTTTGATCTGAGAACTTCCGGGTGTGGTCCCCAAAAACACATTTTAAATATATACACAGTGTAGCCATAGCCTAGAGCCATTGCCCTGGCTCCTGAGCTGGCATCGGGTTTTTCTACCATTCTCCCGCTGCCTCCCACTCCCACATTCACGATAGTCATGGCTGAGAGGTGGCTGAGCAGTCTGGGTGCCTGGAGAGCTGGAGTGGGCAAGAGGAAGCGAGGAGGATTCCCGCAATGACGTGTCAGCTGCTGTGTTAAGGAAAGAGTCGCAGTCATTGTGGGATTAAAAGCAAAACGGGCAGCATGGCAATAATATAATAGAGACAAGGGCCAGGAGGACCAGATCCTAGTAGGAAGCTTGCCACAAAGAGCAGAAGTGCAGTTAGGGGAGAGAAGAGGTCACCTTGACAATGAGAGTTGGAAATAATCACACTGGATAAGACTGGGGTGCTAAAAGAAGAGAAAGTGATATGCAGAATAGCTCTTAACTAACAATATTGCAAAACATGGTGTCTAAAAGGAAAAATGGAAGGAGAGAAATGTTTGCAAAGGACAGGCAAAGAAAAAGGAAGGAGGGCAACAGAGGACATTGCTGGCAGGAAATGTGCACTGGTAAAGGGTGTTGGACATTGTATGACTGAAACTCAACCATGAACAACTTTGCAACTGTATATGCTGATTTAATTAAAGAATATATTTATTACAAAAATAAAAAATTATATTTTTTATAAGTTACTCAGAGAAATGTTGGGAAGATACCATTCTAAATAGTTTCCCCTTTTTTACTAAAAAGAAAAATAAGAGATCTAGCAGCAACCCCCCAGTCCCTCATTAGATATTCTTTTTGTTGTTGTTATTTTTGTTTTTGGGTCACATCCGGCAGTGCTCAGGGTTTACTCCTGGCTCTATGCTCAGAAATTGCTCCTGGCAGGCTCGGAGGATATATGGGATGCCGGGATTTGAACCACTGTCCCTCTGCATGCAAGACAAATGCCCTTGCTATCTCTCCAGCCCCTCATTATATATTCTTTTTCAAAATTCACAGCCTGCTATTTTAAGATACAATCTGAACCCAACATTAGTCTTCATTGATTTATTTCCACAGAATCCTGAATCGATCAAATCTTTTACTTCTTTTGACATATTTTCCATTAAAGTAAGACTCTAGAAGATAGACACCTTTAATATATGGCAAAAGTTGGGTGGTGGAAGTGAAGATCACAGACCTGATTTAATTCAGTTAATTAAGAGACAACCTTGGGGGCATAAAAGGCCTGAGCTTGAACTGGCCCCCACGAGTTATTAGTGGAGTGAAATTGTAAAAGTCCCTTAAATTCTGGCCCTATATCTCCCCACATGTGAAGTATCAGGCTCTTGTGAAAAATAAATGGTGTCTCTGTAGAATTCCTGCTACCTCAAATGCCTAGAATGGAAATTACAAATTGGAGATTGGGGAGATGGGTCCAATTCTCGGTGTAAAACAAAATATACTGTTTTCAACTTTTCTGCAATATGCAGTTGACTGATGTGTGTGTTTTCTCCTGTCTTGTTTCACCTCTAAAACTGTGCTCCATCCACATTTTCCTGATGTGTCACTGGACCTGAATGGTCTCTGAAAGCACATCTGAAGTTGTACCAAAGTAGCACTGAAACGTGTGAGCTCCTCCACTGGCTCAGGAATGTTCTGGCAGTCCAGAAGGGTAGTCCTGGTCATCACTATGTAAGTCTAATGAACTCAGTCTATAAAAATAGGAAGTCCACCTTTACCAGTGAGCATTTCCCACCACCAATGTCCCTGGTCCCCTCTTGACCCCCCCCCACCGGGACTGACATTCTCTCTCTCTCCCTCTCTCTCTCTCTCCCTCTCTGCTCTCTCCCTCTCTTTTTTTCTCCCTCTCTCTTTCTGTTCCTCTCTCTTCCTCTCTTCCTCTCTCCCTCTCTCTTTTCCTCTCTTCTCTCTCTCTTTCCACTTTCTTCTCTCTCATGTCCTTTTATCTTTTAGACACTGTGGTTCATAATATTGTTACTGAAAGGGTATTGCGTATAACACTTTCCCTCTTTTCAGCACCCAGTTTTTGTCCAAAGTGATCATTTCTAACTCTCATTATCATATTGATCCCTTCTCTGCACTCACTACCTTACCCCTGTTCTCTGTGGCAAGCTTCCTACCATAGACTGGTCCTCCTGGCCCTCATCTCTATTGTCTCTAGATATTATTACCATACTACCTTTTTATATATCCCACAAATGCACCTGACTCCTATTTATATGTTAATGTCCCGGTGACATAACACAAGTGTGCAATGAGAAGGAAGTTCAGTGATGTTCCTCTAGCTACAGTGTTCCCCACACCCACCAGGGCTGTTCCATCCCCAAGCCCCACCACTACCCTTTCCTCTCACCCATTCCCTTCCCTTCCCTTCCCTTCCCTTCCCTTTTCCCTTCCCTTCCCTTCCCTTCCCTTCCCTTCCCTTCCCTTCCCTTCCCTTCCCTTCCCTTCCCTTCCCTTCCCTTCCCTTCCCTTCCCTTCCCGCACACGCCATGATTCCCACAGGGCTGAGTCATGCTGGTCTGCCAGTGGATTTGCTCTAGTTACGCAGGGTCCACACAGGAATAGAACCACCGGGACCGTCTCAGATCCTGACTCACTTCTCTCAGCACAGCCACCCCCAGCTCTGCTTCCCACCATGTGGCCCCAAAGGGCACGAGGGAGTCACATGTTTTGCTCACCCTCCACAGATCAGACTGTGGCTACAAACCAACAGCTTTTTATTTTGTTTGAATTAAATTTTTTCTTCTCTTTTGTAAAAAAAAAAAAAATTATAGTTCCAGTGACAGGGTTACCTTCATGTTAACATTTATGATATTCACATATGAATCACTGCGCCCACCCCACACCCAGTGCTTGAGCCCCTCTGTCAGGACAAGTCCTTCTCGCCCTAATGCCCCAGGACCATCTCCCTGAAACCCTTACCTGAGTCACGTCTGCAAAGACTTTCCCCATAAACATGGTTTGTGGGTGTGAGGATTAGGGTAGAGTCATTGGGTGTCTGAGAGTCCATTGGACATACTGGGATACTGGTGCATTCGGCCTCTTGCATAATTGGGGCAGAGAGTGCACTCAGCCCAATACATATATTGGGGGCATTTAGCTTATAATCTATATCAGGGATGGGATTGCATTCCGCCCATTCCATTTACTGGGTGGGAGGGTGCAGCCAGCCCATCGCACAGAACCATACAGCCCAAGAACATTGTGTATTTAAAAAGTCCCTGCAGAGGGTCGGCACCCATGGGCACTTGGTAAATCCGGCTGAACATTAAGCACTTTGTCTGAAGCTTCGGTTGGCATTTTGCTCGCTCCTCTGCCTGGGTTGCTGGGGTCCTCGGCAGAAGGCAGCCCCGCTTGGTCTGACTGGAGCCAGGGCAGGAGCCAGCAGACCCGGTCACTGTGGGCAGGGGGGTCAAGACAGGCGCGGGTGGAGAAAGGCGGCGAGGCAGGCGAGCAGGGCGCAGGCAGGTGGGAGCTTCAGCCGGGCTCTGTGCTTGGGTGCGCTGGGCCTTAGTCTCTCGCTGCTTTTCTTAGTCTCCGCGTGGCTATTAATAACTGCTAAGCCTCCAGTAGAGAAGCAGCTGAGAGAATAGAAAACTTCCTCTTGAAAAATCCACCTTTCCATCGCCCGCTCTGTCCAAGTTGCTTTTCTTGGCCATCAAATCCATAAAACCTAGTCCTTTGCAAATAACAAAGCCAGTGCCACTGCCTCGTGACTAGTCTCTTTTCCCAAGAAAAGTGACACCGAATTTCAGGCTCCAGCCTTCCCTCCAGGCAGCGCCTTCCCTCCCCAAACCCACTGTCTCCACCCCTACCTTCTGGGCGGAGAAACTGCACTTGGCTACGAGGAGCTCCTGGAAAGGACCAAGGTCAGGAGCACAGAGGGGACATGACCCTGCAGAGCCAGGGGAAGAGGAGGGAACAGGCATGGTGTCACACACTCCCCCATAGGTGACTAGGCCAACATTTTTCCCATAGGTGACTAAGCCAACATTTTTGTTGGTCCCTTAAATTAGTCCCAAGAATCTTTCTACAACAGCCATAGTGAAATAAAGTCACTAGGAAAGGGGAGGGTCCTAGTCCCCATCTGCTCCTGGGAGGATGGGGGGAGCAGCGTCCCCAGGCACTGTGCACTGGGGTGGGGCCCGGATCCAGCCTGCCCTACACCTGGCTTAGCCATTGGTGCTTGGAAGCAAACAGCTGTTTCACAGAAGGGTGGGATGCATGGGACAGTGTGGTGCAGAGGAGGGTTTGGTACAGAGGAAGGAGTGGACAGGGGGAGGTGGGGTGCAGGGGAAGGTGGAGGTGCAGAGGGAGGCTTCTTGCCCAGCCACTTGAGAATGAACAGAGGCCCCAGGGTTACTGTAAGCTCTGTAAACATGCTCCACCATCGATCCGAATCATTTTGACTTAAGCTACAGGAACCACTACAATGGACGTTATAGTAGCCAAAATCAGAGTCACTGTGTCAATCAAACTGAAACTCGTAGATCACTTCAAGCTACCACTGAACCTCGTTACATTTATTCATGATGGCCATGTAGAGGGGATGGCAGGAGAGGTACTGCCCAAGGCCTCTCAGAACTGGTATCTGGGCCACATCCAATAGTGCTTATCCTGCCTCAGTGTCCAAAGGCCCTTAAGTAGTGTCAGGAATCAAACTTACTTGCATGCAAGGCAAGTGCCACCTCTCCCTGTACAATGTCTTCAGCCTGGGGTTGTTTTTTGTTTTGGTTTTGGTTTGTTTGTTTTCTTGGGGCTCTAACCCTGTTTCTAAAGCACAGAAATGAAGCTCCTCCAAGGTGGAAAGATTCACCTCCTGAAAGTACCTCAGAACAGACACAACTGCAGAGGCCACTGATCCAAGGGGACCTGATTGACCACACTTGACCCACCTCCTCCATGCCAAAGAGCACAAAGTCGAGTGCTCAGGCACCAGGCACAGGAGAATGTTGTGGCTGACTGCCCCACAGAATATTCTGGAACAAGAAACTGATGAAGAGAGCAGGCTTCTCACAGCACCCTTGGCTGACCATTCCACCATTTCCACCTCACAGAATCTTGTTCCCAATTTTGGGCGCTTTTCTGCTTCCTTCTTGTATTGGGGTTACCTCAGTTTGCCCTGCTTAGGAGTGTCTGAGAACCCCAGAGTTGTGTCACCTTAGGAGCCAGAGACATGTGGGTCATCCCACTGGCCGACAAGCTTTACTCCAGGAAGAGGCACCCCACATGTCTGGTCCAGGCCTGCCAGGCTCTCCCTGGAAGTGGTTTTTTTTTTTTTTTTTTTTTTTTGGTCAGAGCTGGCTGCTGACAGCTCACAAGTTCATGGGTTCCTGGGATTCCAAGCTCACAGGTTCACAAGCTCACAGGCTCCAGGGTTCATGGGTTCCTGGTCAGGGCATGCACCTCATTCAGGAAGCTGGATTCCATCCCCTGAACCACTTAGGACACCCCCAGGAGCATTCCCTGAGCACAGCTGGCTGTGGCCCCTCAACAAAAAAAAAAAAAAAAAAGAATATATGCCCCTGGGTTCCAGGAATCTTCCATTTCTACCCACAGAAACCCCATCTGTCAGCTGGGCCCTGAAAACCCAGCAGGATGAAGGTGCAGGTAAGGGGCAGCAGGCCCAGGTGAGGAGGGGTTGTAAGCTGGGGCTGCATGGAGAAGCTGCCGCCTGTCCTGGCCTGTCTGCACCAGCACTGACCAGAACCTCAGGGCAGATTAAAGAAAATGTGGGATATCTGGGACTCAGTGACCCTTACCCCTTGGAGTCTTCTAGGACCCAGTTGAGGGGTCTCAGGCCCCCTGCTGGGGTGCTTGTTGGGGAGGGTCTCAAGCCCCTGCTGGGATGAGTGTGTGGGGTCTTGGGAGCAGCTATGCTGACAGATGTCCTTGTTCAGGCTAGACTTGAGAGTTCCTGAAAGGCAGCATGACGTCAGCTGCAGTTGCCCCAGGAACCCTTGAGGCCACCTGTCCCTCGAATGTGAGGCCTGGGGTCCTGCAAACATCCATGCGGGCCCTCCTAGCTCAGCTCCCCATAGGAGCACATTACACATGCTCCAACCGAGAAGCCCCAGACTCTTCCCCAAGGACAGCGCCATTCTCTTGGTGGGACCTTTCCAAAGCCAGAAGGCTGGGAGGTGGGAGCAGGTGAGCTAAGCCCACAACCCTGGTACCCCACGTGCCCCTGAACCCCTGGGCAAACCACTGGTCATGAGTTCAAGCACAGGCTACTGGGGCCACTGCCAACCTGCTTACATGCAGGAGCCCAGCAGCTAGGAGATGTTTCAGGGTCCCTGCAGGATGTGCCAAGGGTGGGGGGCTAACGACAGGGGTCTCACGCTGAACACACAATGGCTGTCACTCATTATGCCACACCTAGAATCCCCTTAAAGCTCAGAAACTCATGTCAGGTTCTGAGATAAAGAAGCAGTTACAGGGCCCGAAGAGATAGCACAGCGGTGTTTGCCTTGCAAGCAGCCGATCCAGGACCTAAGGTGGTTGGTTCGAATCCCGGTGTCCCATACGGTCCCCCGTGCCTGCCAGGAGCTATTTCTGAGCAGACAGCCAGGAGTAACCCCTGAGCACCTCCAGGTGTGACCCAAAAACCAAAAAAAAAAAAAAAAAGAAGCAGTTACAAATGGTACCAGATGTATCCCCCAAACCCAGCAGGATCCCCTGAGCACCACTAGGTATGCCCCCCCTCCCCCGAAACAAACTACAAAACAGAGGCTTTGAACAGCGTCTTAACCAGGCATTTCCACAGCCTTGGGATGGGGTGCAGGTGAGGAGTTACTCAGCACATATCAACTCCTCACCAACCCCTCGGTAGTCGGGGGACCCAAAGTGAAGCCACCAGAGCTGCTGTTCTCCTATCCAGGTGCAGCTGGAGCCTCACATGGCATGTTGACACTTTGTGGGGGTCAACGCTGGGACACTAGGCTACACCTTGTACAGTTGTGTGTACCTGAGAAAACACTGGGGACTCTGCATCCAGGAAATGAATGTGTTGGGCCAGCTCATGCTTGGGTGAAGGGCCAGAGGTCCTGGTATTACAGTGGGCCCATGAGGGCTAAAGAATGAAAGATTGAAAAAACGTCTATGTGGGGGGGGGGGGGTTGGGGCCACACCTGGTGGTGCTCAGAATTTACTCCTAGCTCTGTGCTCAGAAATTGTCCCTGGGATGCTGGGGGATAGAACCTGGATCAGCCATATGCAAGGCCAATATCCTACCCCACTGCGCAATCCCTCCAGTCCTGAAGAAAGCATCTTTGAAAACGCCTTTTAGGGCTTAGAACACTAGCATACAGTAACCCTACTCAGGTTCTACACCCAGTAGTGTCTGAGTCCTGTCAGAAGTGAGCACCCCCAGGTAAACCCCCCCCCAAATGCCCTTCGATAGGAATTTTTCCTGATGCAACAGAGCAGACACAGCCCTTTAAGCACCTCACCTAGCAGATTATGTGTGTGTGTCCCCAGTATTTTCTGATCAATAGTGGCAGTTCCCAGAGCCTGCCTAATGCTGGACCCCCTGAGGAGGGAGACCCCAGCTGAGCTGGGTTCCTGGCAAAGTCACAATGACCCCTAAACAGCATCAGAGCAGCTGCCAGGCTGGGCTGAGTCAAGTGCTCCCTCCACTCAGATTCTGGATGTGAATCGCTCCAAACCAAGAATCCCTCCCCCATCCAGAGAGAACTAACTGTCCCTGGATGCAGCTGATGCCCATTGTGCTTGACCCTGTCTAATCAGCAAGGGATGCTTGCAGGTGGCAGGACAGGGACAGGGCAAAAGAGTTTCCAGGGAGGGGGGGAAGGGAGGCACCAGGGAGAAGATAAGCATGAACATTGGGGCTTAGGATGTCTCGTTGGAGCAGCAGTATTGATAGGTATTTCCTCCTTTAACCAGAGCTCTGAAGGAGGAGGGATGGCCCAGAGTCAAGCCTTATTAGGAACCACTCTCTGTGCTGTCCTTCCCCGTCCCTGGTGTGGTGGTGTCTCCAAAGCTTTCAGCCTCAAGGAGAATTCCTGGAACTTTAGCTCTATGGGAGTCTGTCAACCAGGCGGTTAAAGAACAGTGTCACAGAGGACATCAAACATCCGTGACCAAGACTGGGTGCCTCCACAGTCACAGTGTAGCCCCCAGCTTGGGAAGCAGAAACTCTTGCCAAAGAAGTGGCACCAGGAGGGCACCAAACTTGCTCTCTAGGGTTGGAGCGGGCAGGATCTGTTCTGGTCCAGGAGCACTGTGACTACAAGCACAGCTAATGTCATGAAGCAGTTGCCACAGGGCACTTGTGCTCCTGCCATTAAGCCCCTGTCTCCCACCGAGAGGGTCCCCTGAGAGGGGAAGTCTTACCAGAACCCAGGGCCTGAGAATCATGCCCACACTGTGTGGCACCACAACTGTTAACAGTGGTGACAGATTTTGACCAGTTGAACTGGGGGTGCTGGTCACCCCCTTAGTGGTCAGCTTCTGTCTCAGACAACCTGCTTGCTTTTCTGTAGCTTCTAAACATTTAGATTTAGAAAAGCCCTCAGCCAGACAATGGTGGTGTCTGCTCTGGCTTCCAGGGCCACCAGACTTGAAAGAGGTGCTTGTCTTCCTGTGGGGGCAGGAGAACTGGAGGTTCCTCTTACCTGAGTCAAAATTCCCCAAAGTCAGCCACGAGCCACTAAAAGCAGATTAGTGAAAACACCTAAGGTACTGACAGTTCTTATGGCATTTAGTCTGGGAGTGACTGGACACAGCAGGCCAGGGCTGGGTTTGATCCCAGGCACCCATGAAGTCCCCTGAGCACGTTTAGGTGGGTCCTCCAAAAGCCACAAAACTAACAAAGCTGAGGCTTTGGATCATCCCTGACTCAGGTCTCAATGCTACCTTAGAAAATGTCATTTCATAAGCCGGAGGGAGAGGGAATGACATAGAATAGTCTCACTAATCTGCGGGATATAAGAAAAATAAAAGACAGTATGGCAATAGTATCCAGAGACAATAGAGCTGTATGCCAAGAGGATCAGCTCCTGACATGAAGCTTGCCACAAAGAGCAGTGAGTGTGGCTAGAGCACTAACCGCAGTGACAACTACCATGACAATGAGAGTGACCAAGAGAGGCAGGGGGTTGGAGTGGGGAAGGAATGGGAGGACATTGGTGATGGGAAGATGGCACTGGTAAAGGGTGATATACATTCTATGACTAAAACCCCATTACGAAAATTTTTGTTAACACGGTGATTAAATTGATAATAATAGAAAGAAAATGTCATTTCAGTCACTGTCACTTACCTACCCCAACCAGACATTCTTGGCACATGTCACTAGAGAGGTCAAGTAAGGTGTCTCCTTTCTGAGGCACATTCAAGGCAACAGAAACCCCAGACCCCTAGCAACCCCACATCAACTGCCTTCTTCCTGTACCCACACTTGAGGCATTGGGTGGGGGGGATAGAGACATGCCTCCAAGGGCAGAACAAGCCATGTGGCCACCTCATCTCCTACTGAAGAGCCCATTGCCCAGATCAATTTTGTTCCCATGACAAAAGGCCCTGGAGCCCAAGCACAGTATCCTGAGTCACTCTGGTCTCCTCAAACCAAACCAAAACACACACACACACACACACACACACACACTTAAATGAACTATTTATTTTTTCTCTCAGAATATATAATACCTGCACATTAAACATAATCAATGGCATCAGTGAGTTTGGTGCAGTCTCTTATTCTATCTCACGTTCTTTATCCCCTGATTTGGCTTATTCAAGTATTTCTTTATTCCATCAAGTGAACAATTTAAAGGTAAATAAAAATACAAAAAGCACTTGACTCCAACCCAGTGCATCTAGGACTATCTGAGGAGCAGCCCTGCTGACTGCTGGACTGACTCTGGGGCCCTATTCCCCTAGACCAGGGGTCCTCAAACTTTTTAAACAGGGGGCCAGTTCACTGTCCCTCAGACCATTGGAGGGTCTGACTCTAGTAAAAACAAAACTTATGAACGAATTCTTATGCACACTGCATATATCTTATTTTGCAATGAAGAAACAAAGCAGATACAAATACAATATGTGGCCCAAGGGACATAGTTTGAGGACCACTGCCCTAGACCTTGTGCTAAAGCTCCCAGAGCAGCTGCTGGTAAGACCCAGGACCTTGCTTATGAGGGAAATGTGGCTGCCCACTCTGTCTCCTCTATGGCATAGAATTGAGCAGGGCAAGGCATGGAGTATGGCACAAGCCAAGGCAGGGGCCAGTATCAAGTTCCTAATGTAGGATTGGGGATAAGAGGGGGGGAGGATTGGGGCTCAGAGGGCTGGTCACCTGCCAGACACTGATAAAAGGGCTCATGTCCTTAGTCTGGGTGGATCAAAGACAGACACTAGGGGGCTTCCTGCCTGCCTGGTCATGGGCCATCCCCTGCTGCATGTGCTCATGAATATCAGGTGCTCCTGGGAGCTGGTCCATGGTCTTCCCAGCGGGGAGCTGATACAGATTGCAGGCAGTATTTCTTCTGGGTCTCAGCAGACTGCCCAATGCAGGAGGGTGGGCAAGGCTCACTCAATCATCTGAATCTAAATCGATCAATCATGGCTGGTGATCATGGGTGGCCCTGGCCAGACCTTCAGTGTGAGAATGGCCCAAGGAGGGATGAGGGAATGTTGAAAGACATATTAATTATTGAGTCCTGGGTGGTGATGGATGATGGTGAGATGGATGGAAAGGCCTTTCTCTGCTGGCCCGGGCTACGTGCCTGCAACCCCCTTCCAGCCAGCGGGTCTCAGGGTGGTGGCGAGGAAATGATCCACAAGCAGTCAGGTTTCAGGAGACATCAACTTTATTAAGGCCCTATCCACATGTGTGGCTCCTAAGGCTTAAATCTTTTAAGCAGCACCTATAAGCAGCCCTGCATTCAAACCTGTCTCTTCTCCCTTCATCCTGCTTGCTGTTTGCTTCTCTCTTACAGAATCTGTCAATCTCCCTACAGCCCTGAGGCAACCCCTTTATTAGCAATCACAGACCCCTCCCAAATGTGGCAGGTCTGCCTCTCCAGGTGAGCTAGGCAGGAAGTTGAGGGAGGGAAGTAACAGGGAGACACCTTATGCCTAGCCTAAAACAGACTTCCCAGAGCAACTTTAGGCCCAAAGGACCTGGAGAAAAAGGGGATGCACCTGGGGTCTCTTTCCCATATGCCCCCCATTCTCCAATATAGGCTCAGTTGTTCATGATACCCCTGACTCCACCCTAAGCAATGTGTGATTTACCATTAAACCCACATCAGCACATCATTGCTTCTCAGTATACACTAGAATTTCCTGTTGGCAGGTTTGGGCCACTGCACTACCCTACAGAATATCCCCCCTGCTCTACTGAGGAGCAAACTAGGGCTGGAGGTGGCCTTGGGTCTCACCCTGAAACTTCTATTGAGGGGTCTAACTGGTCTACTACTGCCGCAGAACTCAGAATCTTGAGAGAAAGAAATGTCAAGTGTCTGCACATGGAAGAATATGACTGAGCCCAGCACAGCCTTGGCAGGGAGGAAGCAGGAAACAGAGCTGAAATATAGGGATCCTAAGGTTGGGGACAGTGGGGTGGCTTCCACTGTTGTCCTCTGTTATGCAGCTGGTCGGGGTCCAAGACATGGCTGCATCCTTCTCTGTAGGAGAGACTGACTCTGCTCCTTCTCTCTTATCCACAGAGCAGCCATTCTTATTGCTCACAATTTTCCAAATGAGTGCCAGTTTTCCAGAAAACCAGAGTCTAGGACTCCGGTCCCCAGAAGACCAGCTTGCCAATGACTTGCTTTGAGGCAAAATGGTAGGCTCAGATACTCTATGCTCTGAGTCTGGACCATTTGGGAGTCAAGGGATTCAGCCACGTCCTTGCAACTAGCCAGGACCCAGTCACAAGCCGCCCTGATGCTAGTTAGAAAAAAGCCATTCTGGGCGTAGACCTGCCATGCAGACTAGCACCTGTGAACATGCTTTTCTTCCCTGATATCCCTGAAGGTACCAGAGGGAGCATGGAGACCAGATGGTTACCAGCAATCAAGGGCCGTCAGCTGTGGTCAAGGACTGGTGGTCTACCAGTCTCTGGACCTTTTCTCCTGACTAAGATAGACCACCTTTTCCTGCTCACCTTGACCCCATGGCCACAAGTATGAGGAGCTGGAATTTGTCCTCAGAGATTCTCATGGTGCAACTATCCACATCAACACAGAACCCAATCAGCAGAGTCATCTCCCCACCCATGACAAAGACTCAACCCGACCCCCCATGGAGCCTACTGTTCCCTCCCCATGACACGAAGTGACACAAGGGGCCTCTCGGGGATAATTCTGCAGGATCTCAGCTTGAAGTTTAGCATAAGAAATCAGACAGATTCAAAATTGCCTTTTCAGCCAGTTGTGTCGAACAGCATCTTGGATCTTACTGAGTCATCCAAGCTTCTCTGCTGCTTTCCTCTTCCACTTTTAATAGTCAGAGTTTAACATAAATCACCTGAGGGTCAGGGTTGACATAATTAAGGGTACTTGTGCTAATTAACTTAGAAAATGGGAAAGGAAAAAGTAAAGTGATTTTACATTTGTATGACAACAGGGGCCAATCCACCTTTGCTCTTTACTGTTAGGAAACATCACCTCAGAATTTCTCGGACTATTCTGGGCCTTCCTGCATGGGTGCTAAGAAACACTTCCCCAGATCTGGACAAGACAAACTAAGCAAGGCCTGGCCAATGTGAGCAAACAGAACATCGCTGTACAGATCAAACCTCAAAGGGACTCAGTCAATTTTCTCAGGAGAGGACTTGGGCAATGGTGACCCCAGTCCCTCTCCCCCACTGCAATGTATATTCTCAGCTGCCCTCTTTCAGACAGCTGAACAGCTGTGGTTGGAGGAAGAACAGCCTGGGGGTTGCTTTCAACCTCCTTCACAAGATTACTTCGAGTCACATGTGTTCATGCAGAGATCTTGGAGAGTGGGCATCGGTATGGATCTGTGAAGCCAACACTATGGTGGGCAAGGCAAGCTCGTTCATTTAAATACAACTGTATCCCCCAAGTTATTGATTTGGCTCACAAAGTCCCCGGGAAGAGAACTGGTAGCAGGCAAGCACTACGGAGTCTGGAAAAGAATTCACTCAAAGGACTTTTGACTTGGGAAAGTTGAGGTCTTGAAATGGACAAGGGGCTAAGTTGACAGATAGGAAGTGGGTAATCATTCAGAAATCTGGGGAAATGTTGGGGAAGCCTAGTGCCTACTGATGAAGCAGCTCAGCCAAACTCAGCCACCTCCTGCCTTGTCTGTGCCAATGAATGCCACATCTATCTTTGCTGACTAGACTCCTGGTCATGGCCCAGGTCGTGGGCATCCATCATCCATCATCCATCTCAAATATGTGTGATGTCCATAGTACTAGGGCTGACCTTGGTGTCCAGTGCGAGCAGGATTCCCATGGGACTCAGGGCAAAGCAAACACAAGCAGCGGGCTTGATAGTTCCCCACAGGGTCCAGCTTGTGTTCTCAACTGAGTCTGCCTATGGAACCAACCCACTGCAGGGTCACTGATGCCAGCACACTCAGCACGACACAGGCCTTTCAAAGTCCCATACCCAGCGGGTTGGTTCTGATGTCTCTACTGCTCAGAAAAGGCATATCCATGGTAGGTGGGTTAGGGGGACACAAATTCAACTCGAGCTAGCCAGGCAGGACTGCCTCAGCTCGGAGACCATAAGAGAAATTGGGGGAATTGTCTTGTTATTTTTTGTAGCATCTGGTTAGTGTTTTGGTTGGGGGCTATTGAGGGATGCCCTAGGTTGAAGAAAAATGTTGGCCTAGTGAAGCCACTCCACAGACAAAGGAAAGTTGAAGGTTGTAAAGGTTGTAAGTGTTAATCTTGACTCACCTGGGAGTAATAAACAGACATAACTGTCCCCTGGTCAGGTGTGTCCAGGTAGTCTCAGAGCTCTGAGGTGGTCCTAGGAAAGGTGAGTGGGCAGAGAGCACTTGAATATGGGAGTTCTGGTGCTAATAATTTAGGGGTCAGGTCTATCTGACCTTTGGACCAGAACAGCAGGATTTGATAGTATGTGGGAGATTCCTGACTGTCCTACCCAAAGGGTCAAAAGCAGCTTCCTATTGTCATAGAAGCCACAGTTCCCACCTCCAAGTGTGAATGCCTAAATGTTTGGAGAGGTAATGGAGCAAAGGTTCATCTTAAGTTGAAAAGGGAAGATTCTGGTTCTCTTTTGGTCATCTAGGGTACCTCTTATCTGCCAAGGAGTGACACTGGCGGGGTTGGGGGGTCAGTGGTCAGTCAGATTTTGAGATGATCCACTCAGGCCATGGGGCAACAGCCAGTAGCATAATTCTCTGGTCAGCAGCATCAGCAGGATTCTGCTGGAATAAAGATGACACAAGGGAAAATATTAAAAACTAAACTATTAGGATGAATGATCCCAAGAGGGAAATAGGATAGTGAAAAATCTCTCTTGGGAACCTATCCCCTCCTGGAAAGTATCCCTTGATATGCTAGGATGAGCTTACAAGTTGGGGATGGAGTCACTGTTTCTGTGTGCCTCTGGAAGTTTGGGAGACACTTCTGGGCTCCCCAAAACAGTACTGGCAGTGCAATCAGGGGTCTTAATTTTCTATGAAGTATGACCCCAGCCTGAGTTCCTGGCCAGTTGAGGGAGGGGGCAAAAGAGCATCAATCTATGTCTTTCTCTGAATGTGAATCTAGCTCAGGATCCCAGAAAACTCCATGACTGTGGAAGCAGAAAGTAAGATGAGAAATTGGGAGCTTGGGACTGGAGTGATAGCACAGTGAGGCATTTGCCTTGCATGCAGCTGACCTTGGTTTGATCTCCAGCATCCCATATGGTCCCCCAAGCTGGCCAGGAGTAATTTCTGAGCACAGATCCAAGCGTAAGCCCTGAGCTCCACAGGATATGTCCCAAAAACCAAAGAAAGGAAATTGGTGGTCATTCTGAAGCATTAGTAATTCTAACCCTCTGACCTATTGGGTGGGTTTTAAGTAGGTTCTGTGAGTTCTGCAGAAGAAGGCACAGGGACGAAGGCAGGAGGTACTCCAAAGGCTACATGAGCTTGGGAATCCAGAATGGTCTGGCATCATGGCTTTGCTGTCTGCTCTAAAATCTATTACTATCCTTCAATCTCAGTGGACAGAAACCTCAGTGGAAAATAAAAAATTTTTCAGTATTTGAAGGTTTTCTGAAGCCCAACAACTGGAGTCTATCAGTGACGGCCTGTCAGCCTCAGGGTTCAGCATGTTTGGGAGGTTCTGGGGTCTCTAGCTGGATGCACACTGGCTTCTGCCTCCATGATTCTTCCAAGGATACCCTCTGCCCAAATGACTTTGTTCACTCCCCTTTCCCAAAACCCAAAAAGATTATTCAGACGGAAGCCTTTGGGAGTTTGAAAATGTATGCCCCCAGAAGATGAGAATAGGGGATAGCAGAGAGGGAAAAGGGTGTTGCCACAGATGACAAGGACATGAGTACAGCACAGTGCCTCATAGCAACCTACGGACCCCATTACTGGACTTGTGGTAGATAGAGGATAAAGTCCTGAAGAGGAAGTTAGAACTGGGTAGACAGCTTTCAACAATCAGAGCTACCTGCACATGGGAGCCTTGTCCAAAGTTCCCTTCCCATCATCCTGGTTTGTCTAAAAGCTCTCTGAAGCCATCACCGTCCCTAATCATCAGCTGGCATCAACCCTTTCACCTGAGGTTTTGACACCCAGGACTGTCTTGCAATCAGGGAATTTCACATACCACAGGTGAGACCCTGGTGTGGACAGGGCACCTGTCCCTGCAATGCCCCTCCTGGTGCCAGTGTTAAATACTTCCCTTTGCGATGCCTTGGGCAAGTCCAGAGTTGGCAAGAATGATCCAAAGATCTGAAACCAAGGGATCAATGTTCTTTTTGTCCTTTGAGGGTCCTGGAGCTCCTCCTCCAGTTCAAACATGTAAATAGAAAAAGAAAGGCAGTTTCAGGGGCTCAGCTAGGCTTGTCTGACCCAATCTTTTTCTAGGAGCTTCTTCCTAATATCTGGGCGCCACTTATGTTCAAGCTTATCTTTAAGGATTAGCTCTCCTGCTATGGAGTCAGGATTCACCAAGCATCTATTCTAACAGCTTCTCCTAATTTTTTGCAAAACAAGGAGTTCACACAGATGAGTGAGATTTAATAAAAATAAAAGATAGTATGAGAATAATACCCAGAGACAATAAGATGAAGTTTGATAGAATCTGCCCATGCTATGAAGCTTACCACGAAGAGTAGTGAGTGAAGTTAGAGAAATAACTACACCAATAACTATCAGGTAGTAAGTGAGAGAAATAGAATGCCCGAATCTAAGATAGGCAGGGGGTGGGGGAGGAAGGAAGTGGGGGGCATTGGTGGTAGAAGGTTGCAATGGTGAAGGGGAGTGTACATTTTTATGACTGAAACCCAACTACAAAATGTTTGTAGTCATGGTGCTTAAGTAAATAAATTAATAAAAATGTAAATAAAATAAAAATACCTTTTCATAGCAAAAAAAAGGGGGGAGTTCTCTAACTTCCTGTTCAGTGCTAACCATGTGACATAGCTGCTCAGGGTTCTGTCCTGCTTCCCAGCACCCACCCCAGATGTGTCCAGATTGTGCCCAGAGCTCTCACTCATCTCTCTGGTAGTAATCCTGTTCAGGCTCATGCCCCGGATAATGCTGCTCCCCAGTGATGAGTGACAGTTCACAGTGAATTGGTCCCCAAGACCTGCACCTTCCACTTCCTGTTGGGTCTGATGGGAAATGAGAATTGGGTCATTCCAAATCCATTGAAAATCCCCTAATTGGGCTCTGGCTGCTTCAATAAACATACCAGGATCACCGCCAACACTTCCTCAGGTTTGATGTTATGCCTTAAATCCTCCAAAGAGAAAGGGGCATGAATTTTAGCCCCCTAGACTCTCCTTGGGGTACATCCTGAAGTGGGGAGCACAAAAGCCTGGATTTTGTTTGTTTGTGTGTGTTAGTTTTATGCTTTGGTATCTCCTACTTTATTTTTTAATAATGTCTTTATTATTCAAAAATAAAGCACCATGATTACAAACATGTTTGTAGTTGGGTTTCAGTCATAAGAAGAACACCCCTCTTCACCAGTTTAACTTACCACCACCAATGCCCTCATCTCCCTCCTTCCCCACTCCTGCCTGTATTCAAGACAGGCATTCTATTTCTCTCACTCATTACCATTACTCCCATTCCTAAGGATGCCCCACCAGGGTCTTCTGGCATTCTTCCAAAGGTGGCAAGTAACCCTCAACTTTGTGATACATTCCAGGTCCCATGAGTGTGGGGGTCTCCCAGGATCTCCCCAGCTCCAGCCTTGGGGTGCAATTCCCATCCACCGGGGAGAGTATAAAGGCCATTGGTGACCAGGAGAGGGATCTCAGACTCAAGGGTGCTGTAAGAAGAGGTGGTCCTTTTACCATCTCTGCCTCTTGGATGCAGCTGGGACTTGGCTTCTCACCCCTGGTGGGCAGGTTTCCTTACAGCATGTTAGGAGGCTCTCACAGGTTCTGAACCAAATAATGGGGGGCAGGGGGGGCATCTTCCTCATGTCTACTTTGCAGACCTCCTTTCCCTGGGCCATGGGAACTCCTTCTGGGACCTCATGCACCAAGGTTCTTAGTCACTCCACTAGCCATCCTTCCAGAATCTTCTTCACATGACCTGGGCATGAGTATACAGGAAGGGGCCAAACAAAGTGGAGAGTGGACAGTCTTTGAAGTTCCTAAAAGATGTTGCCGGGAGATGTAGGACAGACCTTGGTTCGATCCTCCAGCATCCCATATGGTCCCCCAAGCCAGGAGCAATTTCTGAGCACATAGGCAGGAGTAACTCCTGAGCGTCACAGGGTGTGGGACCATGTTCCTGACACTGTCCTAACAGGGTTTAACATTCTGCTACTTAGTTGTGTCTGTAAGAACTAGTAAGACCTGTTTCCAGGTTCTCTAGGGGGAAAAAAAGAACCTTTTCAGGATCTTTTAAGCCACTGTAGGTTCTCCTGAGTCAGACCTTTCCCCCATACCAGCACAAGTAAGAGGTATGTTAGCAATGACAACATCCTGAACAACATTGGAGCCATGGCATGAGACACATGGTCTTACATCAGTTCTTGTTGGAAAGGCAGCATTAGATAGGAGCTAGATATGGGAGTACTTGAGTACCTGGATACTCCCCAAGAAGGATTAAGTACTTGCTTTCAACAGGCTGCAAAATTAAGCCACAGATGAATCCAAGTATCTGTGAAAGTGATAAAAGATTTTACCTGTATGGAGTGACTGCATGCCCACAGCATGGATGTGCCCTCAGCATGGGGCTGAAATGCCTGGGGGAAAAAACACCTGCAGATGACTACAAAAGTTTTCTAGGATAGAGATAAAGTTCTCGAAGGATGTCTATTAGAGCTAGGATCTAGGCCATGAAAAGGAAGCAGCAGTGGGCAGCAGGTAAATTTATTTGAACTTGAGTCCAGGCCTGATAAGACGTTAGGTCAAAATAACAAGAATTACATTGAATCTTTCGTGGGTTATAGAGTGCCAAACCCCATAAAAGCATATCAGAAGGCAGCAGGTCCAAAAGCAGCTAACAGCTATGGGCTGACCCTGTTGGCCAAAAAGGGTCAACTTCTATCCTCCCAGTGGGACCAGGATAGGACACTCCTTACAGCTGATGACCAGGAAAGACTGGGTCTGAGAGTGATGACAAAGATACTTTATGCCTTTCCAACAATACCTATATAGGACAAGAGGAACTGGGATACATGCAGAGTGGTAGAACATAACAGAAGCATAGCTGTGAGTGGGGGTGAGGCACCAGGAAGGATATAGGCATAAACTTTGGGGCTTAGAAATGTTTTGGAGGCAAAAGTGGGCAATAAAAGGACCCATCATCTCTTTTGTTTTTTGTTTTGTTTTTTTTTTTTGGTTTTTTGGGCCACACCCGTTTGACGCTCAGGGGTTACTCCTGGCTAAGTGCTCAGAAATTGCCCCTGCCTTGGGGGGACCATATGGGACACCGGGGGATCGAACCTCTGTCCGTTCCTTGGCTAGCGCTTACAAGGCAGACACCTTATCTCTAGCGCCACCTTCCCGGCCCCAGGACCCATCATCTTCCCTAAGTTATCTCCCTTAACCTGAGCTTTCCGAGGGAGGAAAAACAGCCCAGAGACAAGCCTGATTAGGAAGCACTAATCATGGGGAGATGTGCTATCTTTCCCTGTGTCTGAAGTGGTGTCTCCAAAGTTTTCGCCTGAAGGAGAATCCCCGGAGCAGTTGTTCCTGAGGGTCCCCTGGAACAGTCGCTAGATGGGATTCTGTCTGCCGAGGCAGTTCAGTAATAGCATCGCAGGGAGATCCAACAAGCTAGACCAGGTTTGTTAACTTTCTCCCTGCCCCAAAGCAGGCAGTAAGACCTCATTTGAAGGGAAGTTGTTAGACACACACCCCATACGTGCACACACAAAAAAATACTTTCCTTTTCAAGAGAGGGCTTGGTCTATTTGGGAAGCTTCTACTGGGCCATGTCAATAAATAGCATAGCAGGTGGCAAGAATAGAGAGAAAATCCAGGGCTCTGGCCTTCTAGTAGACCCAACTTTCCAGCCAAGTCTTGGAAGATTTGTATGAAACCAGAGGTAGAATAATGGGCATCTGATGCTGAATCCATGGTCAGCAGTTAAATCCACTAGAAAAGGAGAGCAAAGTGGAGAGCCAGGCACAAAAAAAAAAAAAGCAAAGAAAGTTTATTTCTGGGACTCTAGATTTTTAGTCCAGATCTGTACAGGACATATGGCAAAGAAGTGATAAATAAATAAATAAATAAATAAATAAATAAATAAATAAATAAATAAATAAATAAATAAATAAATAAAAAGAAGTGATAAATATCTCATCACTCTCTGGGACTCTGGATACCTGAATTCTTTGTTTTTTGTTTTTGTTTTGTTTTTGTTTGTTTGTTTGTTTTTGGGTCACACCCGGCCACGCTCAGGGATTCCTCCTGGCTCCATGCTCAGAAATCTCCCCTGGTGGGCACAGGGGACCATATGAGATGCCGGAATTCGAACCACCGTCCTTCTGCATGAAAGGCAAGCCCCTTACCTCCATCTCTCCAGCCCCTGGATACCTGGATTCTAATTGAAGTGGCATCAAAAATGATTGGCTTGAGACCATGACAAGCCCCTTCAACTCTGTCCTCAGGGAAATGTTTCATTCTTAGAAGCTTTGACCTTTTGGGGAACAGATGAAAAGGTCCCTCAAGTCCAAGTTTGCAAAATTGAATACAGGGCTCTAGTTAAAAATAGCTGGGGAATCTGGTCCAGAGGTGTGTGCTACCTTTACAGCAGGGGAGGGTGGAGAAAAGGATTTATTGTTCACCCTGGGAAGTAGACAAGAGGCAGCTCAGACACTGAGCTTCCCCAGAGATCTGCAAGAACTGCTCTGAGTTGTTTTTGGAGATTCTGGTCTGTGAGCATGAACATTGCATTAGATTTCTAAAGACACCAGATTATTTATCTACTACATTAGCCTGTTACTTACAGAGCTGATCCATCTGGCGCACATCCATGGTTGGTGAGCGTGAGATGATGGTCCAGGACCAGTAATACTCCTTCATGGCTTCAAAGGATATTAAGGGATTTCAACTATGGAGTTAGATCCTCTGCTAAATTACTACAGAGCTTATTAGTAACCAAGAACTAGTAACCAAAAATGTTACCATATCCTCACCTCCAAAACCCTATAAGGATGATGTTGATAAACAAGATATTCCTGGCTAAAGTCAGAAGTGGAAGGAAGTCTTGATTATCTTAGTGCTCAAGTTTCTTTCTTCCTTTGCATTTATACTAGAAATAGGAAAATATTGACTATCTTACTCCTTGGACTGAAGAAAGGTTTCAGGAAATTGGGTATATCAGTAGGATAATTGCCAGAGAAGCCAGGAGTTGAACTTGGGAAATTCACCCAAGAAGAACTCCAGTATTTTATGCACCATGACTTAAAATTAACAGTAGCATTTATCATGGAGTCGTTCTCTTATAAAGTAGGACAGAACAGTCTCCCTTAGCATGGAAACTTGGTCTGCTGCCTTTAGACTCTGCCCTGGAAGAGTCACAGGCATCTTAGTCACAGCCATTTAAAGATGGCAGATGGCACCTGTGACCCAGATGTAAAATGTTGACTTTCGTGGCATCACAAAAGTCACCCCACCCGGTGGGGTGGGTTTGTTGAGCTACCAGGATGATACTCAGGGGCTCCTCCTGGCTTCCTTGGTGATGTTCAAATGACCACACAGTGCTGAATGATAGAGTCAGGCTCTCCTACACATAGGGTTCCTTTGGTGTGGGCACACACAGTGAGTGACACTCAGGGGTTACTCCTGGCTATGCACTCAGAAATACCTCCTGGTTTGGGGAACCATATGGCATGCTGGGGGATCGAACCATATGGCAGCTGGGTCAGCTGCGTGCAAGGAAAATGTCCTACCACTGCACCATTGCTCTGGCCCCAACATTTGGTGGGTTTTTTTTTTTTGGTTTTTGGTTTTTGGGCCACACCTGTCGGTGCTCAGGGGTTACTCCTGGCTGTCTGCTGAGAAATAGCTCCTGGCAGGCATGGGGGACCATATGGGACACCGGGATTCAAACCAACCACCTTAGGTCCTAGATCGGCTGCTTGCAAGGCAAACACCGCTGAGCTATCTCTCCGGGCCCAAATAAGGTCATTTCTAAGATGAACACAGGATGTTTCTTGGGAAAGTCCTCACCCTCTCTCCCAGGTCCATACCCTAGAGGGTCTATAGGCTCTGGGAGTATTTAGTGGGTGCTCCATGCCAGCTAAGGGGCATCCTTCAGAGACACTGAGGGTTCTCTTTCCAGAAGTAAGCTATTCAGAGACTGACCACTGCCTATCCCATAAAGGGGGTGCTCTTTCCATACCAGCTGAGCTTGTCTAAACACATCTGCATCTTGAATTCTGCATCTGCATCTTAATTTTGAATTCAGTGAGTGCCAAGCAGTGTTTATGCAGGGGACAAAGCAAACCTGCCCCCACTTTCCACTGCCATCTTGACACATGCCTTTTTAAGTAGTGTGTTGGATTAACCAGGTCCTTCCCTAATATTTACTCCAGAATATGGTCTGAGTTCTTCCTAATAAAAAGCCCGGTTCTCAGAAAAATTCTTGTGTTTCCAGCTTTCCTTCACTGAGCTATCTGCTTCTTAGGAGCAGAAGGTTTGCATGTTGGAATTCCTGAACCCATTTCACCCCCTTCAGTGTTTGTGGATTATTTTCTGAGTTGACATTTTCTTCCAGACCTTTTTTGTTTTGTTTTGTTTTGTTTTGTTTTGTTTTGTTTTTTTTGGAGAGGTCACACCAGCAGCCCTCAGGGGTTACTCCAGGCTCTATGCTCAGAAATTGCTCCTGGTAGGCTGGGGGACCATATGGGATGCTGAAATTCAAACAATCATCCTTCTGCATGCAAGGCAAATGCCTTACCTTCATGCTATCTCTCCAGCCCTGCTTCCAGACACTTGTCTCTTCAATGTCCTGGTCTTGGAGCATGAGGCTTCCATCACAGTTGTGCATGGTTATTATAATCTAAGAATGAGATTTTTAAGAAACAAAACCAAATGAACCCTGGAGTTTTGACTCATTGCAGTGTGGGGACTAAATTCTCCTTCCAAGGAAGAAGCAGGTGGAATGCGGCTTGGGGGTAAAGTTGAATCTGGAAAAGACTATGTGGGTGCCTCAAATCTTTGCTTCTCATCCCATTCAGAGTAGTGGCAACTCTTGGGTTCACCTTTGCTAGAGAAACATCCACAATGCCATGTCACTCCATTTTAAGTAGAAACTGGACATCTCAATTTCTGTATAAAATCTTGATTTTTTTTTCTTTTTGCAAAAACTGAAGCTCTAAGACTATATCTTGTTTAGCTAATGTCTAGTTCTAGAACATGTAAAAGACAATAGTTAAAAATATCAAAAGTGTGGTAATAACTCAGGAATTAAAAGTCAAGTTTAAAAGAGAATTATTGAAGAAACTACTGAGATGGGGAAGGAGGTTGGGGTCAAAAAGGCAAGAGGTTCCCACAAACCAAAGATTAACTTAAGAACTTGTAACATTTGCATTTCAAAAGAGCACAACACAATGATAAGCTCTATCATGCAGATCAACTTAAATAATCAAAATATTAGGACAAAGAATAGAAGCCTGCAACCCACTTTGAAATGGCTCAATGCTGTAAGCATCTTGAATCTCAGCAACCCTAGTGGGGGAAATATTCTTCATGAGAGGAAAGTGGGTGAACATGAAATGGACAGCAAAATATGAAATAAATGATGACCACATACAAATATTGTATGGGGACCCATGACTGGCAAATGTGTGGCAAAATACAGGGCAAACCAGTCGTAGGCATGAAAGGAATGTCTGCATTGACAAAAGGCAGGAGTCATAGAAAAACAGAAATATTAACAGCAGGTCTTGGTAAAATATACATATCAAACTAGGCAGTTCAATTGAGAAGCATCTTTCTAAGAAGTCCTGAGCTAGGAAGGAGGAAGTAGCATAATAAAGGGAAGGGGGTGTAGCTGGATTAGAAAGGAGGATCTTATAACGAAAGATGAAGAACTCACTTTGCTGCAATTTGGGGGCTGGGCCCAGATGGCAGCCTCTGTAAGCTAGAATGAAGGCAGAAGCTGAAACCAGCAAAGCAGGTTTTGCAAGCTAGCTACTGATTTGCCTTTAAGATATAAATTGTTGGCCAGAGGAAAAACTTTTCTTTGTGATCTTTGGTGCTGGAATTTCTCTGAGTAAATGAGTTTGACCCCAATTTTGGCCTGTGATTTTACAAGGGAGAGATATGCCAGATAATATGAAAGAAATGCAATGTCAGTACCATGGCATGAATCTCAGAAATATTGCCAGTAATCCCCATAGAGGGCTTAACATCCACAAACAGGCCTGCTGGACAAATATTTCTTGGGTAATTATCAGCTCTCTGCTCTAAGAAAATCCGGGGATACATCTGGTGGGCTTGCTGAATTTCCTTTAAATGGAAGTGCCTAATGTCATGGCATGACAGCTCAAAAATAAATGATAAAATGTAGACCTGTCATAAAATTCTCCTATACATGGAAGTACATGGTATCTATTATGCTGAGTGAAATAAGTCAGAGGGAGAGAAATAGACACAGAACAGTCTCACTCATCTATGGGTTTTAAGAAAAATTAAGAACATTGTTGTAATAATCTCAGAGACAATAAAGATGAGGGCCAGAAGGACCAGCTCACAATATGAAGCTTACCACAAAGAATGGTGAGTGCTTTAGGGAAATAACTACACTAAAAATTATCATGACCATCTTGATGAGTGAGAGAAGTAGAATGCCTATTTCGAATACAGGCAGGGGTTGAGGAGGATGGAGGAGGGGATTGGTGGTAAAAAGAAATGAAGACCTGAAAAGCATAACTAAGTGGTGGATCCCTGTAAAAGTCAACTGTCACCAACAGGATGTTTGTTTTTATAGTTTTCTTTAGAATTAGAAAGGCCAGGAGGAGACATGTGTGGGAAAGTTGAGTTTCCTACCTTGGGCATTTAGCACTTAGAAAGAAAACTCCTCTTTCCAAGCAGTTGGATGAATTCACACATTGTTGGCAATGGAGAATCACATCCCTGTCCAAGGGGGTGATAGAAACTGCATCTGTGTACCCAGAGCACCAGGGAAGGAGAGATAAGACTAGATGGCAGGGCCCGGAGAGATAGCACAGCGGTGTTTGCCTTGCAAGCAGCCGATCCAGGACCAAAGGTGGTTGGTTCGAATCCCGGTGTCCCATATGGTCCCCCCGTGCTTGCCAGGAGCTATTTCTGAGCAGACAGCCAGGAGTAACCCCTGAGCACCGCCGGGTGTGGCCCAAAAATTAAAAAAAAAAAGACTAGATGGCAAAGATACTTCATCATAGAGGCTTGAACTGGAACTTAAACACATCAGTACATAAGCTAGCAAGGTCCTCAGAAGCTGGGAGAGCTGGAAAGAAAGGGTACCAGTGTGCCTGTGGAAAAGCCAGGGACATCAGATTAGAAAGGTGAGGCCTTCAGAAGAGAATAGAGAAAGAGATGAATATGTTGAGGGAGGTAGAGATAACAGGCATTGCTTGAGCTTAGAAAGTGAAGACAGTGTCCAGGGGATAGGTATGGGTGAGGGAGCTGCTATCCTGTGGTAGAAAGGGGTTTATGGAGCTCCACTCATTAGAAGGGGGAATTCAATACCATTCCCCTCTTCACCAAGGAAGATATCAGAAAGCAACACTTACCCACAAATGACTGCCATGTTGGCCATCACAGCCAAGACAAGTGACATTTTGCCACTGGCCTGCAGTGAGCACCCGTCCTGACATGGTCATTCCTATTCTGACCATGTCCTTTAATAGAAGTTCTAGGACCAACCCGTCCTTTTGAGACAGGGGATAAGAAACATGCCATCACCCGTTCTTCTACTGACCTCAGAACTATGCATCATTTTCTTCCAAGCCCCTGGAAAAATGGGGGCAATATTGTACTTGAATACAGTCCAGCTCTGCTACTCAAACTTAACTTTTCTATATGTGTCCTTGTCTTCTTAATAATAAAGACAAATATGTGTGCATAAACCCTGAGAGGTTTTTACCTTGGGCATTTAGCACTTACTTTGAGGGAAAACTCAGCATCGGGGCCAATTTACAGCTTCTCTGATGAGTGGATGAAGTTGCATGTCAGTGTCATGTGCTGGCACTGAAGGGCAGTGGGGTGTTTCCTCACCATCCCAGTGTCTGGATACCCACTGGGATTAACACCCAAATCCTGAACTTAAGTTGTGGGAGTCAAAGCAAATGTTGCTGCCTAAACTGCCTGATCCCTGTGCTGGCTTCAGTTCAGCAGAAACAGAACTCAAGAGTGTCTTGTCAGCCCTGGGGTTGGTGTGCTTGACTTCCCCCAAACAGACAGTTGGAAGAGGCTCTACTGGACCACCACGATCTCTATAGAGGGTCCTGAGTTCAAGCTGGTCACAGAGTCACTGCTCGAGTTGGCAGCTCAGCCCAGGGAAGGAACAGGGTAAAGTAGGCAGGGAGATAGGCAGAGAATTGGTCAGGCATTGAAGATTCTGTGTGGTACAATGACAGGTGTCTAGAGTCCATTCCTGGCAGGGTCACCTCCAGCCATGAACCATATGACAGCTCACTTGGGGGATAGGACAACATGTGTGTGATTTAAGGGTCAGAAACATGCCCTCCAGCCCACTAATGCCAGAGTGCAGCAAGGGGTGCTGTATAAATCTCAATTTCCACCTCAATCTTACTACCAATTTAAAACTACTTGAGGAGGGTGGGGCCAGAGAGATAGCATGGTGGTAGGGCTTTTGCCTTGTATGCGGCTGACCCAGGAGGGACCCGGTTCAATTCCTGGCATCCCATATGGTGATTTCTGAGTGCAGAGTCAGGAGTAACCCCTGAGCGCCACTGGGCCTGGTCCAAAAACCAATCAATCAATAAGTAAATAAATAAAGCTTAAAAAAACTACTAGAGGATGTTAATTCAATGGGCATTTGTGTGATGATGTTCCCAGAGTTAGTACTGGAGTACCATTCCACAGGAGGGGCCATGAGTTCCCTCCCCACATGGCAGGCTGACCCCATACCCATGCTCTGGGTACTACCCATTGTGAGGGCCAAAAAAACTCCAAATAGTAGACTGTGAGGGTTCACTCCAAAACTGCAGGCATGCTGAGCTGAGCAAATTCCCCTTTGACCTAGGTCAGTGGTATGTAAAGCAAACACTTTCCCCATTGTGCTATTGCTCCAGCCCCAGGTTTTAAAATCTTCTTTAAAATTTATTTAAACACCTTGGTTTACAAGGATGTTCATAATACAGTTGGTTTTCTTCCCCACAGATACAATTTTTTTTATTTTCAATTATACTATGTCCAACACCCTTCACTAGAGCACATTTCCCACCACCAATGTTCCCCGTTTTCCTCCCGCCTATCTGCTACATATAGGCATTTTCCCTCTCCCTCTCCATCTCCCTCTACGCCTCGCCTCGCTGAAGTTGTATCATGCCTATCATTTTATCTTCTTTCAGCACTCAATCCTTGTCCAGAGTGATCATTTCTAACTTTCATTGTCACAGTAGCCTCTTCTCTGCCTTCACTGCCCTCCCTCACTCTGCAACAAGCATCCTAGGTCTTGGATGTTCTTGTCTCTAAGAAAGCACCAAGGCTCCCTATGCTAATTTTCTCACTAAGTTTCATACTCAATGTTTTATAAACACAGATTCTCCCTGTCCCCTCCCTGGTGAACTTCTAAACACAGCCCAGCTTGGCTTCTTTTCTTTTTTTTTTTTTTTTTTTTTTTTTTTTGTGGTTTTTGGGTCACACCCGGCAGTGCTCAGGGATTATTCCTGGATCCAGGCTCAGAAATTGTTCCTGGCAGGCACGGGGGACCATATGGGACGCCGGGATTCGAACCGATGACCTCCTGCACGAAAGGCAAATGCCTTACCTCCATGCTATCTCTCCGGCCCCAAACATGTTTTTTTTTTTTTTTTTTTTGGGGCCACACCCGTTTGACGCTCAGGGGTTACTCCTGGCTATGTGCTCAGAAATCGCCCCTGGCTTGGGGGGACCATATGGGACGCCGGGGGATCGAACCGCGGTCCTGATCCTTGGCTAGCGCTTGCAAGGCAGACACCTTACCTCCAGCGCCACCTACCCGGCCCCACAAAAAACTTTCATTAGAGTAAAAAAACTGATGTGCTATTGTACTAAATTCTTAAGGCTCAATAATAAACTGTTTATCATTACTTTTGAACAAATAAGTGAATTTATTGGTGTTTTCACCTCCAAGCCCCTTAATTATAAAGTTTATCCTCTGCCTCAATTTATATTCTTCTCTTGCAATCTCTGTGCTCTCTCTCCGGCCCTTATATTGCTGATTCTTGATGCCTAAATATTGTATTTCCATAGTGCTAATCTCAAATTGACATTTCAGGTTCTTTTTCCTCTTGAAGTCTTTATCTTCTTGTTAAACAGTTTTAAGGGCAAAAACAGAACAATAAACTCACCCCCACAAATGAATCTGAAAATTGATCCCAGCTCTGAACACCCACATATACATTTCTTGCTGACTTCCTGGTTCTTCTGACTAGAATGCAGTGAACACCTTTTGGGATAGAGACCCCCTAAAAGGGCTCAGGGCCAGTAGGGCTAGGTCCAGTGGTCCTGGGGGTATATGACATATCAGAGATCGAACTTAGTGCCTCATACTGCACATGTCTCCCCATTTTTGTTTCAGTTTTTCGGGTTACTCCTAGCTCTGTACTCAAGAATTACTCCTGGAGGTTTAGGGGACCATATGAAATGCCAGGAATTAAACCTAGGCTGGCCACGTGCAAAGCAAGCACCCTCCCTGCTGTGCTTTTTGCTCTGGTCCAAACCTTTTTGGTTTTTGAGCTATGCCCAGAGATGCTCAGGAGTTACTCCTGTTCTGCAATCAGGAATCACTCCTGGAGATGCGCTGAAGACTTTATGGGATGCCAGGAATCAAAGTTAGGTCTGCTGCACGTAAGGCAAAGGTCTTGCCCCACTGGACTGTTTCTCTCCCACACCCACCGTTGGAGCCAATATAACTGACTTTTGTAACCAAGGGGATCTCATAGTTAGCCAGAGTCTTAAACTCTGAAATTTCTTTGGAAATCTGCTTACGTGAAATCATGTGATTGCCTGGAGATTTGTTGTTGTTGTTGCTGCTGCTGGTTTTGTTTTGTTTGTTTGTTTTTTGTTTTTGGCCTTCTCCTGAAGGGAAAGATGATGAAAACTGTATACAGGATGATGTAAATAAAACTTTATTGATTACAGAGGCTTCAAGGAGAGTAAGTCAGCATGTATTTCTGACTCGAATTTTCTCTAGAGTTTTCTGTGGAGGAAATAAATAAGATGTAGCAGTTTTAAAAAAAAAATATATATATGGCCTTTTCTATAACACTTTGCTGTATTCTGCCACCGGCAGCTTGTTCATGGGAAGTAGGAACCAGGGACAAACAGGGCGCAGAGGAATATCCCCATCTTCTCTCCTCAGGGCAGAGCGTCCATCAAAGAGCTGATTTACTGCTTGTATTTGTGACTCTGCCAAAATTTTGTCAAGTACCACAGCAGGACAATATCCCAGAGATTCTCATTTGTTCCTGTTTCTGTTGATACACAGATACTGGTGTCAACCACACTTGACTGTGGTTGAATTAACCCATATTGTAGCGCCCCATGAAAGTGGCCAATTCCATTGGTTTTCCCTAGAAAACAGCCCTATCAGTCCTGGTCAGACTGGCTCCCCCTTGGAAACGACCTTTGTGAGAAGCATTGGAGTGCACCCTCCTGCCCTGTTTTAGGCTGGTTTCTTGGGGCTGGGCCATGTATGCATGTAGGTGGTAGGAGGGGACCTTCAGAGCTTTAGAGGTCACTGGCAACCTCCCCAGGTCCTCATTGACCCCTCAAATTTTCTCTGCAATTTCTCCCTGGGTCTCACATCATCCTCTGTGTGTGGAGGTACCTCAAAGGCTGTACAGCTGTCACCAGAGCATGTTGTCACCTGAGCTCAGATGAGGGGACTTTCTGCATCTGTCCTTCCTCAGACAAGAGCTGGTGGTTGATCCCTTGAGAAAGTGCCTCATCACAAGCCTGCTGTGCCTCATTGAAGGAATTTGGAAAGGAAAGTTAGAGAAGGATGGGGCTATGGACAGGCTTATGTTCATGTTCACTGAGCTGGGGCATAAGACACCCCACTTTTTCCAACAATTTCCTCCCCGGCTGCCTCCACCTCCTCACCAGTTCTCCTGACCTATCTCCCACTGGGTGGGATCCTGAAGATGAGGGGTCCCCAGAAGATGACACAAAGACAAGTTCAAACCCCCCTCCTAGAGAGGGTCTTTTTACTCGAAATGCATACTTTGAGAAGGAACCTTGACCCTGACCAGCCATGACTCAGGGAATCGGGGATGTTTGGGTTATGGATTCCGAAACAGAGGTGGGGGGGGGGGGAGTGTGGAGCCTTACCCTGGCCTGATAGCAATTCCACATCACCATGGAAACCGGGCCAGGTGGGCAGCTGGGTGCAGTGAAGGGTGGCTAACTGCCAGGAGGCTGGACCCTGGGAGGGCACAGGGGCTGGGCAGGGCAGCTTTCCTAAGTTCCTTGGCAAATTTCTCCTCATTAATTCTCCTTTAACCTGGCAGTTCTGCAAGGTGGCCAAGTATGTGGGGTCCACAGCTGTTTAGAAGCTGCAGAATCAGTCCCTAAATGGAGAGTTGCAGAAGGAAGTCTTTAATTAGACCTTCCATTCCCTGCAGCAGCAAGAAGAGGTGTACGGAAACCTTGGAGCACAGGAAACCCATGGCCACACTGTGCAGATACAGTCGTCAAGGGCAGCAGACCGAGAATCTGACCGATAGCAAAATCTGGGCCTTTGCTTGTGTAACTTCAGAAAATGTGGTTGGTCCACAGATTCTACTGCCCAGGGGCTGGAGCCTTGCATGCGGCTGATGAGGGTTCAATTCCCAAAATCTCATAGGGTCCCCTGAGCCTGCCAGGAGTAATTTCTTTTCTTTTCTTTTTATTTGTTAAAAAGACTGTCTTTGTTTCATTTTAAATTCTTTTTTTTAATTTTTTAATTATCTTTATTTAAACCCCATGATTACAAATATGATTATAGTTGTATGATTACAGTCATACAAAGAACACCCCCCTTCACCAGTGCAACATTCCCACCACCAATTTCCCAGATCTCCCTCCTCCCCACCCCACCCACACCTGTACTCAAGACAGGCTTTCTACTTCCCTCATTCATTCACATTGTTATGATAGTTTTCAGTGTAGTCATCTCTCCAACTGCACTCATCACTCTATGTGATGAGCTTCATGTCATGAGCTGCACCTACCAACCTCCATCTCTCTTGTCTCTGAGATACTGTTAAAAATGTATTTCATTTTTCTTAAAACGCATAGATGAGTAAAACCATTCTGTGTTTTTCTCTCTCCCTCTGACTTACTTCACTCAGCATAATAGATTCCATGTACATCCATGTATAGGAAAATTTCATGACTTCATCTCTCCTGACGGCTGCATAGCATTTCATTGTATATATGTACCACAGTTTCTTTAGCCACTCATCTGTTGAAGGGCATCTTGGTTGTTTCCAGAGTCTGGATATTGTAAATAGCGCTGCAATGAATATAGGTGCAAGGAAGGAATTTTTGTATTGCATTTTTGTGTTCCTCGGGTATATTCCTAGGAGTGGTATAGCTGGATCATATGGGAGCTCAATTTCCAGTTTGTGGAGGAATCTCCATATCACCTTCCATAAAGGTTGGACTAGACAGCATTCCCACCAGCAGTGGAAAAGAGTTCCTTTCTCGCCACATCCCCGCCAGCACTGCTTGTTTTCCTTCTTTGTGATGTGTGCCAATCTCAGTGGCGTGAGGTGGTACCTCATAGTAGTTTTGATTTGCAACTCTCTGACGATTAGTGATGTTGAGCATCTTTTCATGTGCCTTTTGGCCATTTGCATTTCTTCTTTCACAAAGTGTCTTTTCATTTCTTCTCCCCATTTTTTGATGGGGTTAGATTTTTTTTCTTGTATAGTTCTGTCAGTATCTTGTATATTTTGGATATTAGTCCTTTATCTGATGAGTATTGGGTGAATAATTTCTCCCACTAAGTGGGTGACTTTTGTATTCTGGGCACTATCTCCTTTGAGATGCAGAAGCTTCTCAACTTAATATAGTCCCATCTGTTTATCTCTTCTTCCACTTGTTTGGAGAGTGCTGTTTCCTCCTTAAAGATGTCTTTAGTCTCAATGTCCTGCAGTGTTTCACCTACATGTTGTCCTATGTACCTTATAGTTTCAGATCTGATATCAAGGTCTTTAATCCATTTGGATTTTTACCTTTGTACATGGTGTTAGCTGGGGGTCTGAGTTCACTTTTTTGCAAGTGGCTAACCAGTTGTGCCAACACCACTTGTTGAACAGGCTTTCTTTGCTCCATTTAGGATTTCTTGCTCCTTTATCAAAAACTAGATGGTTATATGTCTGAGGAACATTCTCTGAGTGCTCAAGCCTATTCCACTGATCTGAGGGCCTGTCTTTATTTCAATACCATGCTGTTTTTATAACTATTGCTTTGTAATACAGCTTAAAATTGGGGAAAGTAATGCCTCCCATATTCCTTTTCCCAAGGAGTGCTTTAGCTATTCAAGGGTGTTTATTGTTCCAAATGAATTTCAGAAGTGTTTGATCCACTTTTTTGAAGAATGTCATGGGTATCTTTAGAGGAATCGCGTTAAATCTGTACAATGCTTTTGGAAGTATTGCCTTTTTAATGATGTTGATCCTGTCAATCCATGAGCAGGGTATGTGTTTCCATTTCCGTGTGTTCTCTCTTATTTCTTGGAGCAGTGTTTTATAGTTTTCTTTGTATAGATCCTTCACATCTTTAGGCAGATTGACTCCAAGATATTTGAGTCTGTGTGGCACTAATGTGAATGGGATTGTTCTCTTAATGTCCATTTCTTCCCTATCATTATTGGTGTATAAAAAGGCCATTGATTTTTGTGTGTTAATTTTGTAGCCTGCCACTTTGCTATATGAATCTATTATTTCTAGAAGCTTTTGGTAGATTTTTAGGGTTTTCTAAGTAGAGTATCATGTCATCTGAAAACAGGGAGAGGTTGACTTCTTCCTTTCCTATCTGGATTCTCTTGATATCTTTTTCTTGCCTAATCGCCATAGTGAGTACTTCCAGTACTATGTTGAATAGGAGTGGTGAGAGAACAGCCTTGTCTTGTACCAGAATTTAGAGGGAAGGCTTTTAGTTTTTCTCCATTGAGGATAATATTTGCCATTGGCTTGTGGTAGATGGCCTTAACTATATTGAGAAAGGTTCCTTTTATTCCTATCTCGCTGAGAGTTTTCATCAAGAATGGGTGTTTAACCTTATCAAATGCTTTTTCTGTGTCTATTGATATGACCATGTGATTTTTATTTTTCTTGTTGTTGATGCTGTGTATTATATTGATAGATTTATGAATGTTAATCTTTGCATTCCTGGGATAAAACCTACTTGACCATAGTGAATGATCTTCTTGATGAGGCATTGGATCCTGTTTGCCAGGATTTTGTTGAGGATCTTTGCATCTGTATTCATCAGGGATATTGATCTGTAATTTTCTTTTTTGGCAGCATCTCTATCTGGTTTTGGTATTAAGATGATGTTGGCTTCATAAAAGCTATTTGGAAGTTTTCCTGTTTTTTCAATTTCATAAAAGAGCCTGGCCAGGCGTGGTAGTAGTTCCTCTTGAAAGGTTTGAAATAATTCATTCGTGAATCCATCAGGGCCTGGGCTTTTGTTTTTGGGAAAATTTTTGATTATGGTATTAATTTTCTCGATAGTAATGGGGTGTTTAGATATGCTACATCTTCTTTATTCAACCATGAATATGGTTATATAAGTTATTTTATCTCAGAAATTTATCCATTTAGTCCAGGTTCTCATATTTAGTGGCATAGAGTTTCTCAAAGTATTCTCTGAATACCCTTTGAATCTCTACAGTATCTGTAGTGATCTACCCTTTTTCATTTCTAATACGTGTTATCAAGTTTCTCTTCTCTTTTTCTTTGTGAGTTTTGCTAGTAATCTATCAATCTTGTTTATTTTTTCAAAGAACCAACTTCTGCTTTCATTAATCTTTCAAATTGTTTTTGGGGTTTCCATTTCATTGATTTCTGCTCTCAGCTTTGTTATTTCCTTCTGTCTTTCTATTTTTGGTTCCTTTTGTTGATCATTTTCTAATTCTATAAGCTGTGTCATTAAGATATTCATGTATGCTTCTTCTTCCTTCCTGATGTGTGCTTGCAAAGCTATAAATTTTCCTCTCAGTACCACTTTTGCTGTATTCCATAGGTTCTGATAGTTTGTGTTTTCATTGTTGTTTGTTTCCAGGAAATTTTTTATTTCTTCTTTGATTTCATCTCAGACCCACTGGTTGTTCAGTAGTAGACTATTTAATTTCCAGGTGTTAAATTTTTTCTTCTGTGTTCCTTTGTATTTCACATCTAACTTCAGAGCCTTGTGGTCAGCAAAAGTAGCCTGCAAGATTTCTATCCTCTTGATTTTATGGAGGTATGTTTTATGTGCCAACATGTGGTCTATCCTGGAGAATGACCTATATACGTTGGAAAAGAATGTGTATCCAGGTTTCTGAGGATGGAGTGTTCTATATATATCTACTAGGCCTCTTTCTCTTTTCAGGTCTAGTATATTTTTGTTGGGTTTCAATTTGGTTGACCTATCAAGTGTTGACAGGCCCGTATTGAGGTCTCCCACAATTATTGTGTTATTATTGATATCCTTTTTCAGATTTGTCAACAATTGTATTAAATACTTTGCTGGCCCCTCATTGGGTGCATATATGTTTAGGAGAGTGATTTCTTCCTGCTGTACATATCCCTTGATTAGTACATAATGTCCATCTTCGTCCCTTACAACTTTTCTGTGTATAAAGTTTGTGTCATCTGATATTAGTATGGCCACCCCAGCTTTTTTAAGGGTGTTGTTTGCTTGGATGATTTTCTTCCAGCCTTTGATTTTAAGTCTATGTTTATTCTGATTATTCAGGTGTGTTTCTTGTAGGCAGCAGAAGGTTGGGTTCAGTTTTTTGATCCATTTTGTCACTCTGTGCCTCTTAACGGGTGCATTTAGTCCATTGACATTGAGAGAGATAATTGTCATAGGATGTATTGCCATCTTTGTGTAGAAGTTTAGTGTGTTTGTTGGTCTGTCTTATCTTTAGAATAGATCTTTCAGTTTTTCTTTTAAGGCTAGTTTTTAGTCTGTAAAGTTTTTGAGCTGTTGTTTATCTGTGAAGCCATGTATACTTCCTTCAAACCTGAAAGTGAGTTTTGCTGGGTGCAGTATTCTTGGCGAAGCATTTCTTTCATTGAGTTTTGTCACTATATCCCACCACTGCCTTCTGGCCTTGAGTGTTTCTGGTGACAGATCTGCTGTAAATTTCAAGGATGCTCCCTTGAATGTAATTTCCCTTTTTGATCTTGCTGCTTGCAGTATTCTATCTCTACCTGTGGGATTCGTTTGTGACTAGGCTGTGTCTTGGGGTGTTTTTCCTGGAGTCTCTTTTAGCTGGTACTCTTTGGGCATGCAGGATTTGGTCACATGTATTCTTTAGCTCTGGTAGTTTCTCTGTGATGATGTTCTTTTTTTTTTTTTTCTTCTTTTTTGTTTTTGGGCCACATCGGCGGTGCTCAGAGGTTACTCCTGGCTGTCTGCTCAGAAATAGCTCCTGGCAGGCACGGGGGACCATATGGGACACCGGGATTTGAACCAACCACCTTTGGTCCTGGATTGGCTGCTTGCAAGGCAAACGCCACTGTGCTATCTCTCCGGGCCCTGTGATGATGTTCTTGACTATTGATTCTTCCTGGAGATTTTCTTCTTGGGTCTCTGGGACTCCAATGATTCTTAGGTTATTTCTGTTGATCTTATCAAAGACTTCTATTTTCATCTGCTCATATTCTTTGAGTAATTTTTCCATTGTCTGATCATTTGATTTAAGGCTTTTTTCCAATCTCTTCTGCTGTGTGGAGTTGTTATGCATCTCATCTTCCAGCGCACTAATTCTATCCTCAGCTGCTGTTAACCTGTGGGAAAGCTCATCCATTATGTTCTTCAATTCGTCTACTGAGTTTTTCAGACCTGTTATTTGATCTGATATTTCAGTTTGGAGTTTTCTGATTTCTATCTTTATATTCTCTTGATTCTTCTTAGTGTTCTGATCTATACTTTCTTTGAGTTCTGTGAGCATCCTCCATATTTCTCCTCTAAACTCCATATCTGAAAGACTACCTAGGTGGTTGGCCATTGTTGGGTCATCAGGGTTTCCATCTTCATTCTCTATGCCTGATGTTGGTCTGCATAGTTTCCACATTGTCATGCTTGTGTTGTGGGGTTTTCTACGTGTTGTGGTGGTATTCATTGGCTAGGTGGAGTGCGAGGCCATCAAACAAAGCAGAGCAGCCACGCTCCTCTGCTTTGACCCCTTAAGAGGTGTTCCTTAAAGGGCCCAGCAGAGTCAGCTTTATCCGCAACTCCAGCCCGGAGAGACTCACCGCAGCTGAGGCAAGCCGTCAGGGGATGAGTGCCAGAGAAGATCAAAGTTCCCAGGTTGAAGCAAGCCGGGGAAAGCCTCAAAATGTCTGCCAAGCCTAAGGGGCCCAGCAGAGTCTGCTTTATAAGCAACTCTGGCCGGGAAAGACTCACCTCAGCTGAGGCAAGCCGTCAGGGGATGAGTGCCAGAGGAGATCAAAGTTCCTAGGTTGAAGCAAGCCAGGGGAAGCCTCAAAATGTCTGCCGAGCCCAGAAGTAATTTTTGAGAATAGAACCAGGAGTAACTCCTGAAAATTGACAGGTGTGGCCCAAAACAACAACAAAATTCTTCTCGACAAAGACAGTAAGTTCTCAGCTCAGGACATTGCTGTTCATGTAGCGTGGGCATTCTCCAGAGTTGCCAATAGCTGGGGGTAGGGTAGATACAGGGAGCAGCACTACCCAACTATCCAATTGGAGGAGACTCAAGTTCTCCCTGTAGCCTGGCTGATCATGCCTGGAGCTTGGCTTGCTCCAAACAGTACCTGGTATGACAGGTGGGGGGGGGGGGTTGTGACCAACTGGTCAGACAGCAGGTGTGTAAGATAGCACCCAGCTATCAATCCCAAACAAGGCTGTTCCCCCAACTTCTTCCTTCCTTAAACCTCTTCCTTTGTTATGTAAAAGCCCACTGGATAGAGGTACCTTTGTCTCACTCTCAACCTTCCCCATCTTGGTGGATGGGTATTGGTTGAATAAAGAAAAGCCAGTTTTGGCTTGGCACACAGATATACCACCAAGTGCAAACTGGCTCCATGGTTCTCTCCTGACTGACTTGGCTTATTAATTCTTTGCCACTCCCCTGCTTCTTCAGAACCAGCTGTGTGGGGTTTAGAAATATGGTGCCTGAAGTGACTATCACAAATCGTGGATTTTTATTTTATACCTGTGCAGTGGAAAAGGCATTCGGGTGGCCTATGAGGCAGAAGTAATGTTCACCCATCACCCACACTGAGTGACCAGGCTCCTCTCAGGGCTCACTTCCACTAGTGCCAGCCAGGCTGGTAATTTAGGGATGGCAGAACTGATGTTGCGCAGGGCCCACCCTGGTAGAAGGGACCACTCAGTGTCCTAAAGTGATCCCAGGAAAACGGCTCTGTTAGCTGGGCTCTGTCTCCAGAGAAAGAGACTCTCCAGCATTCAAGACAAGGAGAGAAATGAATAGGGGTCATGTGGACAAGCAGGGAGGGAATTACTTGCACTGCTTATGGGGATCTGCCAATGAGAAGGCCTAGAGCTTCAGTCGGAGCCCAAAAGCAGGGACAAAGCTAAAAGCCCAGTTTGCTGGTGATTAGGCCCAGTCTGATTAACTCAGGCTTCAAGTGGCTGAGTGAGAGGGAGGGGCAAACTTCTTTATTTTCCAATGTAGCCCAGCATGTCTGACCCAGCAGCTGGGACTTGCCATGGTCCAACCCAATGCACCTATAAGGGAACCATCACCAGCTGGGGTGGGCACCATGACAAAAGGGAAGGCTCACATGGAAGGCCTTGGGCCCCACCCTGGGTCCTGAAAAAAGATATAAATAAACCAAAGTAATATTTAATTTGCTAAGTGGTTTTGGCATTCCTATGCCTAAAAAAAAATGCTGAATAAAAAAGTTATTATTCCAAGGAGGACAAAATGGTCGAACTCCAATTCTAAATCTAGGACCCAGACTGGGTAAGCCCCAACACAGACAAGATGAAGTTGACAAGTTAGGGGCTGCCTATTACCAGAACCTGTATTTCTGATCATTAAAATTTGCTATGCACACCTTTTTTTCATATGAGGCTAGACTCCAAGATAGCCAGGTTCTATGCCTCTGTGATGACACAAAACTCTTGAGGGTGTCTTGTAGATGAGGGTATCAACTCAACACCGATCAAGAGACAGAGCTGGGCTCCAAGAGTGGATCTGTGTCTTTGCTTTACTTTTTTAATTGATTAATTGGTTGTTGGTTTTTGGACAACACCCAGCAGTGCTCAGGGGTCACTCCTGGCTCTGCACTCAGAAATCTCTCCCGGCAGACTGGGGGATCATATGGAATGCTGGGAATCGAACTGGGTCCCTCCCAGTTGGCTGCATGCAAGACAAATGCCCTACTGCTGTGCTGTCTCTCTGGGCCCTGGATCTGCCTCTTTCTACACTTGCTGTCTGTCTAAACTCCAGAGTGAGGCACTGGGAACAATGAAAGAAAATGGGAGACAACCTCATTCATATATGGGTTTTAAGAAAAATTAAAGACATTAAAATAATTCCCAGAGATGAGTTATGAAGTTCACCACAAAGAGTGGTAAATACAGTTAGAGAAAGAACTATGCTGAGAACTATCATAACAATGTCAGGGAGTGAGGGATGTAGAAAGCCTGGCTCGAATACAGGCAGGGGGTGGGTGAGGGAAGAGATGGGGACACTGGTGATGGGAAGGTTGCACGGGCAAAGGGGGGTGTTCTTATTATGACTGAAACTCAACTACAGTTATGTTTGTAATCACAGTGTTTAAACAAAGAAATTAGTTAATAAAAAAGAAAATAAAAGAAAATGGGAGACAAAGGTCATGGCCAAGCAAACTTGCGACTATAAGCTTGTCTTTGCGCTATGTGTTCATTCTTTAACAGAAATCACAGGTGTTCGGAGCAAATCTTCTATGAGACAGTGACACTTACCTCCCTTGTCACAAACCTGCTTCAGAATAGCAAGCCACTGGGCTCCAGCAGTGAATATTTCAGAGTTCGACAATGGATTTTCTGTGAAAGGGTTGTTCAGTCTTGAAGGCTTAGGAACTATAAAATTGTCATAATGTTTAGTTTTTAGGTCAGAGGCTTGCAGCGGTGTTAACATTTACAATTGTAGTGTATAGTCATAGCACCCATAAAATACCCAGAACCCTATCACTGTCCTTAGACCATTTCTATTTTACCTATTTTCCATCGCCCCCAATTTCTCCCTGTTCTGCTTGGTGATCCGCTTCATTACTATTCAAAACCAAGGCTTTGCCTCTGTTTGGATCCTTCTATAGTTTGGTCAATAAACCACAGATGAGTGAGACCATCTGCCCCTTCTCTTTTTCCCTCTGGCTTATTTTTCCTCACAATTTATTCCAGCTTAGAGAGAACCAAAGGGCATCATATTCAGACTTTTTCTTCAGCTGCATTCTATTTCATTATGTAAATAAAAGCACAACTTCTTCACCCATCCTCTGCCATGGGCACCAAATGTTGGTGGGGGACGTGAGCCTTGGAAGAAAACACAGAGACAGTGCTGGGAAGTTTAACAGTTCTGGGACGAGTGTGTGGGACTCAACCATTAACCCTTCTGGAAATATCTAGGAAGGAAGCAGAAAACCCGAGTTAAATCCACTCTGCCAAGTAGCAGTTACTTAAATGGTGCCTCTGGGGCATGTTAATTCCAAAGTAATTCCTGGCTGTTTTGCAAAGTAGGTCTGACAGCCTATGGGCAGTCTTCCAGAGCTTAGTGCTGACTTCCTGCAGTGTGGGGTTCCAGGCTGCAGGATCCAACTCTGTGTGCCCCTCAAAAGGCAGTGTCTGTTGTGAACTCTTGTCTCATGCAGAGTAAAGCTACTAAGAGTAGGTAGGAAAAAGCTGGCTTTTCCATCTTTTTGTCTTTATGCTAACTTAGTATTTAGGGGGAAAGAAGTTGATGAGTATTCAAGTGCTCTGGCTCACTTTTTTTTTCTCTCAAATACCTTAAATGAAAATGTCAGTTCTCAATAGACATTGAGTTCTCTTCCTCTAAGATGAGAGGCAGGAGGGTGACAATAATGGTCTTTCATCCTGGAGCAAGTCTCTCACCCTCATGGAAATCTCTGGTCAAATTTACTCTTGAATCTGTGGAAGCAAGAAGAGGTGCCCAGGGTAGCCCCTCTGACATGGTCTTTGCTCAAGCTTACCAAGAAACACAAAGAGGCAACAATGTGAAAGAAAGACCCTCCAAATCCAAGGCTGTAGAAACACATAAATTTGTACAACCAAATCACATAAATGGAAACCTAAAAAAAATAAAATAAGGGGCCGGGCGGTGGCGCTAGAGGTAAGGTGCCTGCCTTGCCTGCGCTAGCCTAGGACGGACCGAGGTTCGATCCCCCGGCGTCCCATATGGTCCCCCAAGCCAGGAGCGACTTCTGAGCGCATAGCCAGGAGTAACCCCTGAGCGTCACCGGGTGTGACCCAAACACCAAAAAAAAAAATAAATAAATAAAATAAAATAAGATAAAAACACCTCATAAAAAATTGCAATTCTTAAGGTCCAGAATTAAAGGACAAGACCACACAATTGGAGTAAAGCAAAACAAAACTTTATTCTGTCAGCCACAAAACCCATACTGATTGGTCAGGACTGTCTCCCAGAGGAGAAGACCCCCAACCAAGGTCACAAACCAGTTTATATTGGGAGGGGATGAGCATAAGGAGGGGATAAGGAGATTCTAGCTTCTGATGATCTCTGATTGGCTCTCGTCTAGTGTCCCTTCCTACTGCTCCCTCATGTCCTTTCCAAATAGGCTACCTGGTATGGCCAGGTAGTTCTGGGCATTATCAATAGAAACTTAGGCTTGAGAAAGAGAAGCCTAACATGTGCTCCTTACAAAATGTCATCCCTCCTTGTTTAGAACCAAAGAGAAGCCCAATATGTGGTCCTTACAAAATGGCATTTCTCTTTGTTCAAAATCCAGGGTTCCACACAATTTGACCAGGATAAATCATAAAAAAAAAAAGCAAGGATAATCATCTTGTTCAAGGGATTCCCCATCATTCTTGAGTGGCTACAAGTCATTCAAGTTACATAATTAAGGTACTTAAAAAAAAAAAAGCCCAGAGTGATAGTACAGTGGAGGAGGCATTTGCCTTGCATGCAGATGACCTGGATTTGACCCCTGACACCAGGTATGGTCTCCCAAACCTGCCAGGAGTGATCCCTGAGCACAGCCGAGTGTGACTCATAAACAAAAACAAAGAATAATCCCTGAGCTTGCCAGACATAATCCAAAAAAAAACAAAAAGGTATTTAAAAGAAAATTTTCTGGCTAAAATGAGGGAGAAACTAAACTATTCCTAGATGAACACTCACTTCTTATAGGAAAAGCTAGTTTAAAAGCAGTTTTAAATAAATAGCACTCAAGAAGGTGGGAAAATAAATAGATAAATAAATAACTCTTAGTGAGAACTCAAATGTCTACTAAGAAATAACTATTATTGAGGGAGTCCTTTGGGAATAATGAAAATGAAAATAAACCCAGACCTAAATGATAGCAATCTCTAACCTACCACACATTCAGTCGAAAAATATTTGACTGGTAGAAATGTGTGTTCTGTGAATTTTATGTCAATGTTTCCAAGCTATCTGGAAGACAGTAAACAAAACTATTTAGGATTCATCTTCCTGAGCTATTTACCCCCCAAAGTTACCAGCAAAATTGACGATGTTTTTGTGATCAACAACACAATCTTGACTCTGGAGCAGTTGGGTATGTTGGAAGCTGTTTGGGGCCAGAACAAAAACACAGATTTGATTACTGGGAGGACTGCATCAAACCTCTCAGGTTTAGTCATTAGTAAAATTTTGGCTCCACAACCATCATAAGTATGCTGGAGTCCTCATGGTTTATGTGGATTCGATGCTCAATGTTCTCTGGAGGAAATTGGGAGATGCAGAAATCTATATCAATAGTGTTACGGAAAAGGTGGTAGGTACACATCTTGACTTAAAAAAATAAAGCTTATATAGGCTAGACCTATTGACCCACTTAGTATACTTGGTCACAAAACCAAGGGTCTGTAATCCAACTTTATATTTGTAGAGTTCTGACATATATCTGTGGGATTGTGTAGCATAAAAAATATACTTGTAGTCACATAGTCCTAGTAACTAAAAGTAACATATAAACTCTAGTTCCACAGACATTTGTAAGAATTTTGAAAAACATGGTCACAGAGGCAAATGCTTAAATTTCTATTTGAGTGCATATGCTTATATTATTGCATAGTTTAGAATCAAAATACCTTCCATTTAAATGTATAATATCTACAGAGTTTATAGAATAGCACAGAAGTAAAATATCATCATTAAATTATTAACACTTCATGACAAAGAAATATCTCTGTAATGGAATTAGCAGTCTATTCATTGATCACTGTCAAAGGTAACTACTTTCTCCCTTGAAGATTTTTCAGTCACTTTCTAATTGTTTGAATTTGTGGTACTTACTAGTGTCATAACTTATTGTAGGGCTTCAAAAAGTCTGCCTTGAACTGACTGCAGAACTTTAAAACAGATTATTCCCCTTGAATGCTTTTTTCCTTACATATTAAGCCTCCCCACAATTCATCAAATTTTATTTTTCTAGAAAATGTTTTCTTTTCCTAAAATGAACATTTAAATTAAATATTTTGCCTTATGCATGGGAATTCAATTATTTGGTTTGTTCGCTCAAGGATACTTAGACAAACCAGTGATTCTTGGTTTTGGTGGTTAAAACGCTAAGATTTATCAAACACACGAGTCAGCCAAGACACAAACCTAAATGAGATTCTAAAATAAGCATCTGACAAATTTAGGAATGGAAATTTGGTGTCTCCAATTAAGTATCATAATTGATTGTGGAGAAGGCTGCTTTCCAAACAATTACTTTCAAAACTTTTCAAATGCTGAGCACTAATTTTAATCCAATTATCTCTCTATAAATTTGAACAAATCCAAGTCCAAACGCTGAGTTCTTTAACAAAATGTGTTCTCTTCCTATTGAATTTCCTTGCCCAAATTGGAATGTGTCCCCAATCCCATCCCCACCACCTCAACACTTTCACTTTCCACATTTTTAAAGTCAATAAGTTCAGGAACATATTTGCTTGTGTTTGCTCTTTTGAATCTTTGTTTGAGTCAAGACCAAAACTCAGGTCCAGAGTGATATAGCACAGCAGTAGGGCATCTGCCTTGCATGTGGCTGATCCAGGACAAACCCAGGACATCCCGGCATCCTATATGGTCCTATATGGTCCCCTGAGCCTGCCAGGAGCAATTTCTGAGCACAGATCCAGGAGTAGCCCCTGAGCACCACTGGGTGTGGCCCCAAAACAAACAAACAAAAAAGACTAAAAGTCATTGTTTTCCCTGGGAGCTAGAAATCCAGTGACTATTGGACTGTGGTTTGCCTCGTCTCATGTAAGACTTGCAATCAGCTGACAAGAGATGCCTGGAAACAGGATAGAGCCAATTTCTTCAACTCAACTGTGTGTGCTTGCTGCCTACAAGTTTTCACACTGAGCATCTCTCTGTTCCTTTTATCCTGTCCAGGCCTGAGAACAAAAAAGTTCACTGCTTTAGAGTCACATATACCTACTAGCCAGGATCAAGATCTTTAGAAATCACTAATAATTTGAATGTCAGTTCATCCCGCTACAATCAATTTTGAATTATTCCATTATGCATAGTAATTGCCTGAGCCCTGAGTGATGCAGGATCTGATGTTCTAGAAAGTGTCCCAGTGGCACAGAGAAAGAGTGAGGGAGAAGAAGGAGAAAGGAGAATGTGCCTGGTACTCTTCAGAACCGTGAGTATAGAAGATAGGAAGAAAATCACTTAGCCTTCACCCTTCCAAGGCAATGGCAGAACAGGAGAGTTGTTCAGACCACTTTAAGCAACCATCACTCAAAGCTTTGCTTTCTTAAACCCTGGGGTCCATCCATGGCGCCACGTGCTTCCCTAAACATTGAGGCAGCATGGACTTGGAGCCATGTGATCTGTAGAGATCCCCAGAACTTTCCCAAGGATCTAAGCTCTGGTTACCAAGGATTTCACTTGCCTGGCAATAGATCATTCACTATGGTCTAAAGACTTGAACAAAGGAAAATGAATTCCTAGAAAAAATGAAGGTAGAGAGTTTCTTGGCATATAACTAAGAGATAAATTATTGGACCTCGCTCCAAATTAGAGCCAACAAGCATGGAAGTGAGACCACATCAACTAACAGTTTCTGCCAGCAATGGAAACCCACACAATAAAAAGACAACAGTGGTGTTAGGGGTGGAAAGTAAAGAGGGGACCTACTTGGACTGTGACTGGGGATGTAAATTGGTGCAACCACTGTAGAAAAGAGGATTGTGGTCCCTCAAAGTTCAAAGTTCAAAAGAAAGACCACATGGTCCTCAAATCCTACCTCTGGGTATTTTTCCAAAGAAAATAAAGACAGTAATTACAAGATACACGTGTACCCCAGGATTTTTACAGCATTACTCATACTAGTCAAAAAATGAAAGCATTCTGTTTTTATAATTAGCTTTATTTAAACAGCGTAATTACAAATATGATTATAGTTGTATGATTACAGTCATGTAAAGAACACTTCCCTTCACCAGTGCAACATTCCCACCACCAATTTCCCAGATCTCCCTCCTCCCCACCCCCCCCCCCACACCAGTACTCGAGACAGGCTTTCTACTTCCCTCATTCATTCACATTGTTATGATAGTTTTCAGTGTAGTCATTCTCCAACTGCACTCATCACTCTATCTGATGAGCTTCATGTCCTGAGCTGCCCCTACCAGCCCTCATCTCTCTTGTCTCTGAGATACTGTTAAAAATGTCTTTCATTTTTCTTAAAGCCCATAGGTGAGTGAAACCATTCTGCGTCTTTCTCTCTCCCTCCGACTTACTTCACTCAGCATAATAGATTCCATGTACATCCATGTATAGGAAAATTTCATGACTTCATCTCTCCTGACGGCTGCATAGCATTCCATTGTATATATGTACCACAGTTTCTTTAGCCACTCATCTGTTGAAGGGCATCTTGGTTGTTTCCAGAGTCTGGCTATTGTAAATAGTGCTGCAATGAATATAGGTGTAAGGAAGGGATTTTTGTATTGCATTTTTGTGTTCCTCGGGTATATTCCTAGGAGTGGTATAGTTGGATCATATGGAAGCTCAATTTCCAGTTTGTGGAGGAATCTCCATATCACTTTCCATAAAGGTTGGACTAGACAGCATTCCCACCAGCAGTGAAAAAGAGTTCCTTTCTCTCCACATCCCCGCCAGCACTGCTTGTTTTCCTTTTTTCTGATGTGTGCCAATCTCAGTGGCGTGAGGTGGTACCTCATAGTAGTTTTGATTTGCATCTCCCTGACGATTAGTGATGTTGAGCATCTTTTCATGTGCCTTTTGGCCATTTGCCTTTCTTCTTTTTTGAAGTGTCTGTTCATTTCTTCTCCCCATTTTTTGATGGGGTTAGTTGTTTTTTTTTTTCTTGTATAGTTCTGTCAGTACCTTGTAGATTTTGGATATTAGTCCTTTATCTGATGAGTATTGGGTGAATAATTTCTCCCACTCAGTGGGTGGCTTTTGTATTCTGGGCACTATTTCCTTTGAGATGCAGAAACTTCTCAGCTTAATATAGTCCCATCTGTTTATCTCTGCTTCCACTTGTTTGGAAAGTGCTGTCTCCTCCTTAAAGATGCCTTTAGTCTCAATGTCCTGGAGTGTTTCACCTATATGTTGTTCTATATACCTTATAGTTTCAAATCTGATATCAAGGTCTTTAATCCATTTGGATTTTACCTTCATACATGGTGTTAGCTGGGGGTCCGAGTTCAATTTTTTGCAAGTGGCTAACCAGTTGTGCCAACACCACTTGTTGAACAGGCTTTCTTTGCTCCATTTAGGATTTCTTGCTCCTTTATCAAAAACTAGGTGGTTATATGTCTGAGGAACCTTCTCTGAGTGCTCAAGCCTAGTCCACTGATCTGAGGGTCTGTCTTTATTTCAATACCATGCTGTTTTTATAACTATTGCTTTGTAATACAGCTTAAAATTGGGGAAAGTAATGCCTCCCATATTCCTTTTCCCAAGGAGTGCTTTAGCTATTCGAGGTTGTTTACTGTTCCAAATGAATTTCAGAAATGTTTGATCCACTTCTTTGAAGAATGTCATGGGTATCTTTAGAGGAATCGCGTTAAATCTGTACAATGCTTTTGGAAGTATTGCCAAAAAAAATGAAAGCATTCTAAAGGCTCTCCAAAAAGGGATAGATGGGTGAATGGTGGGTAGTTGGAGATTGTGTGTTTGTATGTGTATATTCAGGACAAAATGCTACTTAGCCCAACAAATAAATGAATCTCAAAATTTGTGAAAATGCTGGACCATGAAGGAGTTATGCTAAGTCAAACATGTCAGTAAAATCAATGTGGCTGAGTGGAACGTTCATAAACCAACTCAGAAAAGACTTTCTTTTCATCATTTCACAATATATACAGGTATTTAATTATGTTGGATTCCTCAAATTAATGTTATATGTAAATACTTCAGGGAAAAAGAGTTATCTATGATTTCAAGAGCCACCAACCCTGAACATAATGCAGATGTATAATTGCATGCAAACGTAATTGGGAGCCAGAGTGAGGAATAGCTGATTTAAATAAAAATCCTTTGGTCCACTGGAATGTAACATACTTTCATAAACATAAAACTGGACAATTTCTGTACATTGCAAATGAGCCAGCAATGTCTTTATGTGCAAGAGTAGTGGGTATCATGAGGTAGATTCCTTTCTTCATCCCAAGGAAATAAAAACCCCGCCTCTGGTCAAATGATCATGGGACATCATCTGCTAAAACCAGCCTTGCACTTACGGCAGTAATTGACTTTACATGCAGGTTCACACATGCTGAGAAAAGGGTCCAGAAAGCACTGGAAGCACAAGATTCTAGCCCTAATGGGACAGGGTAGCCATGGGAGCACAGAATTGAGTACTGAAGAAATGGAAGCATGGGCAGGCCATGCCAGGCTGCTCCCTATTTTCCAGGTAGCTGTCCCACACCTTAGTGAAGAGTTGAGCATATCAGGGTGAAGGTGGGTATGGCTGTATGAACTCTGTTACCAGCTCATGCTTTCAACAAAGGACATGTTCTAGATAAAACCACATCCTCAAGGCAGAAGACCTCTAGAGAACATTTGCTCTCAACTGAATTTCACAGTCCTGGACAGTGTTTAAAGACCAAAACAAGCCTCCAAACAAGGATGAGTTGGGGGGCTGGTATGAGCTCTGCTGGGAACGCAGCACATGTGGGCCACAATACAACAGTGGCAGTTTTGCATGTGTGAGCATGTTCGGGAGCCAGAGAATCCATGGCTCTAACAGTGTAAAGGTTGTTCCTTTGAAAGCTGTAGAAACACAAGGTCCCTTCCCCAGGATGAAGTTGATCCCATTTTTCCTTTCGAGCACAAGGTAACCCATGGCCCAGGGTCCTTACGTGCAGAGCATTCAATGTAGCACAGAAATACCCACCCACCCATTCCAGGCTGGGGGTGCAATTGTGGCATGGCCATCTTGGAGTTCTATCATGCTTTTTCCATCCTGAAATGGCACAATTCTTTTCTTCATCTCAAGGAAATGAAAACTTAACTTCTGATCAAATGATCCTGGGACATAGTCTCCTAAAAGTCAACCTTGTACTTTCGGCAGTCATTGACATTTTCACTAATGATGAATGACCTCAGCACTGACAAGAGGTCAATGGGAACCCTACTTGTGGGGCCACACATGCTGAGAGAAGGTATCCAGAAAGTGCCAGAGAAAACTCTTATCTGGAGTTTTCCCCAAGTCGGGTTGGAGGGCTGAATGGAACCAGGAAGCCCCATGGCAGGGAGTGAGAGCCTGGAATGATCTGGTCTGAGCTGGCTGCATGGGGAACACGTTTGTTCTACTCGGATGAGCTCCAATGCCTGGAGCTTAGTGGCCACAGCAAAAGTGAGATCTTGGACATCATACTGGGGTCGTCACTGGCCAGTTTTGAACGTCAAGGATGGCGGAGGGTCTGGCTCTGAAGCGTATCTCTAGGCTGTCTGCAAGCTTACTTGTTAATGTACAGCCGAAAAGTCCCTCCTGCTCTGTCCTCCCAGCTAGGAGAAAGGTCTTGGCTGGGGCCACTCAGAAAGCAAAGCTGGCCACTCACACAACCAGCAGCTAAAGGAAGATGAATTTGCTTTGAAGACAACTTTATGTTAATTGTCACAGCAGGAGCATATCCATCCAGGATATTTTTTGTGCCCAAGCTAGAGCTCTGTTCCCCTTACGAAGCCAAGTAGCAGCTGCTGTAATTGCCTGAAGTCTCGAGCGAATTTCTTGTGTTTAGCCAAAAGGTACGGTTTGTTTTTATCAGTTTTGTCCAGGGTATCTCCACCTTCCAATGTCATTCCATGCTTGGGCCCCCACAGAGCACACAGAGGCACCCATATAGTCCTCAAATCCCAGGATGGTACATTGAAAGATTTCTCTATTTATTTTTAAGTAAATTCTGTGCAGAATTCCCAGTGACTTTAGAAATCTAATTATAGCTCACCGTGTGACCATGCACAAAGGAACAGATCTAAGGTATTCTGAATTTTCAGAAAGTTTGACAGGAAAAGCAGATTTCTAGAAGAAAGGACAGGAAGGCAAGAAGGATTTGGGGCAAAGTGGAAGTTAAAGGTGAGTGCAGGTGGGGAACCTGAGGCATGGAGGGAGTAGGAAGTGGTTTTGAAGGGAAAAGGAGAGGCTAACATTGAAGATGGGAGTGGCTGTCAAGCTGATGCTGTAGAGAAGGGGATTTTGTTTCATCTCAGAAGTGCCCCCCACACCATCAATGGTGGAACCTTTGTTATGGGGCCTTTGCTTATGGGGCATTTCAGCTATGGGATCTTCCCTCTATAAAATCTTTCTTTGTGGAGAGGTTGTTCTGGGCCAAGGAATTCTTCCTCTGGGAGGAATGAGAACAGCAATAGAAACAAGTATGTTCCATCCTTGCTGTGCATGTTCAGAGACAGGTTTGTCTAATTCGGATTCAGGAAAAAGCCCAGGGAGAGCTAAGATACATGTTTGCCTTGTGAGTCCCTGTCCCCGATTTAATTCCCCAGCCTTGCATATGGTCCACTGGGCACTACTGGGTGTTTCCCAAATACCTAGAAAAGAGAAAGAAAATGGGTGGGTGCAGAAAGTCCTGCCACTGGTCACTGGTGTGCTCCCGGGTGCCTCCATCCACTTAGCCAGGACCTCTAGCCATAGTTTTTTTGTCTTATTTTTTGTTTGGGGGCCACACCCAGAAGTGCTTAGGAATTACTCCTGATTCTGAACTCAGGAATCACTCCTAGTGCTGCTGGGGGACCATATGTGATGCTGGGGATAGAACCCGGGTCAGCCATATTCGAGGCAAATGCCCTCCTTGCTCTGCTATTGCCCCAGCCCCAGGGCTATAGTTTTGAGGCCTGCTACCTGCTGCTTTCTGTGGGGAGCAGCCTTGAAGCAAATGTCCCTGAGGTCCATTTCTTGCAGTAAAGATAACTCCAGTGCTGTCATTTCCAGGCCACGTCATCCTCACACACCAGCCCATGCCCAGAGCGGTGAGTGGAATGAGCGCAAGCCAGGGAGTTCATGAAGCCAGACCTGGCCTGGCACCATCTTGGTGGTCCAGACCACCAAGAGTCCACCTGGGACCCCAAGTACCGTCAACAGAGCACAGCTGCTCCCACATGGCATCGATCCACACACTAAGGGGATCTCCACACCCAGCAAGTGGCTGCCCCTACAAAATAATCTTCCATAGAAAAGGGCTTACATACACTGAGCCAAGGCATTACACACACACACACACACACACACACACACACACACACACACACACACATTCTGAGTTTCAAGAATAGAGATGACAAGGGAATCACTCTTCCCCCAACACTAGCAGTGGCAGAACAGACCTCTGGGACATCATGAGCAACCCCAGCTGCAGAGCGTGGACCAGCCCCCTATGTCACCTCCCTCTCCTCCTGATGTTTCTGAATAAACTCATGGGCACATGGAACAGACTGGAACACACTTGAAAGCTCTAAGGCTCTGGAGCGGGGCTTCTGCTTCTTGGCCAAGTAAGTTTGGAGCTCGTCTCCTCCCACCCCCAGCTAATACCCCTTCCCATCTGCCATGCCACACTGCACTCCTCTGCAGCTGGAAGAAATAGGTCTGAGTTTCCCTCCAGGAGAACCCTTCTACAATACCCCTAACACTTCTACATACTCCCCCAATCTTACTTGAGGTTCCCAGAGCCTGGGGAGACCCAGCTTATAGGGATCAGCACATGGCTCCTAGGCCTCAGGCTTGAATTCCATTCCCAACGTTGCCTGGTCCTTCAGCACTGCCAGGCATGATTGAATGGATCAGAGCAATTTCAGCATGAGCATCGCGCTGCCCAGGTCTGCAGGGTGGGGATCCCTGGGAGTGCTCTCTTGATGTCTTTGCCCGTGCTGGTCTCTAAGAATAAATCCTGGGGCCCGAGAGATAGCATGGAGGTAAGGCATTTGCCTTTCATGCAGAAGGATGGTGGTTCAAATCCAGGCATCCCATATGGTCCTGTGCCTGCCAGGGGCCATTTCTAAGCATAGAGCCAGGAATAACCCCTGAGCACTGCTGGGTGTGACACCCCCCCCCAAAAAAAAAGAAGAATAAATCCTTTTGGTCTTGCATATATTAAGCCACCAAGTTTAATATGTCTCTTATTTATTTGCTTCGATATAAAATTCTAGAGAATTTAGCCAAAGGGTCTAAAAGCCATGTGCCCATTGAACAGACACCTGTACCAAGTTGTAAAGGACACGTGGGAATTAGAAAGGTTCCTCTGAGCATTGTTTAGGAGAGCCAGAAACAAAGCAGATTTCTGTGTAGGAACCAGCATGGAAGGCCTTTTGGCTGCTGTGCTCCCCCCCGGAACAGGCTGCCCCAGAATATGACAGCACTGAGGACCAAAAGATGCAAAACCTCGGCTATGGAAAGCAACCCAGGGGTGCCCAGCCGCAACACCTCAGAGCCAGCAGGATGCTCACTCATTTCCCTTTGATGCCTTTTGCCTGGCCCAAGGAACTGCCAGTGACTTGCTGGCTATCTCTGAGTTCAGCACAAAATCCCCTTTCCCTAAGGACCTGGTGGGTCTGGGATGAGACCTGGCACGTCCTATTTCCATAGATTATGAAACCAAATTGGAGGGAAAAGAAAAGAGATGATCCTGCAGCCTCTGTCAACCTAATTTCAGAGACGTGTGGCACTGATTTGAAACCAAATAAATATAAATCCTGAATTGGTTGGCTGCCAATTCAGAAGTGCTTATCATTCAGAACTGTGGAAATGCTTATCATTCAAAAAGCTTTGCTGGCTACACAGGACAATATTTTTGTTTCTAAATAAGAGCATGGCATTTGGGGAAATACACAATAGGAAACCGATGGAAAGGATCATTGATTTGTCCTGAAAGAGTGGAAATACTCGCTGCCTGGACCTCCACTGAAGGTCTGGTAGCTAAGGGCCATAAAGGATGCATGGCATGCTGCAAAAATGTCACCAGGTAGGCTGGCCACCTTTAAGTCTTTGGCTATGCTTGTTCTTAAGAATAAACCATCTATATATATATATATATATATATATATATAATACATATATATTGCACTTTAAGTCATCCAGCTATTAAAATTTAAATGAATCTGGTCAAAGGGTCTGAAATCCAGTGCCCACCAGTCAGACACCTGTTCCGAACTATGACGGATGCTTGGGTTCTCATTTTAAAAAAGGTTCTCCTTATAGTCTTCAAGAGCTGAAGAACATAGCCTGAGTGGTAGAGAGCACATGCTTTGCATGTTCAGGGCACTGAGTTGGATCCCCAGAGCCATCAGCTGGGGCCCCTTTAAAAAAAAATACAACACATGATGTAACAAGCCACCAACCCCTGAAGGCCGTGGTCAGGCTGGACACTCCACATTTCAGTTAGACAAGCCACTTCATGTTTCAAAGAGGTCAAGACTTGTTGTTTTGTTTTTGCTTTTGCTTTTTTTGGGGGGTCCACACCTGGCAGCGCTCAGGGGTTACTCCTGGCTCTACACTCAGAAATCGCTCCTGGCAGGCTCGGGGGGCCATAGGGGATGCCAGGATTCAAATCACTGTCCTTCTGCAGGCAAGGCAAATGCCCCACCTCCATGCTATCTCTCCGATCCCAGAGGTCAAGACTTGTTATGACTAAAACCCAAGTACAATTATGTTTGTAATCACGGTGTTTAAATAAAGAAATTATTTAAAAAAAAAAAAGAGGTCAAGACTGAAAGTTCCTAAAATATGCTTGGAAAGGGATGGGGAAAGGAAAAAGAAGAGAAGGGGAAAGATAAGGGATAGGGGAAGGAATAAAAGATAAGGATAGAAAAGGAAGAGCCAGTGTGTCCCACACCATGACCAAAGGCCACCACTGTGAGGGGTGTTAGTGGCCAGCAGCTAGGAGACAGATGAGGGCTAGAGGCTCAGCCTCTTCTGTAGAGGACAGCTACCCAAAGATCCAGGAGGAAGGACAGCTTTGGCTCAGCACCACCTCCCAAATCCTGTCCAGGATCCCCCTCTGTGATAATCCAAACCAATGTCAGGATTCAGATCAACAGAGCTGCTGCCTTGTTCAAAGTAGAATAAAGGAGACAACCCATACTTTCTGGGTCAGATCACAGAATCCTGAAGGTGGCTCCATCCCTGGGCTTTGTTCCCTCCAGAAAGATGACTATGAGTCACCTGTACTGGCATGGTTTCTAGTCAGATCAAACGTGACTTCCTAAGGTGTTCAGAGTGATAGACGGTTGAAGGCCTGATCTCTAGGAAGGGATCGCACGTTTAAAAAAAGTGCATATTTGCAGTTATACATCACACTTCATTGCAGAGAAAAAACTGACCAGTTTAGATCTATGAAAAGAATTTCCATCAGAGTTGAACATGTGATATCAGTGACATCACTGAGCCTAGGTTTTCTGACTTGATACGTCATTTCTTTTGTATTTTCATTTTCCCTTGGGATAAGGCCCAAAACTTGCCCTACAGATGTCCTGAACTCTGCTTACTTCAACCCAACCTGACCCTGGCCGCCCTCATGCCTCAGTTATGTGGCTTCTCATCTCTTCTTAGCCCCATCCATATTTTATTCTTCTCTGCACAATAACCAGTCTATGATATAACCATCCATCCCCCTGCTTGGACCAAAGTGCATAGAGAAGGTGGGGAAAATGGAAAGTTCTTTTTTATGTTTCTGTTTACACCGTTATTATAGAAGTCTGTGAAATTGAGACATCATGTCTGAAACTCTGGATTAAGCTGCATATGAAACTGGGTGAAAATTTTCCAAATTGAGTGAAACCCGATGTTTTTCCAACAGAATGCCTCAAATGGAATGAATTACCGAGAAGTAAAGAGAACCAACCCCATCGTCACAACCATCATTCCATCATTATGTTTACACCTATTTCATTCTTATACCTCAGCCCTACTGGTAGATAAGTTCACAGTAATTTAGAATACCATGAATTTGGGGGGTACAGGGCCATACTTCTTCGCACTTGTTGCTATATTACACCACCACCAAGATGTCAATTACTTTCCCAACAGCCCATCACCCATCTGCCCTCTACTGACCTCTCCTCTGTAGATATCTGCAAGCTGATGTGATGCCATTTGGGGGACAGGTGGTCCCAAACAATGACCAAAAGATTTAGAAGACCCTTTGATGAATCTCTCTTGTGATGGTGCTTCTGAAACACCTAGCAGACAGAATCCTGCCGAGCAACTTCCCTGGGGGACCCCATTAGAGCAATAGTTCCAGAGATTCTCCTTAGGCTAAAGCTTCAGAGACACTGCCCCAGAGATGGAGAAATACAGCACAAAGAGAGGCGCCTTTCCCTCATAATCAGAGGTCACTCAGAGGCTTGACTCTGGGCTGTCCCTTCTCCCTCACAGAGAGCTCTGGTTAAGGGAGATAATGGGCCCTTTACTGCCCACTGTGTTGCTCCCCGAAATATTCCTAAGAGCCAGTGTTTATGCTTATCTTAGCTCCTGACTCCCTCCTGCCCATGCTTCTGCTGTATCTGTGGTCCTGCCACCCTGCACGTATCCTAGTTCCTCTTGTCCTATATAAGTATTATTGGAATGGAATAAAGTGTCTCCGGCCACCAGTCTGAGACCATTCTTTCCCAACCATAAACTGGAGAACGTCCTCAGTCTCAGATACACTGGGAAGAAGAAAGCTGACCCTCACTGGCCGACTGGGTCAGTACACCCCTTGTGTACTGTATTCTCAGCCAAAAGGTGGTTCGATGCAAAGGCCTGAGATTGGGTGCTGCTGCCCACTGAGTGCCAAGGATGACCTGGGCCACCTTATTGTACTGTTTCCAGAACTGCACTCAGTAATGCTCCGGGAGTGTGTGGTGTCAGGGGGTCAGCCTCAAGCTGCCTGCATGCAAAGCCTGTGCCTTTGTTCCATATAATCTTTTAATTCCATGTGCTGGTTAACCTGACTTTTTGTTTTGTTTTGTTTTTTTGTTTTTGGGTCACACCCGCAGCGCTCAAGGTACTCCTGGCTCTATGCTCACAAATGGCTCCTGGCTGGCTCTGGGAACCATACGGGATGCTGGGATTCGAACCACCGTCCTTCTGCATGCAAGGCAAACGCCTTACCTCCATGCTATCTCTCCGTCCCCTAACCTCACATTTTAATCTGGCTGGGCCAAGAGCCAGGCTAGACACTGCCACTTACACACTGTTTAGAGAGAAACCATCAAGGGACAGGATCAGCAGGTTGAATGATTCCCCCACCCTAACCCCACCACAAGCATGGTATGAAGAACAATTGAGGAACTTAGCTACAAAATTGAGGTTCTCTAAAGAGGAAATCTGACCCCCAAGTACCATCTACAGATTCTGTGTATTCAGCCCAATCAGGACTAGGACACCAGCTCCAGTTTACATCTCACGCTACTTCTCTGTTTCTGACATTTCCCTGGGTGTTAACTCACAGCCTGGAAGTAATCTGAGACCAGATCTGCAGAAAAACTGAGCAATGGGCCAGATTTTGGGGGTGTCTTTGGCCACACCCAGCAGTATTCAGGTGTTATTCCTAGTACAATGCTCAAGGGTCACACCCAATGGTGATCAGAAGACCAGGCAATGCCAGTCAGTAACTCCAACCCTTCAATGTGCAAATCATTGCTAAAAGTAGTTTTCAGGGAGGAATTTATCAACAAGGCTGTTCTTGGGTGGAGTAAGAAACACAAGTTTCTTTCTTCCCCTACCCTCAAATCTTCAATGTATTTGTCTAAGGGCTTTTAACCAGATGAGTCACAGATGCTGGTTCGTTGGCCTCAACCAGCACTGTTTCTCAAGGATGCATTGGTTTTGGAGAATGTGCATTGAGAAAGCTGAATACAAGCAGTCAAAGAACTTTGCCAGTGTCTGATCCACTGGCAAGAAGTCAACTAATTCACTCGTGACCAGGACACAGATAAAGCCATCATCCCAGGAGTGATGCTGGGGAAGGACCACCCCACCGAGCCCAGTGAACCCACCCGACCACCCAGGGGTATAATGATTTCAAGCCACTGTGAGCAAGGATGTAAAACAGCCATAGGAAACTGAATTTCTGAGTGGGTACTTTCATCCACAACCAAATGCTTCTTGCTACACACATGGTCTATTCTTTGTTTTTTTTTTTAACTGAAACATTTTCCTTGAAGGTCTTGACTTGAGCTTATTTTTTTCCATTTTCCCCTCGTGTTCTGATTCACTGGAGAATATTGCTTTGTTTATTCAGCCAAATTCTGTTTTGACTGTATCAGTCACTCAAACATGCATAGAGGATCTCAGTTCAAAGAATATGAAGACAAAGGCAAAATCCCCTTCAAAACTGGTCCTGAATTGATTCCTGTTGGTGCACTAGCACCAAGGAATTTTCACTGCTTCGTTTGGTTAGCATAATTGGGCCTTCTTGGAACTCCAGATATTTTTTATTGTGAATCTAAGTACTGAATATATTAGGAATAAGCTATTTTCTCACTAGCCAGTTGGCTCATTTATCAATATAAAGTAATCCATCCCATTTCATCCTGCGCCTGAAATCAATATCTCCACGTCACATTTATATTTGTCTGCACTGCCCTGAAATAAAAACAGCAGGTTAAAAATAGAAAGAAAAAGAAGTTTGGATGTTTCTTCAGAGTAACAAGCAGCTGAAATTTTTAGGCCAGCCTGAGTTTTGTATTTTTTAATCCCAGTGCTTTTTTTTGTTTGTTTTGGTTTGGTTTGGTTTTAGTTTTTGGACCACACCCAGTGACTCTCAGGGGTTACTGTGCTCAGAAATCACTCCTGGTTTGGGGGACCATATGGGACACTGGGATGGAACCCAGGTCCATCCTAGGTCAGCCATGTGCAAGGCAAATGCCTTATCACTGTGCTATCGCTCTAGCCCCTCCCAGTCCATTTTTTAATTAAAATGAAACTCGCTGTGACTGGCACACATCACAAAGAACAAGAACAATCAGTGCTGGTGGGGATGTGGAGAGAAAGAAACTCTCATTAACTGCTGATGGGAATGCCATCTTGTCAGGCCTTTATGGAAAACAATACAGAGATTCCTCAAAAGACTGGAAATTGATCCAGCTATACCACTCCTAGGGAGATACCCTAGGAACACATAAATATGTTACAAAAATTCCTTCCTCACACCTATATTCATTGCAGTGCTATTTACAACAGCCAGAATCAGGAAACAACCAAGATGCCCTTCAACAGATGAATAGCTAAAGAAACTGTGATACATATACACTATGAAATATTATGCAGCAGTCAAAATGAAGTCATGAAATTTTCCTATACATGGATGTACATAGAATCTACTGGGGGTGGGGGAAAAAAGAATCTATTATGCTGAGTGAACTAAGTCAGAGGGAGAGAGATAGTCACAGAATAGTTTCATTCATCTATGGGTTTTAAGGAAAACAAAAGACATTATAGTAATAATGTCCAGAGACATTATCCAAATGAGGGCTGAAAGGGCTGGCCCACAATCTGAAGCATGCCACAAAGAGGGGTGAGTTCAGTTAGAGAAATAACTACACTGACATTATCATGACAATGGTAGTGAGTGAGAGAAATAATAGAATGCCTGTCTCAAGTACAGGCAGGGGTTGTGGGAGTAGGGAGATAGGGAGGCCTTGGTAGTGGGAAGGTCGCATTGATGAAGGGGGATGTTCTTTTTATAACTGAAACCCAACTACAATCATGTATGTAATCATGGTGCTTAAATAAAGAAAAAAGTTTTAATTAAACTCATTATAATGAATTTAAATAATTTATACTTTACTTTTTCTATCAGATGAGCATCTATAACTTTGTGGAGAACTCCCAACACTACTTGTGCAGTAGCAATGAACATGGCCATTTTGGCTTGTATGGAATCTTGGAGAAAGAACTCAATTTTTTCACTACTCAGTAAGTGAGATACAGGTCTGCCATAAATGACTCACGTATTATGTTCAAGCGCTCCCCTTGTCTGTGGGGTGTAATCATAAATGGGTGCTAATTATACCCAAAAGCTTTCCCAGCATTTATTGAGATGTTTTGTTGATATGCATCCATGAACTAACGATAAGTGTTGAAACCAGCCCCAAACCCCTGATTGTATTGGATAAAACTATTTGTGAATTTATTTTCCCAACATTTTGTTGAGGGGAATTTTGCTTCTAGATTCTGCAGACTAATTGGGTCTAGAATTTTTTTTATTTGTAGATGTTCCCATCTGCTTCGAGTACATTTGGGCTATAAGGAATGTTTGGATGTTTCCCTGTTCGATGTTTGAGAAAGAGTTGGAGAGAGATGGGTCTGAATTCGTCTTTGAAAGTTGGGTAGAATTTCCCAGCCAAGCCATCTGGCCCCAAACTTTTGTTCTGGGGGAGGCTTCTGATTCCTGGTGCAATTTCCTTACTCCTGATCCATCTGTTCAGGTTTTCTCTTGTTTCCAGAGTCAGCTGTGGAGTGTCTGCTTCTAAGAATTTGTCTATTCTACACTGTCCAACTTGTGACCACATAGTGGTTCATAATATTCTTACTACACTTGGTATTTCTGCATTTCATTTTTCTTTTTCTGAACTGAGTTTGCCTCAGTCTGGTTAAGTTTTTATTGTTTTTGGTTTTGGGTTTTTTGTTTTTTTGGTTTTGGTTTTTGTTTTTAGATTTTTGGGAGGCCACACCCTTCGGTGCTTGGGCTCTGCACTCAGAAATCATTCCTGGCTCAGAGACCTTATGGCTTGCCAGGAGTAAACCCATGTTTGTCCTGGGTCAGCCTAGTGCAAGATAAATGCCCTATCACTGTGCTACCACTCTGGCCCTTGGTTAAGTTTTGTTTTAAATTTTTTCAAATTCTTAGATCGCTTGCTTTGTGTTTTATTCCTTCTGACCTTTGGCATTGTTCTTACCTTGTCTAGTTCCTTTAGGTACCAATATACCTAACTTATTATTAAGAACTAGCATTTGGATACATATTCCAAACAAAATCACTTTTCAGCATAGGAACAATAAAAATTTCGATGTAAAAATGAAGCAAAATCCCTTCACAAAAGCAATAAATCTGGAAGAAATCTAGGAATAAACTTGCAAAGCCTAGGTCAGAATGTACACAGGAAATATTATAAAACCTTATTGAAGGATAGAAAATAAGATCTGAACAAATAATGAGATATAACATAATCCTGCTTGGGATGTGTTACAAAAATATTTTTAATCATCCCTTCAAAGTGAGAGAATTCTAAGAAATTCAATGTCTTCTTGATAAGAATGTTGATGATTTTTAAATTATTAAAATGTGTAATAAGAGAATGTTCAGATTATTAAAGCTGGGGGGGGGGGGTTATGCTGGCAAAGAGAACTTCTCCTAAAGCTATTTCAAGTGTCATAATGTTTTGGAAATTCCCATCACAAGCTCAACTAAGCAGAGCACCTTGAGAAGCAAGAGAAAACTATTTTTGCTAAGGACCTGGTTGAGCTCATGCTCCAAAGACTGGCCCCAAACAATAGCCAGGGCTCTGCCTGATAGACTCTCTAGGGACAGGACCAGTGTAAGGAGGTTTATCTCAAGGACCACCAAGCTGTACTACCTCATGATCCAGGGGCCACAGACTGGCCCTGGCAGCTCTTGTTTCCCTGGGGGCTCAGCTGGTCATGATGAGGTAGAAAGAATGGGGATCATATTCCTCATCACAGAGGGGAACAATGGCCTATGTCCCTCATTATGGGGAACAGGGACCAATTTCCCTCATCATTATGGGAAATGGGGCCTATTTCTCTCATCATTTGGGCAGACCAGGGCCCTCCCTATTTCAAGTGAGGCCCAGAGGCCTATTTGCCTATTTTTCTAATCAGGATCTGACATAGACTGTGCCATAATCTCTCTGTCTGTCTATCTATCTATCTATCTATCTATCTATCTATCTATCTACCCATCTCTTGATCTCTCTTCTTTTCTCCTCTCCTCTCCTCTCTGTCCCTCTCTATCTCACTCTGTCTCTGCCTGTTTCTCTCTCTCTTTCTCTTTCTCTCTCTCTCTCTCTCTCTCTCTCTCTCTCTTTCTCTCTCTCTCTTTCTCTCTCACTCTCCCCTCCCCTTGGCTACTATTGACATTGTCTGTCTCACAAGTACCTGCCAGCACTACTAAGCTCTCCCACTCTCCTCCCACCTCTCCTGGCCCCTGGCACCCCCATCTGCAACCATGTCCTCTCTTGCTTTCTCCTCTGAACCCTGAACCAGCACGACCCTCACCACCTTGCTTATTAAATAGTTCCATGGCTGATGGTTCTGTTGGATGGTGGCAGCTGTTGGATGTTCTGTTGGATAGTCCACAGGCTGTGGACCAGGCTCTATAAACTTCATGACAGGGGAGCCCAACAAGCACCCTGGTTTGCCTGCCTGGTTCAGAGCAGTGCACCCAAAACAGAAAGGTATGGCCTTACCTGACCCCCAGGTCACCTTTTCTCTCTCATTCTGTGTTTAGATGATCCAGTTCCTTTTGTCTTCTAGTCTATCTCAGGCGCAACAACGTTTGGGGATTTGGTTTTCTGATCTGGTATTTAGGTGTTTTGTATAAATGAAGAAAATGGGTGGGGAGAAAGGAGGTATCTGACTGTCAGTCTTTTGTTTTGTGACTTTCATGGCCTGTGAGATCAGAGACCAGGGCGGCATTTTTACTATCCATAGATGAATTTTTATTTCAGTTCATCCTTGGACCCACAGTCGAAAATGAAGCTAGAATCCGCCATATGTCTGTAGGCCTATGCCTGTAACTCAGAGTTCATTACCTCTGCCTTGTAAGCTTGGAAAGATTTCCTGAGCAGGTGGAAGACTGAATAAATCAGATTGATTTCTCATCAATGATCTCTTTTCTGATTTGCTTATTACATAAGTTCTCCTGAAAAGAATTGTCTTGTAATACTTTGGATGTCCTAGATATGGCCTTTAAAATAGAGACTCAAAGTCCATCCCTCAGTTTACAGCTTACATTTCCTCCCAGTCTGAGACTCCTCCAAATCTATAAAGTGCTCTTAAATGTTAATGAAGATGGAACTGGAAGATATTATACTAAATGAAATAAGCCAGAGAAGGATAAGTACAAAATTTCTCTTCGATGTGGTATTTAGAATAACTGTATGAAGAAATGCCATGGCTTAAATGGGGGTTGTTGAGAATACTCTAGGCCTTAGAGTACAGTGAGGGAAGGAAAGAAATTGAGTGGAGGAGAAGAAAGACACATGGAATGACAGAGGACAGGGGCTAAGTAAGGGAACTTAAGTGCAGTAGTGGTGGTAAGAAAGGACAGAACTAAATATTCAAGCCAGAGTCAACAACAATGAAATCAGAGACCCAAACTTTAACAACCAAACTTAAAAAGGTGCCTCTTATGATGGCAGACTGGGGGGGAGGGGGCAGGGATGGTGACATGGGACGAACTCTGAGAATATTGGTGGAGGGAGGTTGACACTGACTGATGGTGGGATTGGTTCTGAAACATTATATGTCTAAAACCTATCAAATAACGTTGTAATACAAATAACTTGGTAAATCACAATTTAAATAATTTTTTAATTCAATAATGACTAGATCGTCCATTAGAAGTTGGCGAGGACTTGGCGGGTTTCTCCAAAGTGTGCGGCAATACAGCCTGGAAGCACATGAAAAGGTGTTCCAGAGAGGTAGTCACTGAGTACAATGTGGGGTGCTGCTAAGCCCCACAGGAGTGACGGGTATTTTTGGAGAAGAATCAGTGGTTCTTTCAGTAGTCCTGAAAACTGTCCCTGGGATTCTGTAGTTCCTGGCAGGTTGTGGGCATGAAGGCTCAGACCCTCTTTAGCCCCCGACACACATGCTCTCAGCCATGTCCTTCACCTTAGCCCCTGAACTGAGCCCCCTGATGTTCATCCTTGAGTTGAGAGGGTCCCTCACAGCCTCACACGCACACACACAGGTGAGGCTACGCTCCTTCACCTCACACTGGCACCCACTTCTTTACTCTCTTCTGCCACCTCATTCCGCAAGAGTTCAGGGTTCCTGCCGTAGGAGAATCAGACCTGGGTTACCCTCATAGAAAACCTGCTTTCTAATCCGGGAGCTATTGCCCCAACTCTTTTTGCCACTTGTTTGTTGTTTGAGGACCACAATACTTTGTACTCAAAGATCATTCTTAGAGGGGCTCAGGAGACCTTATGTGTTCAAGGGCACATAAGTTTGCAAGGCAAATGCCCTACCCATTGTACAACCTCTCTGGCCCCTGACACTTTTTCTTTTTCTTCTATTTTTTTACTTTTGAGCCACACCCAGCAGTGCTCAGAGGTTACTCCTGGCTTTGTGCCCAGGAATCACTCCTGCAGGACTTGCAGGGCCATATAAGAATGCCAGGAATCGAACCCAGGTTGGCCATCTGCAAAGTAAATGCCCTCCCTGCTGTACTATCACTCTGGCCCCCCTACCACAGTTTTCACTTGCACCCACTTTCTCCTGGTCTCTATTCCTATCCCAGGACCAAACCTGCTGGGACCTGGCTCTCTCTCTCCCCCCAGTTCCCTAATCCAATCAGGGAAAGAGGGAGTTAAATACTGTGGCCAGGAGCAGGGTTGTTGCTGAGCTGGACCTCGCAGGACAGAGACCAAAGCCATGCCTGGGCCCTTCACCCAAGACAATCTCTCTGGGCAATGTGTGAGGGCTCTGTGCCCTCTTGGGGTCAGGAAGGCAAGGACCCAAACTCCCCCAGAAGGATGGGAGACAAATGGGACCATGGGTCCAGGGAAGCTGAGGGACCAGCCAGGAAACACCCCAAGAAAGGCAAACCTGGGCAAGCGCCCTCTCCTGTGGACTACCGCTCTGGCTTTTGAGAATTGTTTTTGAAACAGAGGCCCAAGCGGGTCAGCCACAATGCAGAAACCCACCCTCAGCCTCCTGAAGGACCCTCGTGTTTGGGGGGGGGACAGTCCCCTCCACCTCTCCCAAACCCAACCTGCTGCCTCCACGGTGCCCACCCCCATCTCCCCTGCTAAATCCAACACTTCTTGGCGCTACTGGGGGGGTTGTCATGGCAACGGGGCACCCGAGGCCAGCTGGCTCCTCTGATGACTTCGGGAGGGGGGGCTCACCATTTGCACAGCAGCATGTAAGCTGCACCATCTATGGGGAAGGGAGTGACCGGTCAGACTCCGGAGTCCCCAACTCAGGTCCCCATATCCCCCATAGAGAAGTCTATGGGAAAAGGCAGCACAGTAAGCAGGAAAGAGGTTCCTGCAGCAGCCTGGGGAGGCTGGGCCATTGGTGCAAGCAGGGAGGGACCCGGCTGGCTGCCTGCTGTGCGATGGGAGACCCCAGGGCAGCCCCACCCAGAGGACCCGGAGCCTTGTCCCTTCAGCTAGCTCCTGAGTCTCATCCAGAGCCCAGATGCTAGAAGACAGCTTAACTGCAGGAGGGGCTTGTCTCCCCACTGGAAGCCTGTGAGGGGCTTATGCCAGGCAGATCTCAGACAAACACCAGGTGCGTAAGGCAGAGAGGAATGAGGATCTGTGGCTATGCCTTGGCTGATCCCAGGATCAGGTAGGTGGGTCTCTGCCCCTCCTTGCAGCCGCACCGGGAAGGGCAGGAATGACTGACCTGCCTTAAGGGTCAGTTACCTCCATCTTTCACCAGCCTCTCAAAAAGGGGTGACTCTGAAGGCTGAGTGCACCCTGAAAACCTGGGTCCTGCTCCCCGGTTGGGAGTCCTCTGTCTACACTACCTGACAGATCAGGAGGAGGGACAGAGAGGACAGGCATCGAGGTGCCTATGAATGACCCTGGGCATCCCAGGCCCCTTCCACTGGCCCTCTCTGGCCCCTGGTGCTATTTTCATGTCCTCTCTGGGTCTCTAGATCTGAGCAACTCAAAAGCAGACATATGCCTTGGGTGGTCCCCACAAAGCCACAGAGTATAGACCCTGGCCAGGGTTTCTTGCTCTGTGAAATGGAAAAATGTAGCTCCCAGCCGAGTATGCCTCCAGGAATCTCGCTCGATGGAGGATAATATTTGGGCATGGCCCTTCTATAAAGGTTCTCTGGGATACACATTCCCATTTGAGGGGATCAGTCCTGGGTCCTCTTTGGAGTCAGTTTTGGGGCTGGCCTGGGTGCCACTTGGGGAATACTTGTGAGTGGATTATGGAAGGAGGCTGCAGTACATGGTCACACCCCCATGTCCTGTGCCACTGAGCTGGGGGAATGACAAGGGGCACAAAGGAGTCTCTTAACCTGAGGTTCACCATCTTCAAGGACCGCATCCTGCCCCCAACAGAGGGGTGACTTTGAAGGTGCCACCAGGCCTGTGCTTAGATGGGCCTGGCCCCTTCTCCACCTATTTCCCAGCCCACCCAGGGCCCACGGGCCTTGCCTCTGAGCCTGGGGCAGAGAAAGCAGGGAGCAGGCCCCCATCTAGGGACACATTCGCATGCCCCTGGCCAGAACTAGTGTCTGCAAAGGGAGGAGGCCAGGGCAGGAAAGAGGTGCGGAAGGGAAGAAGCCCTGAAGATGTGGGGTGACAGTCCTACCCTCTATCATGCTCATCCCCAGACTAGAGACACTCCCGTCCCTTCAAGAAACTCTTTTGCCATGGCCCCCACAGCTCCCAGGAACCCGCATGTGTCAGCCTAGACAAAAGCCACTATCAGCCTCAGGGGGTCGTGAAGATGATCCCAGTTGCTCCTTGAAGAAAGGGGGTGCCAGCCTGTAAGTGAGGGAGCTGGCCCAGCCGTGGGGAAGCCTGACTGTCACCCCAATGAGACTAAAAACTGTGGGACGGGAACCTTTCAGTCCAGTCAGAGGATTCAGAACTGGCCATGAGCCCCAAACCCATGGGTCTGCCCCCGCCACCCAGCTCCTAGGGCCCACTGGGGAGCAGCAGCCACTGGGTATGGGCAAGAAAGAGCCTGGTGAAGGCATAAGATGTGGATGGGCCCTGGGTATGGTCCACTCACTCCACCTTCACTGATGCGTCATCTTGTTCTTCCTACCCAGACCATGTCCAGGATGAGGCGAGGACTAGGGGAGGCCACCAAGCTCAAGGGCACAGCTGTGGTTGGAGACACAGCAGCTGTGTGGATGAGCACGCCCCACAGCCGGGCCCCGGTCTCCACACGCAGAAAGGAGGGAAGGCTCCAACAGCCTGCCTGCCTTTACTCGGCGGGTCTGTCTGTCTACCGGGTCTGATGGGCCAGAAAGGACAAAAGGAACAGGCCGTTTGCCAAAGGCGGGGGTGGGGGGGCACAGGCAGTACTGTTGCTGTTTTGTTGCCATACTTTTCATTTTAGATCACTCAGTCAGAAAAGAGCAAGGGGGAGGGCAGATTGAGAGCACAGGGGAGGAAACTTGCCTTGCACACAGACTACCCGAGTTCAATCCCCAGTATCCCATATGGTTTCCTGAGCCTTCTAGGAGTGATTCCTGAGTGCAGACCAAGTGTTAATCCTGAGCACAGCCAGATGTAGCAGGAAGAAAGGAGGGAGGGAAGAAAAGAAAAGGAAAAATAGGAAGAAAGAAAGGAAGGAAGGAAGGAAGGAAGGAAGGAAGGAAGGAAGGAAGGAAGGAAGGAAGGAAGGAAGGAAGGAAGGAAGGAAGGAAGGAAGGAAGGAGGAGGAAGGAAGGAAGGAAGGAAGGAAGGAAGGAAGGAAGGAAGGAAGGAAGGAAGGAAGGAAGGAAGGAAGGAAGGAAGGAAGGAAGGAAGGAAGGAAGGAAAGAAAGAAAGAAAGAAAGAAAGAAAGAAAGAAAGAAAGAAAGAAAGAAAGAAAGAAAGAAAGAAAGAAAGAAAGAAAGAAAGAAAGAAAGAAAGAAAGAAAGAAAGAAAGAAAGAAAGAAAGAAAGAAAGAAAGAAAGAAAGAAAGAAAGAAAGAAAGAAAGAAAGAAAGAAAGAAAGAAAGAAAGAAAGAAAGAAAGAAAGAAAGAAAGAAAGAAAGAAAGAAAGAAAGAAAGAAAGAAAGAAAAAGAAAGAAAGAGAGAGAGAAAGAGAGAGAGAAAGAAAAAGAAGGAAAGAGGAGAGCATAAGAAAAACATGCATGTCAGGAGTGACCTCCATGCCAGGTGTCCAGGAAGAGACTTTCTGGGGACCCACTTGCAAAGAAGGCCATAGCCCCCCTCTAGGGTTCCCCACCTCCCTGGGGGAGGCTCCCTGCAGCAACTGGAAATGGGGCTTCATGGGCCCAAAGTGGCTCTCTCCCATCACACCGCCCTGTGAAGGAAAAACCAAGACACATTTGCAAACGTGCCATAGAGATTTTTAATGAAAAAATTAGAAAAGTGCATTATTTTACAACACTACAGTAAGTGGTTCTTTTCTTTTTTTTTTTTCTTCTGTAAAGACATTGTAAAATATATACAGGGTTGCTCTAGTGCATTCGTTACAAAAGGAAGATGCAGTCCCTTGCATAAATTACATATTGTACAGGGGCTGGACGTTACTTGGACTTGTAAACATTGGTGAGTTTGTTTCCACTCTGCGCATGAGCCGCTCGGGACGTGTCTCTCTCTGCTGACTTCAGACGGGCATGGGCGGGCTAAGGCCATTAGTGAAGGTGCCCCCTGACCCCAGTGGAGAAGGCGGCCAGGAGAAAAGGAAGGAAAGCAACTGGGACAGGGTTCTGCGCAGGCTCGTGGGGACCCAGTGGGGGGGGGGGGGTCACTGGTTTCTCAATATTCGATGCAGTTCCCCCTCCTCCACCACCCACAGGCCTCACAGTTGCAGAGTGAGGAACTGGTTCCGAAGCCCCATAACCTGCTGTGGTGAGAATAAAGGGTGGGGCCCCCCACCTCCCCAGGGGGACTCAGGACAAGCTAGTCTATGTCATCCAGGGATGAGGCAGCTTCTGGTGTGCTGCCCCCCACAGGGGCCTTCTCTGGTAGCTGAAGAGTTGAGGGGTGCGTGGGTGCTTGGGGTGGGAAGGGCGTTCAGCAGCCTCATCACCATCCCAGCTGAATCCCTGTTCTGGCTATGCCACTATGGACAGAGATGCCCAAATACCAAAAAAGAAACCATCAATCCAGATACCCCATGAGATTCCCCCCTCAACATGCAGACACACATGCCCCTGAAAAATGCACAAGGATCCAGACCTTCCCCCTCTCCATCCCACAGGAGCCCCATCAGGCAGAGGGCCCCCTAATGTGGGTGCTGTGATGGTGGGTAGGAGCATGCCTGGGTCACAGGTGACATGCTCCATTCAATATTTTAGGTTCAAAATGCACCGTGGATGAAATGAAGAATAGCACATCTAGCGGGGGGGGGGGGGGGGCAAACGGCAATTTCTTGGCCTACTGGGAACAGATGAATCATCCCTCTGCTGCCCGAGAAAAATTCAAGGGTTCAAGCTCAAACTGTCCTCGGGCCTTCACCTCCCTAGGACTTGCTGATCCACAGTCATGGGCAGACTCAGGAGAAAAACTCCCAGGTCCACCTGTCTCTGGTTCCTACAGCCCCCACGGCCCCCACTTCTGACACCTCACCACATGCACAAACAGCCGAGGGTGGACTGGGGTGACCTCCGGAGGTCCCTTGCCACCCCACACGGCTGTCACCAGGCTATTTGTGGGCTGGATAAACAAATATAGAATTAGCCTTTCTCAGGAGCCATGCCCCTCAGAGGAGCCATCAAATTACAGAGAAATCTGGTTAATTGTGGGTTTTGCTTCGCTGGGTTCCTACTCGTCATGATTTTTCTTTCATCGGATTTTTTATTTTCTTCCCTAGCCCCTAAGCTTCACCCGCAGCAAATGCTGGGGTGCTCGACACACCACAGAGCCCTGTGAGTGAAGGCCCTGGGTGGCAAGGCCCAGCTCTGCACACAGACACGAAGGCCAGGCCAGACCAGCAAGTCCAGTCTGGCAAGGCTATGACCAGAACTTGTCACCAGCACCCCACACTGGCACCAAGGAAGGGGCCCACCAGGACAGAGTGGTGCTCGGGACAGTTTAGGACAGCCTGGGGCAGAGAAGTGGGTTCCTGTGATAAATATCATTGGAAAATGGGACAGGTCCCAACTGGGAGACCTGCCAGTCCAGCCCACTGGGCTCAATACCAGCCTCATTGTCAGGGGGCAGCTGTGTCTTCCCCTGCTGGTGGCTTCCTTATAGAAAGGTGGACAGATGGGGGTGAAGGTGTGACCCAAGGCAGGAAGGGATGGAGAGGGCCAAGCTCTGTTTGCAGTAGCCCAGAATCCTGGGTCACTTCACCGTCTCCCAACAAACCCCCAAATCAAGAGCTGCTCTGAGGATGGGGGAGACGTTTGAGAACTGAGCCAGCATCCCACAGCAGATGGCAGATCGGACACGAACAAGAGAGGTAAGGTGCCAAACCACCACTGGCACATTCCAGCCCTGCCCGCTCTCCAAGTCTGAGCAGGGAAGCCCAGTCAGCACCCTGAGCCCAGGAAACCAGGAAGGCACCTGAGCCAACCTGCAAGGCCCAGAAAGTCCAGACAACACAGAATTGTCTTTCTAGAATATTCTACCCTGTTCTTCTAGAATGTTCCATCCTGTCTTATTTTTTGTTTGTTTGGTTGGTTTTTGGGGGGCCACACACAGCAGTGCTCAGGCGTTACTCCTGGCTCTCCACTCAGGAATCACTCCTGGAGGGCTTGGGGAACCATATGAGATGCTAGGTATTGAATCTGGCTGTGTACAAAGCAAGCACCCTACCCACTGTGCTATCACTCCGGCCCCATACTCCGTCCTTCTAGAACATTCCACCCCTTCTTTCTAGAATGTTCTACCCTTTTCCTCCCTCTGGGACATTCTACCCTCTATATCTTTCCTTCAGACAGGAAAATAAAGGATCAAAGATGGGGCACTTGTCAGCGACACCCCTGCACACCAGTCTCCTCCTCTCAGTCATCGTCCCATCTCATGCCCACAAGAGTGGCCTGTCCAAGCGTTCCAACCCGAAACAGAGAAGGCTCTGGCGAACTGTGTATGCTCTGCCCAGACATCCCTATGAAGTCTCCTGTGGGCACGTTCAACATCAGGTTCCAGTGCACTCTGCTGCCCGGGCAGGAGGGGGGGCGGTGCAAGGTGCACACTCTAGGTTGAGGTGAGTCTGGGCAGGACCCGAGGCAGCCCCTCTCCACCCTTCCCTGGAGCCACCTCATTATCATGAAACAATGGTAGGGAAGAGGGACTGGAAATGAGCCATCCAGACAGCTGGTGAGGAAGGAGAGATGACAGGGCACTGGCCACTTCTCTCAGTCTTGATGCCCCTCCTACCCACCAGCACTAACAGTGGGCGGCTACATCCCTGGTCACTCAGAGCTACCCACCCACATCCAGCCCACAAAGGGGAGAGGGGACCTACAGATCTGGGGCATTGGATCTGAGAGACAGGGGACATTTGTGAATATCACAATATCACAATATCACAAATATCCCCGGCCATAGCACGGGGCTGGGCCTTGCTTTAGGTAGCTGCAGCTGATGACAGAGAAAGAGGCACACCCCCCTCAGTGGAAGAAACAGGCCCTGGGGAGCACAGCAGCAGGGTCTGTGCCTGCTTCTGCCATATCCCCAAGGCCTGACTACCCCACCAACAACAACAACACTCTGCAACCTCCCAGAAACCAAATCAAAGTTCTTGGGGAGATACGAGGGGCTTACACTCCCATGCCTAGGGCACCGCAGCAGGAAGGAACCAGAAGAAATTGTAGTGAGGGGGGGCCGGAGAGATGGCATGGAGGTAAGGCGTTTACCTTTCATGCAGAAGGTCATCTGTTCGAATCCCGGCGTCCCATATGGTCCCCCGTGCCTGCCAGGAGCAGTTTCTGAGCACAGAGCCAGGAAAAACCCCTGAGCACAGCCGGGTGTGACCCAAAAACCGCAAAAAAAAAAAAAAGAAATTGTAGTGAGGGAACTTTCTCCTGACCCCCAGCACTCACCACCCCAGACACCCCCACTCATGACTGAGTCCCTCAGAAGTCCCCAACCTCAACCATGGCCCCATGAGAGGCTCCAACCCCAGGGAGGGGTCCTGACCAAAGAGGCGCCCCTTCTGGATCACAGGCACAGATACCCACATCAGTTTCCTCTGTGCATCCTTGTCCCTCACACCTTCCCTGGCACAGTCCCTCTGTCAGTCTGTCTGTCATGTCCAGTGGGAAAAACAACATGGCCATGAGCAGCCACCTAAGCAATACGACAAAGAAGAAACAAACAAAAGTTCCCAGAGACACCCAAGGTCAGGGTTTACTGCTGCTGCAGGAAGGCTGAGAAGACTCCCACATGGATCACACCCCTCAGACACCAAGCACGGGAAGTGGAACTTGGGCCCCTCAATATCATGATGCCGGGAGCCAGGCCAGGCCTGAGAGCAGGAAAGGTTGAGGCTGATGCTGACAAGGGCCCCAACACAGAACCCCCCCACCAGGGTACTCATCCAAGCTGACCTGCCAGGCCCTTGCAAGAGTAAACAGAGAGCCCTGCTGACCTGAGAAAGACCCAGGTGAGGCACAAGAAGGGTCTGCGAAGGTGGCCCCTAGGCAGCCTGTTCCTTCTAAACTCCATTTCAAAAGTAGGAAAACTGAGGCCCAGAATGTCCATCAGGAACTGGCAGAGGCAGGTTCAGGACATAGCCTGAACCACCCCTCTGCCTCTCTCTGCTCTGTGCTCAAGAAATGTCTGTCTTTGCCCCATCCAGGCCCATGTGCTAGCTCTGGGCAGGGGGAGCCAGGGCAGTTTCTGACCATTGCATCCTCTCCCAGAAGCCCTCTACCTTGCAGACCCAATTCTGAGGGCATCTGAGGATTGTCCCATCACTGGGCCACCCCCGGCCAGGGAAAGGTCAGTCTGGAAGATTCACCCATGACCATGGTCTGAAAGTATCTGGCTTCGAACAGCTCATGGTCCCACTCCCCTCTGCACACGACCCTCTCACTTCTGCCCAGTCCAGAAGCCACAGAAGCTGGAGTGCCCCAGCGTCCTTCTCTTGGGGTCTCCCTGAGCTCTGGCAATGCCTTGCTCGAAGTATTTCGGGCTGGGTCACCTCCCCCCAGGCACCTGCACATGCGGGTGAGAAGCGCTTGGGGGCAGGAAGAGTTGTGCTGGGCCTCGGCCATGGCCCTGGCCACAGCCTCTGATGCCATAGCTCTATGCTCTGCACTGAACAGGGCACAGGGGACACAAGTGTGCCCACCCATGTTCCTGGCCCCCAGGATCCAGCAAGTGATGTAGTTGAGAGGGGCCCCCTCGAGACCACTGGCTGATATTCCTGCAAATGGCTGGTGAAGATCCGCAGAGAGGAAGCGGGGTGGGAGGGGGGTGTTACCATGAACTCGGGCAGTCGCATCCCAGGGCCCTGAAGTGGCTACATTGGGCCTCATGTCCATTAATGCAGGGGATACCAGGGGATTCTGGCTGCATCAATGATCATGTCTCATGTAATGCCTGCAAACAGTTTCAGGGAAGAGGAGGAGAGAAGGAAGAGTGGTGAAGGGACAGTAAATGGGCAAAGGCACTGCAGGCAACAGGGGTTGGGGTATCCGTAAAGGCTTTATGCAGGCCCCAGATGCCAGAAGCAGCTGGACCACTGTGGAAAAGCTCTGGGCTCCCACCAGGGCCTGTCTCCATTCCACCACATCCTCCCCTACATCTGCAGATCTCCCCCATGGCCCAGATACACACAAACTTGATCATCACGGTGTCTCTCCTGCCTCGGTGCACAGGGACCAAGAAGTGCAGGACTGGTTCTGTGGCTATGTGCAGCCCCTTGAATAATATCTCTGTAAGCTCTGCAGGGGGCAGAAGAGGAGAAATGGGGTGTCAAGAGAGGAGAAGGGGGGGCACCTTTTGGCTCTGAGCTGCCACAGTGGGCTCCAGCCAACTAAATCTCAAAGTAGAATGAGCCGGGAGATGAATAGATGAACGAATGAATGTCAAGAGCTGGAACATGAATAAATGGATGCCCGTGGAGCTGGAAGACAAATGAACACACATGGAGCTAGGAGATGAGTGAGTGAATAAATGCCCACAGAGTTGGGAGATGAGTAAATGAATTAATAAATGCCCACAGAGCCAGGAGATGAGTGAATGGATGGATGGATGTCCATGCTGTGATGCTGAGGGGTCGGGGCCCTGAACTGGAAGTCTGCTGATGGAGTAGACCCCACTGGAGAAATCTCAGCCTTGCTCATCGACTGACCTGAGGCACTGGTCCCCTCAGCCCCACTGCACTGACCTGGGCCTCACGAAGGCTCGTAGAAAGAGCAAGCTTGAAGATCATGGTGCTGCCTTCAGAATTCCTATAGACCTGCCTTTTGTGAAAGTTCCGGGGACTTGCTGATCACCCTTCCCCTGCCCTGTGCTCAAGGCCCCTCTCCTGTCCACGGGCCTCTCTCCCACCAGGTGCCCAGCATGCTGCAGAATTAACCTACTCAAGGTCCTGTCTTGGTGACTCAGCAGAGACAAGAACTTCGGGCCAAAGGGTTTTGTGCATCCAATTCATTTCCTCGAAAATCTCTCCTAGACAGGGTGGACAGCGAAGGGGCTGTGGGCAAGAACCCAGAGGCCGAGGACCTTCAGGAGCCTGGGGAAGTGGGGGCACAGCCTGATTCCTGCCCCCTTTCCAGGCCTAGAACCTTCCAGCCTGTCAGCCACGATGCTGGCAAGTTTCTGTGTTAGGATCGCCAAGAGCAGGCTTAGCTGTGACAGGTTCAAAGTCACACCCCTTTGGGAGCAAAGCCACAATTTGGGGAACCCTTCTCAGAACAGGAGGACACCTGTGCGCACTCAGGCTAACAAAGGAGAAACGTGAGGCCTCCTCAGAGAAGCGAGACCGAGCCTGGAGAAAGGTGCACAAGGGTGTCTGCGAGGGGCTCCCCCAACCTTCTGTCCTCACCCTCAGATTCACACACTCACATATCCATCTCTGTGTGCCCCACAAACCCAGGCACATCCATCCATCCAAACACACCGAATACGCTCACTCATGCACAAATTCAGTCATATGCATGAGCACATGCACACACACACACACACACACACACACACACACACAGCAAAGGCCTCTCCTGTCCAGCCTCTGCAGCTGGGCAGTGCCCAGGCATCAGGCCTGTGAAACCAGCAGGTCTGATGGACAGGGGCATCTGCTGGGCCTCTGTGGTTCTCAGTCACTCCTGGAGACCACCGTGAGCCGAGATGATCTGACCAGGCCACTTCCTGCTCAGGGACAGGACCAGGGGGCTCCCAGCTGCCTGAGCACAGCACAGCCCCTGAGAGAGGCACCAGGAAGCCTTGGACAGAGCTTGCTGAGTCCTAACACCGCAATGCGTGGCCAGACAGACAGGCCAGGCACAGGCCGGACCCAGATGAGGCTCCTTCTCAGGCCCCAAAGATCAGGTCAAAACTAGGTGCAAAAGAGCCTGAGCCTGGCTGAGAGGATGACAATGATCACAATGGATCACTGGGAAAGAGACCGGATCCCCCAAAACAACTAGTCTTCATCCCTGGTGGAAGTGGCCTTGTAGAGAAAGCAGAAAGAGTGGTCCCGTGAAAGTGGGTCTCCAGGAACACATATTGCAGTGAATCTCTCACAGGGCAGGAAAGGGGCCGGGGGAACAGAGGAGAGAAGGAATAACAGATGGGATTCCCAATATTCGGCCACAACCCTCAGCAACGCCTTGTCCCACACTGAGCCCATTAGCTTCAGCTGAGCTGGGGCTAACCCCAGCCCATCTCGCCCAAGGTCCAGATGCGGGGATCATGGAGGCGAGGTGGGGAAGGAACGGGCTCAGCTGGGATGGGAATGGGGGTCACCGCAGGTATATTCTTCCCAGGGAGAACTGAGTGGCTGCAGGCTGGGGCCAGGCTGTGTTAGACACTCAAGTCAGGGATCTCACACAGAGAGGAGACTCACCGAGTGGAAGAAGAAGGGAAACATGCAGCAGCATCAGAGAAACGGGGTGTGCCAGGGACCCCTAGTACAGGACACCGAGTGAGCCCCACAGCTGTGCCACGCAGAGAAGGGAAGCAGGTGCCGGGTGTGGAGACCCCAGCTCCCAGGGCCTTACAGGCCTGACGTTTTGTCTCACTTGTGCCAGGGCCCAAACAATTCCTCTTCCAACCCAGATACATTCCAAGGCGAGGAACACTCGGCTTGCCTTCACCACAAACATGCCAGTTCAGGCCCCCACCCCAACCCCGCCAACTGTGTCTCCAAAAAGTAGCAGCCCATATTCCCTAGCCCAGACTGCCTGAAACACGGGAGCGAGTAGGGACCTGAGCTTGACCTTAAGAACCTGAGACTTCCAGACTCCTCCTCCAGGCAGAACCCGGGCCAGGACAGACAGGAACATTTTCAACAGAGACGACGTGGGGACAGATTGAGATTTCAGAGGGTCGCACTGGCTCCTGAGGGCTTCGGTCCCATGGCGTAAATGCTTGACGGAGAGCAGGGGTGGTGCCATGTTTGCAAGCACGCTACTCTGCCTAGAGCAGCTCCCCCTCTTTGGGAATCTAATGGGGCGCAACCCTCCATGCCCGTGTCCAGCCCAGAGCCCAGAGTTTATGCCAGACAAGGAGGAGCCAGAGGAGCACAGCCTGCCCCGAGCATGTGCTCAGGCAAGCATCCCACTTCGAAGGGGACACAGGGAATAAGGCCCCGCAGAGAATAAGAGGAGCATTCCCACAAGGCTCAGCTCCTTTTGAAAGCCATGAGGGATTGGACCACTAACCATTTCAGTCACCCCCTGAAAAGCACAAGTTCCCAGCAAGCCAAGACACCACTCTTTGAATACCTCAGTTTCTCAAATAGGAACAATATGGGGTTTTTCACTAGGAAAGAAACTGTCTCCACTTACAATTCTGTGCCATGACTCCCTGCAACCTTCCGGAACTGCCCCCCTTTCTCAAGCAGGCCAGTGGCTTCCTGAAGCCACCACCATTGAATCGATCAGAAGGGGGTGTCACACAGTTGATATTCTTCCAGGTGCCCTGGATGCTCCCAGGAGTGGAGGTGGCCAAGGGAAAAATACATCTGAGTCATTCTAGTAGGGGCTGTGGGTTCTTTCTCCTCGCTCTTGTTTTGTTTGCTAGCACATTACCTGTTTAACAAAATGCATGCTGTAAAAAATTGGTTTGGCCCAACAAGCTGAGAAGGAAAAAAAAAATACCAGATTCATGGTCTTTGCCCACCCCTGCCCTCTAAAAATCAGTAAATTCCATTTTGAACCTAAGCAGCTAAAATTCATGGGCTTGACACATCTGGACTAAGGATGGCCCCTGGGATGTGCTGAATTGGGCAAGATGAATTTTTTTTCTAAATAATAAAATCAAATCAAAAGCAACGCCCGTGGGCTTTGTTTTCCCATTTTGTTGGGAAGCAGTGGAAATCAGGCTGGTAACAAACCCGCAGGATGGTGAAGGAAAAGAAAGGCCTGGTCCTTTTCTTTGCATCCTATGTTACACACACGCACTCGCACTCACACACGCAGTCATACGTGCACGCACGCATGCAGCACCCCATCCTGGAGAGGAAGCGGAAGGAATCAGGGTCAGAATCAGCGGGGCGGGCAGGCACTCGCTTGGGGAGGGTGGCTTGGCACAAGGACCCCTCTGGGCTCCGTCTGAGGGTCTCCTTCTCCTACATATCCTGGATAGCTGCCCCGGAGCAGGGGCTGGCTGGGGAGGAATGTAAGGCAATCTTTGCGGGAGGGAGGAAGGGAGGGAGGGGGAGGGAGGAAGGGAGGGAGGGGGAGGGAGGGAGGGAGGGAGGGAGGGAGGGAGGGAAGAAGGAGGAAGGAAGGAAGGAAGGAAGGAAGGAAGGAAGGAAGGAAGGAAGGAAGGAAGGAAGGAAGGGAGGGAGGGAGGGAGGGAGGGAGGGAGGGAGGGAGGGAGGGAGGGAGGGAGGGATCCATGCTTCATGCTCAGAGACCAGTTTGGATGGGACAGGATGAGTCTGGGCAGATCGGGGGAAAGTTGGAAAGAAACAGAACCAAGACCGAGAGCAGGAGGAGGCTGATCAGGAGGACACGGTCCCGCCATAAAGGCCCGGAACCCTCCTCCACCTCGAGGCCAAGGTGCTGGGCGAGGGGCAGGGGGAGGGGGATGCCGCAGCTGTAGAAGGTTCTGGAGCCCCCACCGAGTGTCCACCGCCACGTCCCCTTCCTCCCACCCCCCACCCCCCGGCCTAGACCGACTTGCGTCTCCGCATGAGCCTGTGGCTGTCAGTAAAGCTATGTAACCCCGGGGAGATGGAGCTGAGAGGGGACGGGAACAGGCTGTTCTTCAGTGTGCTGGGCGAGATCTCCTCGATCTTGTAGGAGACGGAGTGGAAGTAGTGGGGGGCCAGCTTGGCGCCGAAGGAGTTGGGGTGCAGGGCCGGGCGGCCCCCCAGCTCGGCCGGCCGGTAGCTCATGCAGGAGCACACCGACTGCAAGTCACTGGCATCGGCCCGGTACCGGGCCCGGCCCCGCCGCGCCTCGTCGGCCAGGTGCAGGACCACGCTGGCCCGGTTGCCGGCCAGCGACGCCCGCTCCTCGGCGTCCCGCCGCTCGTCCTCGCTGTTCATGGTCAGGAAGCGCAGGACCACCAGGTTGAGGAAGGCGCCGATGACCGTGAGGCCCACCAGGATGTACATGAAGCTGAAGGCCACGTAGAGCGGCTTCTTCTGCAGTGCGCCCTTGGTCTGCAGGGCCACGTAGTCCCCGAAGCCGATGGTGGTCAGCGTGATGAAGCAGTAGTAGTAGGCGTGGAAGAAGCTCCACTCCTCGCACTGTGAGAAGGCGGCAGCGCCCAGGCACAGCGTGCCCATGCAGGAGAAGAAGCCCACGGTCACCATGTTCTCCATGGACACGTCCGTGTCGCGCAGGCCGCAGCACTTCTTGATGCGCTTCAGCAGGTAGCGCACGAAGGTGTTCATGCGTTCGCCCAGGCTCTGGAACATCACCAGCGTCAGCGGGATGCCCAGCACCGCGTAGAACATGCAGAAGGCCTTGCCCGCGTCCGTGCCCGGAGCTGCGTGCCCGTAGCCTGTGGGAGGACAGAGCACAGCACACAGAGTGAGGGAGCGAGGGAGGACTGGGGTTCCCAGGAGCAGGGAAATGGGGAGGGGATGTGACATGTTTCCCTTAATGCCTGTTCAGGAGAGAGGGCCAAAGAGAAATGGGGGTCCATTCGGGTACACTGTGGGAGGACTGGGTGGGCATTGAGGGGGGCATGTGGAGGGCCATGTCTCTAGGAAGAGGCAGGATCAGAGGAAGAGCCTGTCGGAAATCGGGGTACCTGCCATTCTGAACCCCTGAAACACCCCAGACCATGCCTTGTAGGATTAACTGAGTCTCTCCCTATTCCGTAAATGCTTGTTACTCATTGGCTGGAAACGCCTCTGGAGGAAACACCTTGTGGATTGGTGCCATAGACCACCAACCCTTGCTAAGAAAGACCCTGGGTCTCAGGGGGAAACCGCTGCGGTTTCAGTTTTCTACCACTGAGTTAGCTCTCTGCTTCTTAGGAGCGGAGGCTTGCTTGCGTGTGGAATTCCTGAACCTGTTTTACCCCCTTCACTGTATGTGTATCATTTCCTGAATCAGCGTTTGCTTCCAGACTCACATCTCCCCAATGTCCTGGATTTGGGGCATGAGGTTTCCACTTCGGGCCCTAACTTTGTTTTGCAGTTATTACTGTTTTTTGCTTTGGGGGCCACAGTTGGTGGTGCTCAGGGGTTACTCCTGGCTCTGCACTCGGGGATCATTCCTTGCGGGCTCAGGGCACCATATGGGATGATAACGATCAAACTCAGGTCAGCTGTGTGCAAGGCAAATGCCCTCCCTACTGTGCTATTGCTCCAGTTCCACCTTTTTTTGTTATAAAATCAATTATTTAATTGCTATCACTGTGAGATACACAGTTCCAAAATTGTTCGTGTTTGAGTTTCGGTCAGACAATGTCCAACCCCCTTCACCAGTGCACAATCTTGCTACCAATGTCCCCAATTTCCCTCTCATCCTACCCCTGCCTCCTTCTGTGGCAGACTGGGAGCAGTGCTGGCCTGACCATCTCCTGTCTAACACTGTGGGGACCCAGAGTTCTTCATCTGGGAACTGTGGTCTGGCCTGTTTGCTGCCACTCCCACACCTGGGGGCCCAGCACATTTTCTGTCTGTCCTAGAAAGACAGTCCTGCTGGGGTGGGGCCTCCAGTATACTGGGCATGAGCACAGAGTTTGGTCCTGGCACCAGTTTGGTCTTAGAACCTCACCAAATGTGCCCCTGGAGGGCCCCCCTAGAACAGCATGGGGTTCCAGACAGGTCCAGGCACCACGAGGTGCCAGCGACAACGCTTCCTCGGATCTATCTCAAGTGGCCAAGAATTACTGGGAAGGCCTCTGTAAACCAAAAACACATTTATTTGTTAATAAGAATGACTATGGAGCCAGAGCAACAGTACAACAGGGAGGATGTTTGCCTTGCGTGTGGCCAACCAGGTTCCATCCCCAGATCCCATAGAGTCCCGGAGCCCACCAGGATTGATTCCTGAGTGCAGAGCCAGGACTAATCCTTGAGCACCACTGAGTGTGGCCCAAACACCCCCAAAAAGGGGGGAACTAAGGGCCTAGAGGTCCATGGGGCAGATACTGTGGGAATCTTCCAGTGCTGACCCGCACTGGTGAGGCTCTGCAGGTTCCCACTGGGCACCCTGTTTTCTCATGCTTAGCATGAGGATGTGTGGGAAGGGGGTGGACACACTCTGGCCAGGGCAGGACCACAGTCGTGCCTAGCAGCATGGGGGGCCACAACCAAGGACGTTCTCCTAGAACCAGCCGGACCCTCTTGCTGCCCACAACACGATGAGAAGCTGCTGCTGGGCCACTGAGCACAGCCTGATAGCGTCGTGTCTCCCCCATTTAAGAGCTTTTTCTGACTCCCCAGTGCAAGCAGAGACCAAGCAATGGAGCACCCGGAGACCACCGGGGTGCACACCTGGCCCCCGGAACCCCACTGCAAACTGTGAAGTGCTTTGTAAGCCAGGAGCAAACTGTGGCCCCAGCTCTGTGCACCAGGAAATCACCACAGTCTGCTGGGTACAGACCGATCAGCTGCCGGCCCCAGGCCCTCTGCTGACCCTCAGCACATCCTCCAGCCACTCAGGTCCCTGCGGATGCTGCCCAGTGGTGCTCCCAGGGTACTGAGGGGGACAGGTGAGGCCAGGCTGGGGCCAGATGGTTCATGCCCGTCTACCCCCTCTTCTGAGCGCTGCCCCTCACCCCACTTCTCAGGGAAGCTCAGCTGCTCTGAGTGGAGGCAGCCTCCACACCAGGTGGCAAGCGGGACACAGGGTGACAAACCATCCGGACCTGGGCACACACGGGCCCTGAAAGAGGAGGAGGACGTTGGGACCTGAGCAATAGCACAGCGGGGAAGGCAATTACCTTGTACTTGGCCTACACAGGTTTGATCCCCGGCATCCCACAGAGTCCCCAGAACCTGCCAGGAGTGACCCTGAGTGCAGATCCAGGAGTAACCCCTGAGCACTGCCAGGGCAGTTTCTGCCAGGGCAAAAGAAAAGGAGGAGGGGTTTGAATACATACTCATGGAGGCTGAGCCCCGATTCCATCAGGGAGTGAGTCTGAATGGCTGGCAGTCACCTCAGTCTTGGGGCTCCCACTGTGCTCCCTACAGACACACAACCCCCTGCGGCAGAGCTGCCCACTTAGCCTCCCGCCTCCCTCCCTCCACCCCAGGCCCAGGTGTCCGCAAGCCCAGAAAAGGAAAATGACTCATGGGCCTGAGGGGGCGGGAGGGGGCCTGAGGGGCAGGAAGCGACTTCAGTGACTTCAGTCAGAGTTCAGAGGGCATCCGGCTGCTTCCCACGCAGCCCTTGACCTTGGGAGCTGCCACTCAACCTTGACTTTCTCTTAGTCCCTGATAAACCAGATCCTGGGGCCACACAGTCCTTTGAAGTTCTCACAAACAAGCGGTCTGTGGCAGCCAGAGGGAAACACAGACCTCATTCCCCCTGGGCTGACACACTCTTCTCCCCCTCTGGGCCCTGAGAAGGGGTGATGCTTCCTGTGGGCATTAAGCCAAGCCCTGCGCTGAACCATCGAGGTCTGGCACAGCACACCCCAAGGTGTGCTCGACTCAGACCTTAGAGATGCACCAAAAGTCTTTCAGGACCCTGTGGAGAAGCTAAAAATAGTTTTAATTTTTCTTGTAATGGGATCAGGCCCCCACTGCCAGTCTGAGCACTGCCCAGTGGTGCTGATGTTAACAGAGTTCAAAGGCAAGCCATGCCCTGCCCCACATGTGCGTGTTCGCACTGGCGCCTCCCCTGGGACTGGACTAGTTTCTAGATGAATGGCCAGTCCACAAGGGACAAGATGTCCTGGGCCAGACCCAGGGTGACGACCAAAGTCCAGGGAGGCCCAGCAGGGGCACAGGCCTGGGCTGAGTAGTGTAGAACCTCCATCTGCAGGGCCACTGTCTCTTGGAGAAATAGAGGTGGGTCCAGCCCCTGTTGCACCCCTTATGTCTGGTCATAACCCAATCCCTGGCTCCTTCCAGGGAGGAGTGAGGGAGTGAGGGGGTGATAGGGCTGTACCCAGAAGGACACTGGGTCTAAGCACTAAGGCTACTTCTCAGATAACCATGGAGACCAGAACCCAGAGCTGGGGCAGGGCAGAGAAACCACTCAACCAGGTCAGGGCTATCTGTCAAGGGGTCTTTTCAAAGCATAGAGGGAACCCAAGAGGTGGGCGCCAGAGCCCCTGACGCAGGCCACCAGCACCGTACCCTCATTTGCTCTAGAACAGAATCCAGTAGCTGCGTGGGGCCAGGTAACACCAGTGGGGAACCCAAAACTCAGACCGAATGAGGCCGCAGGAGACAGGTGGGGGTCTCCAGAGAGGTTGGGGGCCGGGCACATGCTCTGGATGCAGAGACCCAAGCTTCATGCCCAGCCCCAAACAGTCCACCAGAAGTGACTCCCATACACAGAGCTGGGTTTGGGCCACACCCCAGTACTTCGGAGCTGCTCCCAAGCAAGAATAAAGGGAACAGGGGCTCTGCACCACACTCCCAGGCCCAGTTCTGACCTGGACTGAAACACTGGACAGGAGAGGCCGGGTCATGCAACCACCTCCTTACCGAGGTGTGGAGTATGGAGTTTGGGAGCCAGATGCATGGGGCGTCCACTTAAGAACCCCCAAATGCCCAGGAGAGGCCCCCACAAAAGGCCCTCGTGGGGTGCGCCTGGAGTCCAGTGCCAGACCCTGGGGCCCACCGACCCCTGCCGGCCGCCAAAGAGGCAAGCGCGCCCTCTGGCGGGCACTCGGGCCATTGCAAAGCCAGGTCAGGTCTCCTGAACCACTGGAGTGGCAGGTGGGGGGGCACAGGACCCAGGGGCCGGGCAGGGAGGGTCCTGGGGAAACCACTAAGCCAGACTAGGAGTGTCCGCAGGAGGCCTCTTCCCTGCAGCGACCATCAGCGGCCATCAGTGAGTCCAGCCGCAGCATTACTGTCATGGAGTGGGCATCTTCCGTGCACCCTTGGCACTGGGCCCTGTGCAAGGCATGGAGGCACCTGCATCCCCTTCATTGCTTCCTCTATACTAAAGGCCACAGAGAAGGAAGATCTCCCCCTGTGATGGGGGTGGGAGTCCCACTGGCCAAGGAAGGTGCCAAAGTCTGCAGCCAGCTTTCGTCTCCCTGCCCTTCCCTCAGTCCTCCTACCCACCAAACCCCGCTGGGGATCAAGTTCAGACTCCCAAATCGAGGACCTGCCATAAAAATCCACTAGATTTAACTGCCAGAGAAATGGGACATAGACCTGGGGGCGCCTCGATACCAGGCTGGTCAGGGAGAGAGCCAGGAATTAATTTCGATCCCCCCCCCCCTCCAAAAGACAATGCCGAAGGCTGCAGGGACAGCACAGAGATGGAGCACAGAGGGTCGGGTACTCGCCTTGCACATGGCCAATCAGGCTTGAGGCCCAGAGCTCCACCAGGAGGGATCCCCAGAGTAAGCCCTGAGCACCGATGGGGGCTAGAGATAGATAAAACTACGGGGTGTGTATGTGTGTATGTGTATCTGTGTTTGTCTGTGTATGTGCATGCTTGTATGTGTGAGAGAGAGAGAGTGAGAGGAATGAGAGAGAGAGAGAGAGAGAGAGAGAGAGAGAGAGAGAGAGAGAGAGAGAGAGAGAGAGAGAAGAAAAATGCCTGTCACAGAGGCAGGCAGGAAACTGGGGACATTGCTGGTGGGAAAGGAGCACTGGGTGTACAACTGGGTATTGTACATTGTATGACAGAAACTCAATCATGAACACTTTGTGACTGTGTATCTCATGATGAATGTGTATCTCATCATGAATTTTATCTTTTTAAAAATGATATGCCTAAAACTTAACTATCAATAACTTTGCAAACCATGGGCCTTTATTTAAATAAAAATATCTTTAAGAAAAAGAAAGAAAAGGAAGGATGTACAGAGGGAGAAAAGAAAGGAGGGAAAAAAGAAAAAGAAAAGAAGGAAGAGAAGAAGGGAAGGAAGGAGGGAGGGAAGGAAGGAGGGGGAGAGAGAAAAGGAGGGAAAAAGGAAAGGAGGGAGAGAAGGAGGGAAGGAGGAAAGGAAGAAAGAAAGATAGAAGAGCGGGAAGGAAGGAGGAAAGGAAGGGAGAAAAATAGGAAGAAAGATAGAGGGAGGGAAGGAAGAAGGGAGGGAGAAGGAAGGAAGAAGGAAGGAAGGAAGGAAGGAAGGAAGGAAGGAAGGAGAAGGAAGGAAGGAAGGAAGGAAGGAAGAAGGAAGGAAGGAAGGAAGGTAGGAAGGAAGGAAGGAAGGAAGGACAAGTATGGGAAGTGGGAGCTGGTGCTTCATTTATACACAGGAGGAAGCTGTCTTTCAGAACTCAGCCTGGAAGTGGGTGGGGGTGCAGTCAGAGCACAGGCAAGGTTCCAGGTGGGGTAAGCAGAGCCACGAGGGGAGGTCTCAGGCAGTCCCCACCCCTGCTTTCCTCCATGAAATACAATCTACATCATCCCCATCAGCTGGCAGCGTGAGCCTCCATCACTTCCAGACTGGGCACAGTCATGGCCAAACCCAACCCTGCCTCCCTGGCCCCCCAATCCCCCTGCCGCTCTCCTTGGTCCCCTGACGCTCCTGCCACAGCTGAAGCATGCCCCAGACCATGGGTGCAGGAGAGGAGGCAGCAGCGCTCTGGCTCAGGGGTTTTGCCTCCCAACATCAGTGTGGAGGGTTCTGTCCTGGGACTCAGCTACTGTCCTGTCCATCCCCTGCACTTGAGGGTCCAGTGCTTGTGGGGCACATCAACCATGTCTCCATGGTACCCCAGTGGCTATGCCAGGGGTACCACTTGCTGGCACTGCAGAGAGAGGGAAGGGCACCTTTGTGTAGCGATGCCCCCTGGGCCCTAACCCAGAACCCAGCACCCAGAAGTCCCGTCAGGGGCTTTAAGGGCTGCAGTTCTCTCTGTACCCCCTGTGCCAAGGGAAACTGAGGGGAGCCCATTCTCACTGTCATGCAGTGACAGGCCCGGGGGCACAGCTTTCCCACCTCACACTCAGGCCACTGCCACTGCCTGACCTGGGAAGCGACAGCAGACAGCACCCGAGCACCACGTATCTGTGCCTTTGCTGAGGGCACTGGTGGGCCCTGTGCCCATCTCCCTGGCCTATCCGGGCCAGGTCAGCTGTTCTGGCCAGGGACAGAGTGATCTTGGGCAGGGGCGCTGTGACCACAGAACTCAGCGGGCCTGGCAAGACTGAGATACACATACTGCAGGTGCAAACAGGGGGCAAGAAGGCAGACACACATGAACGGACACACACAGAAAGATGCATCAGCCGCAGGGAAAGCAGAGCAGCAGGAGTGAAGATGCTCGAAGCCACTGGCAGCAGTGCGTGCTGGTGGGCAGACGCCACACACAGCGCCGCTGGCAACCAGCCTCTGTCTTCAGCCCAGCAGCTGGAGCAGAGCTGAGGGGCTGAGTGAGCTTAGTGACCCCCCACCCCGTCTCTCCTGCCACCATCTCCCCGTGAGGTCACTGAGCAGGACAAGCGGGAAAATGCAGCCAAGACGTGCCCACAGAGTAACATGAGCACACAGGCACCCACTCGCAGACACACACACGTAGCCACACTCACACACAGGCGCACACACACAGACGAACACACACGCGTAGACCTGCCATTCAGACGTGTGCACACAGACAAAGACTGTCACTCTCATAAATGCCCAGACACGTAGCCCTGGACACACTTACCCAGAAGCAGGCAGACAGAGATGCCCAGACTCTCGGACACATGGACAGATGCACACACGCACCCACAAACACACACCTGTGTGGCCCCGTCATGCATGTGCTGGAGCCATCCTCCCAGGCCCCTTATGTAAGGGGAGCCAAGGTGTGCGTGTCTCGGCCGAGTGGAAAAACCCAGCGTCGTGGAAAAGCAGCTGGGCAGCTCCCAGCTCTGTGCAAACTGCAGCTAGCTGCCTCTGCAGCCGGCCCCGGGCACTCGGCACCCAGCACCCAGTGCCCAGCACTCAGCACCAGACACTCCGCACCCAGAACTCGGCGTTTGCCTGGACCCCACCAGCCCTCTGGCAGGGGTGCGAAAGGAAGAGGACAGGAGCGCCTTGAAATGCAAGGTGCTGGCACAGGGTATCTCCCACCTGGGCTCTGACCAGAAGTGAACTTTGAGCTGCGGTCGCGTGCTTGCCTGCCTGGTTCTCCAGCCTCAGGACCTTTTATTTTTCTTTGGTTTTTGGGTCACACCCGGCAGCGCTCAGGGGTTACTCCTGGCTCCACTCAGAAATCGCTCCTGGCAGGCTCGGGGGACCCTATGGGATGCCGGGATTCGAGCCACCATCCTTCTGCATGCAAGGCAAACGCCTTACCTCCATGCTATCTCTCTGGCCCCGAGCCTCAGGACCTTTGTACATGCTGCTGCCACCTTATGCCCAACCTCCCTCCCCTAATCGCGCCCCCTCCCCCACAGGTTTGCTTCCTCTCTGGCCCCTCAGCTACAGCTGCAGTAGCAGCTCAGTGGACACAAGACAAGAGAGGCACCTCAGCCCAGGGGACACCTGTGCCAGACTCAGGCACCTCCCACCAGGTCCCTGACTCTGGAGGTCACTGTATGCATGATTTGGGGACAGCGACGAGAAAACAGGTGTGCTGGGATTCCAAGGAAGAGAGTGTTTGTGGGTACCCCTGAGAGTGGGTGTCCAGCACGGGGCCACCCCACACCTCTGGAGAAACAAGGTCTGTGCTCCGCACCCAGGGGACTCCAAATGCCCAAAAGAAACACTTTCTTTCATACCTCCTTGGATGCTGTGTGGAATGGCAACTCCCCCCCACCCCCATACACACACACCCAGACCAGCAGGTTCTGCCCCAGCGAGCTAGCAGCTCCTCCACCATTAGACAGAAAGACCCTGGAGTGCCACAGAGTGGGGGTGCTATATGAGAGCAAAAGGAAACCAGCTGAGGGGCCAGAGTGATAGCACAGAAGGCGCTGTGCTGCACACAGCCAACCCAGGTTCCATTTGCAGCATCCCAAAGAGTCCCCCAAGCACCACCAGGAGTTATTCCTGAGCACAGCACCAGGAGTCAGCCCTGAGCAATGCCGTGTATGGCCCCAAAACGAAAAAGGAAAAGCAGAGCAAAAATGATGGGATGGGGCCCAGAGAGATAGCACAGCGGCGTTTGCCTTGCAAGCAGCTGATCCAGGACCTAAGGTTCTTGGTTCGAATCCCATATGGTCCCCCGTGCCTGCCAGGAGCTATTTCTGAGCAGACAGCCAGGAGGGACCCCTGAGCACCACCGGGTGTGGCCCAAAAATCAAAACAAAACAAAAAAAATGATGGGATGATGCTAGGTCAATGATAACAGATGTGACCATGATGTAAGACAGACGACAACACCCATGATAAGGGCAATGATGTGATGGTGACGAGGGGAGGGCAGGGACTTGGAGGAGTACAGAGTGATGCCCTGCGTCCTACCCAGCGCTGGGCACCAGGGAGTCCAGTGCAGCGACTAGCCCAGGGCAGGCTGCTGAGCACCAGGAGTGTGCTTGGAACAGAGGTGAGGTGGTGCAACGCCAGCAGAGAGCACCTGCGTCACTGGGGGGGGGGGGGGGTCAGACAGTAGAGCAAGCCTCAATAGCTGGTACACAGCCAAGCAGAGGCTCCTAGAGGTACCCCTTCTGGGCAGAGCTCCAAGCCCCCCGCATAGACCCCCAGAGTCAGCTCTGGATTTGACTCTGAGACAAGATGGTCCCCAGAAGTCTGTTTCTTCCACCACCCCGGGCAGTGCTCACAAATGCCGGCGTCTCTATACTAACCCGAGAAAGGGAACCCAACACACACCACAATTTCTCACAACAGCCCCAACTCAGCACAGAGAATGTCTCCACCAGGCCAGCCTGGAGCATGTCACAAGTCTCCCTGCTAAAGAGCCTATTCTTTGAGGCTGCAAATTCCAACTACTACGTCCAAACCAGAGCTGCAGACTAGCCACGGCAGGCCTCTGGGTGAGGGTCACAGACACTCCGGGGTGGGTCACCAGGCAGGTGTGGGGCCCAGCCCTGAGTCCTCCATCCACCACCACCCCCTGGAAGCAGGACCAACAAATAGCTGCTGCAATCCTCCCGAAAGCACCTCCCTGCCCCCTTCCAGGCTCGAGTCACTGTTGGCAGGAGCTGGTTCCAGATTTGGGGTCAATTCTGGACCTGACATGACAGGCATGTGGGTCGAGACTAAGGCCCACACGTGCCCTACAGCAAAGCCTCCCCCAGGCTTAATATCTGCACTGCAGACACTCAGAGAGAGAAGCAGAATATGGGGGCACCCTTGGGGTTCTTCCTAAAAGATGGGTCCAGCGGGTTCTCCTCGACCTGTCCCTGCTCAAGGCCATACTCGCTGGCCATGCTGCGAGGAGGTGGCATGGACCTCTCCAAAGAGAGCATCAGCCCCTCTGGGCTGGGATTATGGGACGCACAGGTCCCAGACTGCCGACTCCTCCTGCATCAGCCCATGACCATGCACGAGGCCCTGACCTCGCCAAGATCCCAACTGCAGTCATGTTTGTAATCATGGTGTTTAAATAAAGATGAAAAAACAAGATCCCGCGTTGACAGGCTGAGTCTGCTGGAAAGCCTCATCTCTGCTAATCTCGGGCTTTGGCTACATTGATTTCTCCCCAGGACAGACTTTTTCCAGGCTGAGATTCACAACCACAGGACACTACTTTCTCGCAGGAGCAACCAGAAGGTTCACATCAAAGACGTCGAAAGAAGTAGAAAGAAATTGCCTCGCATGCGACCAATGGATTTGATCCCCAGCATCCCATAGGGTCCCCAAAGCCCGCCTAAAGTGCTTCCTGAGTGCAAGCCAGGAGTAATGCCTGCATGTTGCTGAATATGGCCAAAAATCTTAATTTTTTTTAAAACAGGAAGAAACCCTCATCAGCCCCGGTCTGCAGCTGCCCTGGGCATATTTCGTCCCACCCCATTCTTAGATCTTTCCACTCTGGCCAGCCAGAACCAGCCATCCCTGCACTGACATGGCCTCCTATCTCCTTGTGAGAGGTGTCAGGCTGGGAGGGATGTCGCCAGCGGCCTCTTTCCTAACCACTGGGTCTCAGGAATGAATGAGTCTCAAGACCTCCACATTATGAGTATCCCCAAAAAACCCCAGTTGAGAATCTATATAGACTTTCAATCCTGGCCCCCGGTACTGTACTCAAAACACCTCAAAGAGTTGAAGCCAGCACGCTTCTTTGCTGGGCAGGGACCCTCCTGTGCCCACCACCCAGTGCTCTTGGATCTCAGGGCACCATCAGAGCTCAGGGATCCACCAGGCGACTCAGCCTGCCAGTGCCAGTTGGGGAAGTCTTGCCCATTCCTGACCCTCCGCTCCCAGCTGCCCTCTAAAGAGGGGCTGGTGGGCACAGCTGGGGCTGGGATGTGGGCAGCTGGGGGGGTCACTTCTGTCCACAGAAGTGGGTCAGCCCAGGCCTCACAGTGCTTTCTGAGCCCACATATGGCTTGGGGTGGTAGCACAGGGACAGGGGCTTACAGGCACCCCGGTGTTCTCTGTAACTCTGTCAGTGTTCTAGGGGACTTCATCTCGCTCCAGGAAGTAGCAAAGGTTGAAACAAGCAGAAAATGTGGATTCGAGGTAAGCAGCCATGGGGTGCAGAGCCCAGAGTCTCCCCGAGCACAGCCAGATGTGGTCTAAACCCCAAAATCAAGCAGCTCTTAAAGTCCAGTGAGAAAGGACAATGTGGTGAAGCCATCACTCACTCGGGGTTCCTCCCCGTCCCCAGGGCCACTGCAGTCAGACTGACCACCCTGTGACAAATCCTACCCCAGTGGCTACAGTGGCGCCCCGGAAGAGACATGCACCAAGGAGATGAAGCGATTCCCAGATAAAACCAAAGAGCCACATTAAGAGCCTCTCTCTGCTCTTAGGAAATACAAAAGGAACCCGTCGGGCTGAAACAAAGGGACATTCAACAGTAACTCAGCCACATCAAGTTAAAAAAAAAAGAAAAAGAAAAAGAGCCAGAAAAGGCAACGGCATCGTTAAGATGGGTAAAGAGCATGAGTGTATTTTATTTGCACGTTTTTACTCTATCTGCTTTCAGAGAGAGCCGAATAAAGCATCGCCACCAACCCATGCTGAAGGGTGCAAAGCCACTTGTAACCATGCAATTTGTACAATGAGAGCACCGAGGCAGGGAATGCTCTCCAAGTGAGGTTTCTGCAAACAGTTGAAATATAGTGGGTATCTACCCAAATAATAATTTGGTGGCCACACCCCACAGTGCTCAGGGTTTACTCCGAGCTCTGCGCTTAGGAATCAATCCTGGCAGGGCTTGAAGAACCCTATGAGAAGGTAGGGATAGAACCCAGGTCAGCTACGTGCAATGTAAGTGCCCTCCACATGTGCTATTATTCCGACCCAAGGACACAGACCATTTTCAAGTAAGAAGTGTAGAAACTCTCCAGCCCAGTAGATGAGAGTGACTGTTTGCAACCAATAATTGTCGCAAAGACGTGAAGGCTATGGGGGGGGGGGGGAGTGCTCCCACACTAAACTAAGAAGACCGACGACGCCTCCTGGCAATTCTTGGTCAAGTAGCTTGTAGCCCTGGCTGCTATTTTGAAGGAAACCTGCATTAATACTCTTGTCTGCCCAGGTTGCCTTAATGTGTTTTGTTTTGTTTTGTTTTGTTTTTGGTGGGGAAAGAGCCATACTCGGTGATGCTCAGGGGTTACTCCTGGCAGGCTTGGGGGGCCCCATGGGATGCTGAATATTGAACCTGGGTCGGCTGCGTGCAAGGCTGAATGCCCTCCCCACTGTACTATAGCTCCATCCCCCAAGATGTCTTATTCTTGCAAACAAAATAAAAATACAAAGACAAGAGCCCAGCAGGCTTGCCTGGTATCCTCAGCCAGCAGCAGGCAGAAGCCCAGGGCACCGCTCAGGGCACAGCCAACTACACCACCTGAAGGACAGGAGCAGCCATCAAACAAGCCATAGGGTATAACAGGCATAGTTGGTCCTGTCCCCTTCCATACCAAGACACCACAAATGACAGCAGGAGTGAAGGGGGCAGATGGACCCCAAACTCTTGGACAGAGAGAAAGCAGCCAACAAATGTCCATCTGTGAGTGGGTGCCAGGTGGGCACAGGAATGTGCCAGAACCAAGGCTCAGCAGGAGACACAGGCAACGCCAGAGGACGGACACGCAGGGGGATGGCACAGAGTCAGCGAGGGAAGGGAGTGAGAGGGAGCCAAGGTCTGTCCAGCCTTGTGGGGTTCTGAAACCCCCCTGTGCTCCCACCTGCCCCTGGAAATCAGTGTCCCCTGCACTGTCCCCAGGTACTCTGCCACCTACAAGATGAGAGAGTTGCTGAAAGCCCTGGAAAATCATCACACAGACTTCGCTGCATCCCTGAAGTATGGTTCCGAGGTTGTGCTAAAGCATAGTCAGGTCTCTGAGGTCTCCTCTCTGGCACTGCTAGCTCTAGCCACGACTGCCTCTGGTCATCCAGAATGATGCCCTTGAGGCTCAGCACGCCCCCAAACTCAGCCTGACGTTGTACCCTGAAAGCACTCATCTGAGATTTCCCACTCTGTGCACGGCGTAAGGGAGTGTTTAATTATGCATGTGCAGAAGACAAGCCAGAGCCAGGGCTGGCAGCAAGAGCACGGTGGGTGCAGAGAGAGCAAATGCCATGTGGCCTGCAAGGAAGGACCAATGCTCCCCTGTGAGTCCCACTGGGCACCCCATCATCACAGAGACTCCCGGAGAACCAGCTTTATTCCCCTGTTCCACCCGCCCAAACCTTTGCTGAGCACCTCTTGTGCGCACTTAGATGGCCTGGAGCAGGGAAAGTAAAGCAGCAGATCTGGGGGACTCTTCCAAGTGGAACAGGGGGCCTGTACATGGAGAGAAATGCCATGTATTGAGGGATCCTGGAAGGGCAGGGCTATTGTCATCAGCTCTTGGAAGGTGACGAAGAGTGGACAGGGACAAGTCTGGGTAGGGGGGGGAGGGTGATGTGGTGATGGGCATGTGGTGACTGGGGAACTGGGGTGTCCACCTGAGAGGACAGCCCTCAACTTCCCTGCAACTCATGGTCCATTCCCAATTTTTGTTTTGTTTTGTTTTTTGGGGCCACACCCGGTGACACTCAGGGGTTACTCCTGGCTATGCACTCAGAAATCGTTCCTGGTTTGGGGGAACCATATGGGATGCCGGGGACCAAACCGCTCTGTCCATCCTAGGCTGGTGCACGCAAGGCAGATGACTTACAGCTTGCACCACCACTCCAGCCCCACCATTCCCAATTCTGCCACAGCCCTGCACCCCTCCCTATGAAACATGGGGGTGTGCCAATCCTTGAACAGGAGAGGGGCTCCCGCAGGCATCCTCCTGGGCAGGATTCAGTGGGAACCAAGGAACCAAGTTTGGGGACACAGTGGTTTGTTCTTCCACTAGGGTACTAAGGCCCTGACTGCTTTCCAGATAGAAAGTACAATGCACCAGGCCCTATAATATGGCCAGAGAGACACACAGCAGTTCATATTGCCAGCCAGAAGCACCCAAACCAAAGTGCTAGCAAAGCGACAGCCTGGGTCTTCCTGAGCCCAGCCCCCTTTCTCTGCAAGAGGCCAGAATTCGGTATCTGAGGCAGAAGGAAGCAAGGCCCCTTCCTTCGGGGGGCTTCATACAGGGCTGGTGCTGGCTGTGTGCCCCACCCCCATGCGCACCCTCACTCACTTTTTTTTTTTTTTTTTTTGGTTTTTGGGCCACACCCAGCGGTGCTCAGGGGTCACTCCTGGCTGTCTGCTCAGAAATAGCTCCTGGCAGGCACGGGGGACCATATGGGACACCGGGATTCGAACCAACCACCTTTGGTCCTGGATCGGCTGCTTGCAAGGCAAACACCGATGTGTGCTATCTCTCCGGGCCTGCACCCTCCTTTCCCGCAATGTCCCGGAGCTACCTCTTGGCAGCAAGGACAACACGCATCACGGATCACAAATGATCCGCACAGCCTCCACACATTTGACTTTAGGGGCATCATGATGAAAAGGTACCTGGGACATTGCCTTCCTCTTTGTCCAGTTTGCTAAGGTAGGCCTCAGCCTCCCTCCTTCCTCCCTCCCTCAGTTCTTCCTCTACCCATCTGTGGCCTATTTTCAGTGCCTCCCCCAGAGAGGGCCCCTTCTGAAATCCTCAGATAATTTCAGTGTCTCCTCATGATCCTGGATGCTGCCTCCCTCTTTCTTGTCATCCTCTATGCAAATTAGGAGGATTCGCAGGAAAGTGCTTCCCAGCTCCCTAAATCACTTCACAAACACAAGACTCTCATAGCATGCTAGAATCTGCTTCTGGGATCTGCCACTAGGCAGGCATGAACCCCACATGTCCAGGAGTTCAATCCTAGGAGCTCCAGCTTCCCTACACCCCTCACAAGCCCAAAGCCAGCGCTTCAGAGCTGGACCCCCGAGCTCTTCATCACACCCAGGAGCTCAGAGTGGCCTACCCAATGTCTGAGCCAAGATTATTCAAGCACAGAGCACCCCAGTTTGGCGCCACGCAATGCCTCAGTTTAAGATCAAATGATGTGGAGCAGTCAGGGGTCAGAGAACTTCCTGCGCAATCATCGGTGGTTCTGGGGCACATTTGCTTGAGAGGCCAACATCAAATAGCTCTGTCCACTGCCTGCCTGCTTCAACCAGAGCAGCTGACTGGGTCCACCGCTCAGCAGAGCCCAAGGATGACTTTACAGACACCCTCTGGCCCAATGGGCAGCGGATACTCTCCAGCTACCAAGATCTGGTATAAATAACTCTGGTGTCCACCTCTGCTAAGGCTCCATCCCAGGTGGGCCCCACACACTGCACCCTGGTCAAGTCTCTCTAGACACCAACGGATATTGCAGGATCCAGAAAGGGAACATGGGGTGCCCGCTTTGCTGCCTGGACCACAGATCACAGAGTGGCTGAGTCTTCACATGTCCAGCTCCACACCTTGTCCATTTGGCCAGCACCTGTGGCATCAGCTTCAAAGATCCAAACAGGCATGGGGTGGGTGAGTACAAACAGGTGAGGGCTGTGTCGGTACATGGACAGGGGGGTGGGTGGGTGGTTGGATTAATGGGTGGAATGATGGGTGGGTGCGTGGTGCAAGGGTGGGTGGGTGGGTTGGATGTAAAGTGAACAAAGGTCCTTCCCTCAACTTCCTGTTTCCTGAACCTCTTCTATTGGTATGTAAAACCACACCTGGATTACAGGGCCTTCCCCCACCCTGGTGGGTGAGGTTCTGGATAATAAAGAAAAAGTCTGCCTGGGGGCTGGGAAAGAGCTTCTCAGGAGAAGAGACATGGGATAGAGCTAAGGGAGAGCTCCGCAAAAATGAGCACATGGCAGAAAAAAGCCATGAGAAATGAAGCTAGCTGACTCCAATGAATATCTTTTCTGACTGCTGTGTATTATTTCTCCACCACTACCTGCTTCATCAGACCTGTCGATCTAAGGTTTAGAAACACAGTGCCTGGAGCAGCCTCACCCAACACATGGACTTTATACTTTATATTTATATTTTTATTCTGGATGGATGGATGGTAGATGGGTGGGTGGGTGGGTAGGTGAACAGTTAGTTGTATGGATGCTTCAGTGACAAGTGAATGAATGGTTTGTGGTAGATGGCTGGTAGATGTAGGAGGGATAATGATGGGTGGGTAGATGGACAGGTAAAACATTAGTGGATAGGGAATGAGTGAGCAGTTGGGCAAATAGATCTGGAGAAATAGCCAATGGATGGATGAGTGGGAAGGCGGACAAGTAAGTAAATGGGTGGTGAATGGGTGGCTAGATAGTATGTGGGTGCTGAGTGGATAGCTCAGCAGAAGGGAGTAGGCAGGTGGCTGGATTGTGGATGGATGGATGAATGAGAAGGCTGGTAGGGACATGAGTGAGTGGGTGGATGGATGGATAGTTGATGGGTGGGTGGATAGATAGGTAGTGAGTGGGTAGATGGTGGATGGATGGGTAGGTGGGGATATAGAAGGATATGTATGTATGGTTGGGTAGGTGGGTGACATGATGAAAATAGGTAGATGGGTGGAGGAATGGATGGATGGGTGGAGGGATGGGTGGGTGAGTAGAAGAGTGAGTGGGTGGTAGATGGATGGACGGATGGATGGATGGATGGATGGATGGATGGATGGATGGATGGATAGTGGATGACTGAATGGGGATGGATAGATGGATGGTAGATGGGTATACGAATGGACAGATAGGTAAGTAAAGAGACTAATGGATAAAGGGGGAGCAAGTGGGTGGGTAGATGAGTAGGTGGGAGAAGGCTGGTGGGATGGACAGGGAAGTGGGTGGATGGGTGGACGTGGGCAGATGACAGAGCTGCAAATAAAGCTAGCATGTCCGGATCTGACTCCCGGGTGTGCCCCCTCCCATCCCCTCACTCAGACGCTGCTCGGAACCGTCTGACAGTGACAAGTGACGGCCCAACTACAGACCCACAGGGCCTTGGGGAGCCAGCGGCTGATTGGCCTCACCCGGGGTCCAAGAGCAGAGACAGGACTCTTGTTTGCTCCTCGTGATTACAAGAAGTAGCAAAACAAAGCCTCCCTCCCGCTCTTTCCCAAAATAGCCTCTCGCCGCCCAGACGCACACATAGGCTGCTGGCTCTGCCTCACCCAGACCTGACAAGACACATTCACCAGAGCCACATGATCGGGGCTGGCAGGAAGGGGCAGGGGCAGCTGTGGCCCTCCCTGGGTCCATCCCAGAGGAACAGAGCAGAGTAGGGCTGAGTAGGGGGGCTTCCAGATTGCGCCATGCTTGAACCCTGATCTGCCCGGTAGGAGGATTTCCTGTTTCTGCTGGGAGCAGAAACTGGACCCCCAGAAGCATTGTGCGAGGCCACAGGCACAGACGTGAATGGCTCGTCTTTAGTCTCCTCATCCTGGAAGTGGAATCCACAGAGTTGAGGGGATCAGGGGAGAAAGAAATAGGTGGGGCCAACCCAAGAACCCAGAGCTACGAGGCAGAGGGTTCTGGGGAGAATCGGGGGTTCAGGAAAGAATTCCAGGGGGCCGGGAAAAATGCTCTGAAGGCTAAAAACACGGGGTTGGAGGCAGATCAGCAAGTAAGGCACTTGCCTTGCACGCACCAGACACAGGTTTGATCCTTGGCACCCCAGCTGGTCCCCAGAGCCTGTCAGGAGTGATCTGGAGTAATCCCTGAGCACCGCCAGGTGTGACCCAAAAACCGAAAAAGGAAAGGAAAATGCTGAGCCCGTCTGTGCTCCCTGGATGTTGGCTGTGGTCCCACATGCTGGGACCTTGGAGCTCGAGGGTGCAGAGAAACTCGTGGGCGAGGCAGATGATCAGCCAGGCTGCAGCTTGGGGGGCTCCCTGTGCCCTTCCAGGTTGTTTCCTGTCGGGACCCTGGTAACCAGTACCAAGGAAGTAGGGAGCCTGCAGGGAACCTTCCAAATCAAAGAGGCTCCGGGCAAGTGAAGGCACCAATCAGGGAGGCTTGGGAGGGCACGCTGGGGCACCTGCTCCTGGGTGTAGACAGGCTTGCCGGAGACAGTGTCAGCGCAGAGCTAGCCCCAGCCCAGGACCTGTTTTCCCTCCTCATCACAGCCAAAGATGCCTGCCCACCTCCCGGCACAGTTACCCCCTTCTCCAGAGGACATAGGAGCTGTGAGCTCGGCTTCTCCTGGGCTTCTTTCCCCTCACCCATACACCAGCAGCTAGAATTTGGGAGGTGCTCGCCCCCACTCTCCTGATGCCTTGATGCACCTTAAATTCTGGCATATGTTTTCCAGCACTCATGTGGCACAGGGGTACACCCCGCTCTTGGCCGAAGCCTCACACCCCACTTCAGGCTCCAGGACCTTCCCAACAGGCTCAGACAACCCTTATACCCCAGACTCTGCTCCCCTCCTCCAATCTGGCTCCTCTGCAGCTCCCAATCTCCAGACCTCTCCCCTCCCCATGCATAGTGAGGTGGTCCCAGAGGCTGTGCTCAGTTCCACCCACCCCATGCACTCTGGAGCCTCCTAGCTAAGCCTTTCCCCTGGGGCGCTGCCCCCCAGGAAGTCTGACAAACCCTGTGGAGTACATCTGTGGCATGTTGCGACATTGAACTCCCCTCAGAGCAAGGCTGGGGGTCGGGGTGCAGAAGGAGCAGGTGTGAATTCCCATCAACTCTCTTCACCTATTGGCCAGCTGCAGCTGTGCCCCCATTGGACTGTCCCTGGCCTGTCACTCCCACAAAAAAAGGCCCCCTCTAAGTCTCTGGGGGTGGCCTTGTCCCAGGTGCTGAAGTCCAGTGGGGCTCAAGGGCTGCTGGGAGAGAATTGCAAGGTGGAGTTGGGTTGTGGGGGAGGGCTCATGTAGGGGTTGGTCTCCAAAAGTTCCCATTAGAGGTGATTTGGATAAGGAAAAAAATGTGGGATGTGGGATGAGGACAAGACCCCCACCCACCCACCCAGGAATACTTCCATGAGAAGGAATTACAGATGCCAAAGGAAAAGTTGGGCACCATGTGAGGTTTGAAAGTTGGGGGGGGGGGGGAGGCCTGAGTGATAGTACAGCAGCTAAGACATTCCTAAATGCAGAGCCAGCCTGAGAACAGCCAGTGTAGGTAGGTAGGTAGGTAGGTAGGTAGGTAGGTAGGTAGGTAGGTAGGTAGGTAGGTAGGTAGGTAGGTAGGTAGAAAGGAAGGAAGGAAGGAAGAAAGGAGGGAAGAAAGGGAGGGGTGGAGGGAAGGAAGGAAGGAAGGAAGGAAGGAAGGAAGGAAGGAAGGAAGGAAGGAAGGAAGGAAGGAAGGAAGGAAGGAAGGAAGGAAGGAAGGAAGGAAGGAAGGAAGGAAGGAAGGAAGACAGGGGGAAGGAAGACAGGAAGGAAGGAAGGAAGGAAGGAAGGAAGGAAGGAAGGAAGGAAGGAAGGAAGGAAGGAAGGAAGGAAGGAAGGAAGGAAGGAAGGAAGGAAGGAAGGATAGGAAGGAAGGAAGGAAGGAAGACAGGAAGGAAGGAAGGAAGGAAGGAAGGAAGGAAGGAAGGAAGGAAGGAAGGAAGGAAGGAAGGAAGGAAGGAAGGAAGGAAGGAAGGAAGGAAGGAAGGAAGGAAGACAGGGGGCCTTGATGGTTTAGATCAGCGATGGCGAACCTATGGCATGCGTGCCAGCTGTGGCACATGAAGGCCTTGCAGCTGGCATGCAAGAAGGTCCACAATTAATAAATTTATAAAATTTTAAAGAGTTTTTAGATACTAAAATCTTGTTGTTAAGGTTTAGTTGACGTACTGGCACTTTGAGGAAATTCTTTGGTTTTGTGTGGCAGTTTGGGCACTCGGGCTCAAAAAAGTTAGCCATCACTGGTTTAGACCATCAAGGGCTCCAGATGCCTACCTGCTAAAGGCAGTACCAGGTGAGGTTCCATTCCCCCAAGAAGAGACCCAAACTCCTGCCCACCACTGAGTCCCCCAACTCCCAGACCAAAGCACAGAACTTGAAGCCCTTTTTGCTCAGTTGCTTGGAAGGAGACCCCAGGAAAGCCATCATCCCTCAAATGCACTATCCCCTCTCCAGGCTGGACTCCATGCCCTGACTGCTCCTGTGCCAGCCAGTAGTTGCCCAGAAATGTCGGGGGAGGGGGGGTTCAGCCAGGGTGGGTCCTTCCCTAGTGGGGTGGTGGCACTGCTCAGAGACCCTGACTCTCTACTGACCAATATTCCTTGGCACCAGCTGATGTGTCAACACCCCCAGTGCACACCGAGACTGCAGAGCGCCCTCATGCACACACCACGGGGTCCCATCCAATACCCACTGGAAGTCGCAAAGAACAAGAGTCAAACATCCCTCCTGGGGCCCGAGCAATAGTAGAGTGAGGAGGGCGTTTGCCTTGCACAGCCAACCTTCAGATTCAATACTCGGCATCCCATTGGTCCCTGGGGCACCACCAGGAGTGATTCCTAAACGCAGAGCCTGGAGTGAGCCCTGAGCACAGAAACAGGGGTGAGCCACAAGCATCCCCATGCATGATATAAATTTTCCCCACCCAATCCCCCAAAAAAATACCTTTGGTGATGTGGGAGAAACACAGAACTGGAGGAATATGGCCTTCTGTCTAGGGAAGGGGTGAGAACAAATCGTTGGGTGAGTGCCAGACACGGGAGACCCCGAGTCTGATCCCCCTCCATGAGGCAGGCCACAGGCTGGAGAGGGCAGATGGGGGAGGACAGGCTGACCCTGAGCTCCTTCGACTCAGTCATGGATCCAAACTCTGGGGAGTCTTTTCCACTCCATGAACAGTGGGTCCAACCTGCGCTATGGATGAGCACATTTGCAAAGGGGTTGGGATTAGCTGTGAAGTGGGTCTCCATCCGCCCTGGAACACTGCAGTATTATCTGCTGTATGGATTAACGAGAGCACCAAAAAAGCTCTGAGCGCCTGAATTGCTGGCCACCAGCAGGCACTGACCGAGCACCTCTGGTCCCTGGCCCCCACGGCTGTGGCGGCTCTCCACATGACACAGAAATGCTAGCGGCACCTGTTCAACACATCCACTTTGAAACCAGCAACCATGGCCCCTGAGCAGTCAGAGTACATGCTGCGTAGAACGGGGCACCCTGGCATCCCCCCGCCGTCATTTCCTTCCTCCAGGGGTGTTGGGAAAATGTACAAGTCCACACTAGCCTGCATCATGTGAGGAAAGTCAGGCTGAGTGGTTGGCTCAGACTCAGTGGGTGGAAAAATCAGGGTCTCCCCCACCATGCCCCCGGAAAAACTTGGCTCTCTCCCACTGTGGCCCTCCATGTCTGACCCCTCCCCACTCTGCAGACTCCCTGCCCTGACCATCCGGGAATGTACAGCCAGTACATTTAGTGGAATGTCCAGCCAGTTGGGAGATGGGCTGTGAGCCTTGCACTGGGTTCCAACCATGAGTAGGGGTGCCCCATGGTCTGTGGATTGGGCCTGGGGCCCACGGTAGGGAGAGATGTACCAAGGCAATAGTGACCCCTTCCCAAAGCCTTACCTCCCCAGTAAGGGTCCCAGATCGAAGTTAGTACCCCTATCCTGACCCTCCGAGTCAGGATTAACTCAACTCACACAATGCCAGTGTCAGATCCTGGCAACCAGGCAGGGGACCCCTTTCCATCCTTAGAGCTCCCCAAATGTGTGGCTGTGTAGAGCCCCCAGCAAGGGAGGGGTCCAAATGCAGCGGTAGAGGCCAAAAGCTAACATTCTCATCTTCAGAACAGAGATAACACCCGGAGGGCCATAGACTGTCTGGGGTCACACAGCAGTCCCCAAAGGCAGGCCTGATGGAAGAAGAGAGGCGCAGAACAGACGCTGCCTGGAAAACCTGGGGCCCAGGACCCCTACACCCACTTGAGGATCACATCCGGGCAAGCCTGACGCTTAACCAGGGTCCACACCCCACAGACAGGACCCCCACAGAGTCCCTGAGGGCCTGAGTCAAAGCACCACCAATCTCTGGAGAAGATGGAATGAGTTCAGAACTGTGAGATCCCCAAGCCCAGAGCCTAAAGCTCTGTCTGGAGTTCTGTCTCCAGCTACAGGTCCGGGTTCCATGAATGGGAAACCCCAAAGTTACTGGAAGGCCAGTGTCAGAGACCTCCTAAGCTAAGGACAAGCACCTCCGGGTCTGTGTGTTTTTAAGTGGTGGACTGTGGAGAGCAGGGTTGGGGTGGTGGTCTGGAAGCCAGCCTGGGGTCTGCACCAAATGTGGTCTGATTTGGTGTTTGTTGTTTTTGTTTTTCTGAGCCACACCCAAATGCACTCAGGTTACTCCTAGATCCACACTCAGGAATTATTCGTGGTGGTGCTGAAGAAACCCTATGGGATGCCAGGGATCAAACCCGGATCAGCGGCATACATGGCAAACGCTCTCCCCCAGTGTGTTATTGCTCCGGCCTAGTTTGGTTTTTGTTTTGGGGTCACACCTGGCATCACTCCTGGCAGGGCTCGGGAGACCTATGAGTGCCAGGGATTGAAGCCTGGTCCGTAGCATGCAAGGCAAGTGCCCTACCCATTGGGCCATCTCTCTGGTCCCCTGCACATGGGGTTTAAAAGTTTCCCATCCCCCAGCCCACACTGGACATTTTTCAGCCCTCAAGAGGCAATTCTTGGAAGCTCCCCGCAGCCTGGCTAGCTCAGCCCACCAAGGGGGGCCCTCTCTGGCACTTCAGGCCACACCCAAACTCTTGGCTCTGTGCCCCCCTTCACAGCAGGACCCTAGTCTGCCCGTGACAGCCCTGCCTGGGACTATCTAGTTCAGCCTTTCATTCCGTAGAGTCAGGATTTAACAACAGATCTGCCCTGAGACTTCGCAATCAGTGGATGGCATCTGCACTGGCTAAACACCCTAGCTCCTCCTCCAGGGAAGAAAGAGGGCCGACAGAGTGAAGGTTCCAGGACCTAGTACACAGCCCCCTCTGCTGGGGGGTCCTCCTCACTGGGAACCTGCCCCCCTCCCCTGGGGCTTGTGGCTGAGGGTCTGGGCGATGCTGCATTTTGGAGCCAAGGCAGTGACTGGTCCAGATCCTCTTGGGAGAGGTGGAGGGACAAACTCAGAAAAGCCCCACAGCCCGCACAGGCAATGTCAGCCTCACACTAGGAAACGCCCCGAAATAGATCCCAACACACCGTCCCCATGGCAACAGCCCAGAGGGTTCTGCTGGCGGGGGGGGGGGGTGGTGGTGTGCTTCAGGACACGGCCCCCACAGGGCACCCACCTGCTGCTCTCTCACATCAAGCACCGTCAGGATGTGGAATTCTCAAGACTCAGGGGCAGCAAACTAGGAGAGGGGACGCGGCAGACAAGCAGCTGGGGTCCCCCCTCCTCCCCAGCAGAGCATCCTGCAGAGGGAGGGGCAGGCGAGCAGCAGAGAGAAGCCTCTATAAGCACCAGGAACCAGGACAAATACCCAGCAGAAACGCACCCTAAACCTAACCCAGGAGTGGTGCAGAGCCCGAAAAGCAGTGAGAGATGCAGTGGCCTAGTGTGGGGGGACCTGGAGCCAGATCTTTGGAGGTCACAGCCATGTTCTGATGGCCCCTGAGTTGGCTGCACATATTCATCTGTGCTAAAAGCAAACAGCACAAAGTGGGGTGGGGACATATACTGGAGTTAGATGCACACACCTGTGGCTAGGCCACACACCGTACTTGGCACGCAAACATCTGTCTGCACACGCATGTGCCATGCCAGAAGCCAGGAGCACACGAGGAATGCATGTCACAAGGCAGCCCAGAAGTGTCTCACTACAAAAAAGAGAAAGCTTGCATTGGGGCCGAGGTGGTAGCATTGTGGGGAGGGTGTTTGCCTTATACACGGCCAACCCAGATTCGATCTGTGGCGCCCCATATGGTTCCCTGAGGCTGACAGGAGTGATTCCTGAGTATAGAGCCAGGAGTAACCCCTGAGCACTTTCAGGTGTAGCCCCCTCCCCCCCAAAAGAAAGCTCGTGGCCCAAGACAGGAAGCCTGAAGGTGGTACAGGTCAAAGCTGACAGGGGTGCCTCATCTTTCGCCTGAATTTTGGCTCCTTTGTGAGCTGACCTGCAAACACCAGCCAGTGCTTCCAGACTGGACTGTCAGCTACAGAGCTTTGCAGGTGACCAGGCTGGAGAAATGTGCGTCAGCTTTGTGCACAGGACACACTGGATGGGACACACCACCCTCCGCAGCTGAGGGTGCCATGGCTGAATGTCCCCAAACACCCCTAGCCTGACCGATTTTACCTCCCAAAGCAGCAGTTCCCCTGGAGGGGAACAGGCCTGTAGGAGGGTTGGGGGAGACCCCGGGGCCCGACCTACTGGAAATGCAATCACACCAGACTCCTTTGAGGAAACCCTCAAGAGGTGTGCCTCAGCTCAGGGAGACATAGGCACCCTCCTCAATGACATTCGTTTGTAGCCGTGGAGCTGACCAGGGCTGGGCACAGCACCAGGTGGGAGGGCTAGGTCGCCCAGAGCCAGGCGCCCCAGGAGGAGGAACCTCGTTAGTCCTCCCTAACTGTGGTGCTCATAGACGGGACTCAGCCTCATCCTGAGATGTCCAGCTGGCACCCAGAGAGAAGAGGAAGGAAGTGGAGGGAGAGGGGAAAGGAAGGAGAAGAGGAGAGGAGGAGAGGGAAGGGGTGGGGAGGGGAGAAGAGAGGAAGGGAGGGGAGAGGAGAGGAAGGAGAGAGGATGGGAGGGGAGAGGAGAGGAAGGAGAGAGGAAGGGAGGGGAGGGGAGAGGAGAGGAGAGGAGGGGAGAGGAGGGGAGGGGAGAGGAGGGGAGGGGAGAGGAGAAGAGGGGAGGGGAGAGGAGAGAAGCGGAGGGGAGGGGAGAGGAGAGGAGAGGAGGGGAGAGGAGAGGAGGGGAGAGGAGAGGAGGGGAGAGGAGAGGAGGGGAGGGGAGAGGGGAGGAAGGGAGGGGAGAGGAGAGGAGGTGAGAGGAGGGGAGGGGAGAGGAGAGGAGGGGAGGGGAAAGGAGAGGAGGTGAGAGGAGGGGAGGGGAGAGGGAGAGGAGGGGAGGGGATGGGGAGAGGAGAGGAGGTGAGAGGAGGGGAGGGGAGAGGAGAGGAGGGGGAGGTAAGGTGAGAGGAGGGGAGGGGAGAGGAGAGGAGGGGAGGGGAGGTGGGAGGAGGGGAGGGGAGAGGAGGGGAGGGGAGGGGAGGAGAGGGGAGGGGAGGGGACAAAGGGGGCAGCTGGGAGTTGAAGAAACTTGAAACTTGGAAGGAACTTGGAGTATCTTGGAAGCTTCACACACGCCCTTACATCCACCCCACCCCATCCCTCATCTCATCTCATCTCATCTCATCTTCCCCAAACTCCAGGCGCTACATCCCACTTCCCATCTACTTCCAACACCTTTCTACAGACAGAGTCAGCCTGAACTTCTCTCAGAAGCTTTCTCCAACCCTGACCATCCATCTTCCCCAGGTGCCTCTTGGTCACACAGCTACAGGTCATTTCCCAGAGGCCTCTGCACGTGGCATCACATGACTGCACTGGCCAAAGGCACATGGGCGGGAAGGAGACTCTCCAGTTGGGAGCCTGGCCATTGACAGATGCTCGGTCCTCACTGGCCAGCTCTGAAAAGAGGAGTCTCGGGTGGTAGAAGCCACAGTGCCCTGGACGAATGAGTTCAGCTTTCTGAGATGTAGGGGTGTTTGCCAAGGCAGGTCTAGGTGAGAAAGAGCCCCCCAGCTATTCCCAACACAAAGATGTCCGCAGGTGGTTCCTCTGGGGGCCCCTGCACCATGAACAACCCTGCTTCTGTCTCTTGCCTCGGTCTGTTATCTCCTTGAACGCTCAGAAACTTCCTCACTGATCTTTTTCCAGCTGAACTCAGTGCAAAGCTTTGCCCACTTGGACACGAGCCCTCAGACCGGAAACCCCAAGAATATTGCAGCCTTTGCTGACATCCCATCCCCTAGGTCAGCAATGACTGTGTCAGTCCCCCCAAGTCTGGCTCCCCTAGACCTTTACCGAGCCAAGCACAGAGAGTGAGAGTCACTGTCCACCCTGCAGGGGGGGGAGGGGCTGCAAAGTCAAGGGAGACTCAGCTGGTCTCCACCTGCTTGGCCTTCCCAGCACCCCAGAGCTGGCCCTCCCACTAACTCAGCTGAGAGCAGATTTGGGGGGTTCCAAGCCAGAGAACCAGGCAGAATTAGAACCAAGCAGAACCAGCTGCTCCCCAAAATAAGACATCCTCTTCGGGAAGCTCCTTGGGGGTTGAGAACAAGGATCCAATCTGGTAGGGGCTGCTAGAAGACCCAAAGGCTCCCTTGAGGGTGCTGCCCTCTCCACGCAAGACCTTCTGGGCTCGGGCTCAAAGGGTGGGAACCTGTCAGCAGTGTCGCCAACACAGAAGGGGTACCCCACAAAATCGATGCTCCTGTGACACCCTCAGCCCTCTCTATACCTGCCCCCTCCTGCACCTACCCAGGTTTCTTGGTGCCCCCGTGAGAGGCCACCGACTCGGGCTCTGAGGGCTTTTGGCCCACCACAGGTTCCCTTCCCATCTCCCTGATCCTGCTCCTGTCCCCGGGGGCTCCCCCAGCTCCCCCAGGCCCTTCTGAGCCTGTGGGCACCTTGGACTCGGGTCCTGGCCCTTCCACTCCATTCCGCTCTTGCTCCAAGGCGTCTGCACCCCATTCCTCAGCAGAGCGAGGGCTGTTGGCTCCGCAGGGAGCTGCGGCTGGTCTGGCCCGGCTTCAAGTGGGTTCCAGCAACTCGAAGCTGAGTCAGCGTCTACACCCACACAACACCAGCCCAGTCTACACCGGCCTCCAGGGAAACCCAGGATGCACTCGCTGTTTCCAAAAGCCACCTCAGGAGTTAGAGCTCAGGCTGCCTGCAGCCTTGGTCCCCCAGAAGGGGCCGACTACTGGACATGTCAGAGTGGCCAGGGGGGCCTGGGACAGTACCCCTGACCCTGATATGAGAGTACAGCACTGACACCTCCCTGGGCAACCAGGGAGAGGGAGGCTGGGGGAAGGATGAAGGGTCCTCAAATGGGGAGACACCTACAGTGGAGAAAATAGCCCAGAGAGGCGAAGGTGGTGGCCAGTTCACACAGGTCTAGGGCAGGACACAAACCTGGGGTTTTGTAGGGGGACACAGACCAAGTTCCTAACGGGGGAAGTGAGGCCCTTATCATACACAAAAAGAGGGACCTGCATAAGGGAGGGACTAGGGGCCTGGCTGAGCCTTCCTGAGGCATGTGGCCGGGTCCCCAGGTACTTCCCCTTCCCTGTGTCCTCATCTCCCCCACATCCCGGGCACTGGGAGCTATGCCCAAGGACCCACAGAGCAGTAGCTCTTTCCACAGGCATTGCTACTGCCCAGAGTGTAGAAGCCAGGGCACTGGGAGCAATGACACCCTCCTGCCTCCCAGCCCCCCTCAACTCCCCCAAAGGGTAACCCCCCTCAAGGTCTGCAGTAGCCCTTCCCAGGCCCTCAAGTCCTGCACAGCTCCAGACGAGAGTGGCCAGAGGAAAGAACAGTTTTCCAAGCCAGCTCATCCTGGGGTGTCACTTCTTCCCCATGCTCTCCACCATGCTCTCCTGAGGAAGGGGTGAAGGCTGTGGCACCCGTCACTGCCTGACTTCCCTTGGCTTGCAGCCCCCTCACCTGCGGCTACTTGCAGGATTTCAATTGGGGTCACAGGTCTGGGATGTGCATGTCTCCCCCCTGCACCCATCTCGATTCTAAAGGTCCTGAACTTGAGAAAGTCAAACTTAGACTAAAGTAGCCTAGAATACATCCCTCACCCCTCCCAAAAAAAAAAAACAGGACAACATCTTCACCCTAATTCTCTAGCTGGGTCCCTGATCCTTCCCCACAAATAGTGGGCATATCCTACTCATGGGTTCTTCCACTGGCACCACTTTACCCCAACTCTGCATCTATCCTGTTGCCCCAGGAGCCCTGTTTGAGGGTAAGCCGTATGTGCCCAGAGCCTGTACACCCTCAAACAGGTGACCTGCTGTCCTCAGTGGTGGGGCATCAGCTGAATGCCATTATGGGGGTCTCATCCCTGAACATCCCATCAGAGTGTGGCCCTAGTCACAGAGCTCATGAGTCCTTGGCTCCAATTTATACATGGTCCCAGCTCTTCATACCCACATGTTTGAATCCAAGCACATGGATATCAGCCTCCTGCTCCCTAAAGACACAGACCAGGACCCCAAAGTCACACTAAGACCAACCCTAGTCTGCAGAGTTCAAACGCCACCCTGCCTGGTTTATAGGTGGGCACAGCGAGTCTACTCCGGGGATCCAGGAAGAGGGGTTACTCTGTGCCCACTCAGGCTCACCCCCAACACTCAGTGGCGGGGCACTGTTACAGGCCCCACTTCATGGAAACTGAGCACAGACATGACTGGACAAAGGTGGGGCTCCAGCCTGGGGCCCAAGAGTGGAAATCACCCTGCAGGGGGAAGGCAGCTGACCCGAGGGTGGGCACCCCCTTTCTAAGGTGACCTTTGTCTTGCCCGGGGAAACAGCCTGGGCAACTCCTAGTCCCAGGAGTGGGCGCAGATGCTAATGCTGCTGCTGAGATGGCAGAGCAAGTCCTGCCTGCTCCTGTCCCTGGAGCAGGCCTGGCCCCGTGGGTGCCCCAGAATCCGTAGGAAAAGCAGCCGAGTCAGCAAGCACTGGAGGAGATGTCGGGGATGAGGGGTGCAGCGAGGGGCCGTGGGAGGAGTTGGGCCTCCCTCTGGGCCCCTCCAGCCAGACTCCAGTTCCACTTCTTGCAAAAGCAGCTACCCCAATGCAGAGACTTTTTCAGGGACAAGCCTTGGTGCCAGGCTGAAGCATATTCCAGAGCAGTAAGAAAGGACATGGCTCTGTCAATGCACTCTGCAAGCCACATGCCGGCATCTCTCCTCTGTGAAGAGGGTGGGTCCCGAGATGGCCTGGTCACAGGGTTGCAAGGGACTGAGCCCAGTGATGAGCCCTTAAAGGAGTGCATAGACACTCGCTCTGAAGGGGAGCCTTGGTGGGCTTCTTAGTGTTTGGGTTGCAGAGAGCTAGGGATGTGCCCTCCGAGGCAAATGTGTGAGCTGAGTGCAGGGCTGACAGCGAGGCCAGTTAGCTAGGGGGTGAGTCAAAGTTCTAGAGTGGAGAACTCAGCATGACCCTCTGCATCAACGTGACATCATGCATCCTCATGGCCTCCCCAGCACTTCCAAGAGGGTGGGCCATGTGCTTGCATGTACTCACATGTATACACATCCATGATAGACATACACATGTACGCATGCATTTATAAACACACACACATGTACAGCTGCTGCCAATGGCCAGCCCTTTAACAGATGGCGCTAAGCTCATCCCCAGGGAGCCAAGCGTTGCACATGTGTCCCTACACGCCCAGCTGATGCCCCTTTTCAGAGCTGGGAGGGTCACCAAGGATAGAGGGCAAGAAGGGCAACTGCATTGGGGAGACGGTCCCAACCATCCAGAGGGTCAATGTCCTAGCTGATGGGGGAGGCTGCCCGAGATGCAGGGGGAGGATGCAAGAGGAAGGACACACCATAACCTGCCTTTGAAGGGTCCCCGCTTCCCAGGAGAGAGCAGCTTGAGGATTAGGTGATCTGGGAAGCAAGGAAGGCTAAGTAACCTACATAGGAGCAGAGCTGTGGTGCACCACTCTGCCCATCACACATCCCCCATCTCTCCCCATCTCCACTTCCATTACTCCCTGCAGCTGGGAATGTACCCTAAGCTGCAGGTATGAGGATCCTGCAGCTGCCCCAATAATGCCCCCAATAGGACATGTGGTGCTAGAACCATACTGGACCGTGAAACTGCCCACTGTGATGACTCAGGGGTCCCCACAGGGTGAGAACAGTGGGGGCTGCAAGGTCCAGGGCATCTATTGGGGCAACTCAGGTTCTGGAGCCAAGGCCACACCGCTCCTTTCAGGTACCTTTCAAGGCCACGTGAGGGAGTCCCGGCCAATGAGACAGAGGCTGCTGTTTGGGGCAGGGCGCCCAGGAAACGGGTCTGGGCCCCTGGACTATTCGGGCCTCTCACATCTTACTCCTGCCAGGGGGGCCCTGATCAACAGCATAAATGCCAGCACCCCAAGAGAAGTCCCCAGGGGCCCCCAGACCAACACTCACACCCTTAATATGCCTCACACTTCTTTTTTGGAAATCTGAGCAGCCATCACAGCCCCCCATGCCAGGAAATGTCCAGGAGACTCTCCCTTGGGGCACCCAGCCTGACTTGCTTGCTGTCTTGTTTTTATGCCTTTTGTTAGAAACTATGTCAAGGGGCCGAAGAGATGGCATGGAGGTAAGGCATTTGCCTTTCATGCAGAAGGTCATTGGTTCAAATCCCGGCGTCCCATATGGTCCCCCCAGCCTGCCAGGAGCAATTTCTGAGCCTGGAGCCAGGAGTAACCCCTGAGCACTGCCGGTGTGACCAAAAAAAGAAAAAATAAATAAAAGAAATTATGTCAAAGTCTTCTGAGAATGAATAAAAATAAGCAGAAACATGAATATATATGTGTATATATAGCAAATGCTAATAAAAGCGAGCAGCAGAGCTGATAGGAGGGAATGGACATAAGCAGAAAGCATCAAAGACAAGTATCCCAAAAAAGGGATCCACAAAAGTATCAAAGACAAAAGATTTTGGCAAACTTGTCAGTTGCAAACTTCCATCCACCAAGCAGAAACAACATGAACATTTGTGCATCTGACCACACAGCTCCAAAATGCAGGAAGCAAAAAGTCGCAGTGAGTGATCCGAAGTATAGACACTGACAAGCCTGAGGGAAGACAATGACAGACTCGTTCCAAGGGACCTCCCTCGGAAATTATAGGCAGAAGAAATACTGTTAGATGAAATGATGATTATGAACTGACTATCCTGGAACTATGGGAGGGAGGGACTCTAACTGTGCTCAAGGATCACTCCTGGCTGTGCTCAGAGATGTTTTGGGGGCTTTTCTCCCTCACCCCTGCCTGTATTCAAGACAGGCATTCTACTTCCCTCATTCTTTAACATTGCTGTGCTAGTTGCTAGTGTACTTATTTCTTTTTTTAAAATTAATATCTTTATTTAAACACAGGGGTGTTTTGATGGGGATTGAATCCATATCAGCTGCTTGCTACGCAAGTGCCTTACCTCTGTACTGCCTCTCCAGCCCCTGGTGACGATGTAATTATGAAGAAAGGGCACAGTCTCCATCATTGCCTGGCCAGTCCCAGAAGTCAGCCTGAGGAGAGCCAGTTAAACCCTGAAGGGATCTCGGTAAGCCAGACTCAGCACAAGCTGAGTTTGGAGACACGAAGTTAACCAAATAATGATCATGCAAAGCACTGACTGCCTCGTCTACATGTGTGAGGTCCCATTTGGCCAGTAATCACTGGTTTCCAGTCTTTGCAAAGGATTTAAATAACATAACAATTGGGTTTGATGTAACCATTCTGTACCATTCTGTATAGGACATTATGCACACGGAGAGAGAAATGTTCTTGCTAGATATCTGTGGGACTCTGCAAAAAGTAATCATTGCCCTACAAAGAAAGCGTACAATGAAATGTTAAATAACAAAAGTACGTGTTAGATGTGATTACAGAGGGTGAACCATTTCAACATTTGGGTTTTGTTGGGGTTTTTTGTTTGTTTGTTTTAGGATTTTTTTGGAGGGGAGAGGGGGGCCCCACCCGGTGGTGCTCAGGGCTTATTCCTGGCTCTGTGCTCAGGTATCACTCCTGACAGGATTGGGGGAATCGAACCTGGGTCAGCCACATGCAAGGCAAGCCACTTCCCTGCTGTACTATGGTCCACCTCCACCATTTGTTATTTTCACAGCTCAGGATGCAAATGCCAACTAAATCTTTCACTTGCTCCCAAGTGGCTATTCTCACTATTACTATCATTAATCCCAATTTTAGAAACATCAGAAGCCCAGAACAGGAAGGCTGTCTGACAGGCCTCAGGCCACACACAGCTTTTCGTTTTGTTGTTTTTTTGTTTTGGGGTCACACCTGGTGGTGTTAATGGCCTTATTATACCAGTGGTGCTCAAGGACGATATGGGGGGCCGGAGCAAGAGCACAGTAGTAGGCGTGTGCCTTGAACACGGTCAACCCCAGTTCAATTCCCACCATCCCATATGGTCACCCGAACCTGCCAGAAGCAATTGCTGAGCACAGAGCCAGGAATAACCCCTGACTGCTGCTGGGTGTGGCCCAAAACCCCTCCTAAAAATAAGTAAATAAAAGAGACCATATGGGATGCCAGGGGTTGAACCTGGGTCAGCTATATACAAGGCAAATGGCCTCCCTGCTATTGCTCCGTCTCCAGGGCTCTCCGGCCCAAGCAGAAGCAAAGAACTAAGAGGCCAGCAGCACCAGGTCTGCAGTGCCTGGTTCCCCTCTAATTCTGTTCACTACATCGACACACTTGGCCCCACCTGACGCATCATCCCCCAAGTTGGTCACGAATAAGACTTTGACAATTGCCCTGAGCAGAGAAAACTGCCAGATCTGCCTCCATCAGTCCCACGCCACAAGTGCATAGAGCCAGCCCCTCACCTGGACATCGGTGCTTCCTGGCCACCTGGGGAGTCTGGAGATGGAGCCACAGACAGGTCTTTTTTTATTATTAAGATTTATTTCTTTATTAATATCTTTATTTAAACTCCTTGATTACAAATATAATTGTAGTTGGGTTTCAGTCATGTAAAGAATACCCGCCCCGCTTCCCAGTGCAAAGTTCCCATCACCACTGTCCCAAAACTCTCTCCTCCCCACCCCACCCCACCTGTACTCTAGACAGACTTTCCACTTCCCTCATTCATTCCCATTGTTCTGATAGTTGTCAGTGTATTTATTTCTCTAACTGCACTCACCACTCTTTGTGGTGAGCTTCATGCCGTGAGCTGGACCTTCCAGCCCTCCTGTTTGTCTCTGAGAATCATTGCAAAAATGTCTTTCACTTTTCTTAAAACCCATAGATGAGAGAGACTATTCTGTGTCTATCTCTCTCCCTCTGACTTATTTCACTCAGCATAATAGATTGCATGTAATCCACGTTTAGGAAAATTTCACGACTTTCACCTTGATGCAAAGTGACAAGGACTTGCTGCTCCTTCACAACTTTTCTAGACAATGGCTCCAAACTCAAAGCCCAGACAAATGCGTGTGGGGTTCCTCCCAATGCTCACTCCAACATCACCAAGCACGAAGTCAAAGAACTACAATGGATGTCACTATCCTAAAAGCTGCTGCGGTGGGGGTGGGTGTGACAGGAGCCCCTGAGCCTATAAGAGTGGTGCAGAGCAGAGAATAGGGTGATACAGTGACTAAAGCTTCCTCTAGGCCATCACCACCTCCACTCAGGGTTTAAGATGAACACAGGGAAGTCAGAGCGATGGCACTGTAGAAGGGTGTTTGCCTTGCATGCTGCTGATTGAGGACAGGCCCGGATTCGATCTCCAGCATCCCAAATGGCCACCCAAGCCTGCCAGAGTGATTTCTGAGCACAGAGCCAGGAGTCACCACTGAATGCCACTGAGTAAGGCCCAAAAATCAAAACATGAACACAGGCTGCCTTCACACTTAAGGGGCAGAATCCATGGCCTGAAGCGGTCGCTGGCCCAAGCCTCCCAGGGCCAGCAGAGTAAGAGCCTTCCAAAGTGGCATCCACGTGTTATTTCCAGATATTCATTGCTAGCTCTCAGGATTCAACCGCAACTCCCAAAGTTCTATCCCAGAGTCTTCATTTCCTCGCAATGAGACTGTAACATCAGAGATGGGGATACACACACACAGGGGGTGGCAAGTGGGGACACAGGGAAAGGAAGTTCTACACCACAAAACTGAGCATCCAGCCACGCCCCTAGACTCAAGCCTGCGGCTCCTACATTGTGACGTGCCAGATTTGCTATTCGATGCAGCAGTTAACTCCGCATACCGCAAGAAAGATGAGGGATCTTTGCAAACACTGGGGAGCATCCGCCAAAGGAGTCATTCACAAGCCACAGAAAAAGAGACTAATCGAATTCAAAAGACAGGTGGGCTGGAGAGATAGCACAGCAGTAGGGTGTTTGCCTTGCACACAGCCAATCCAGGACGGACCGTGGTTCGAATGCCGGCATCCCATACAGTCCCCGTGCCTGCCAGCTTGAGCGATTTCTAAGCACAGAGCCAGGAGTAACCCCTGAGCGCTGCTGGCTGTGACCCCAAAATAAAACAAACAAACAAACAAAAAAACAAAAACAAAAAACATAGGGCTGGAGTGAAAGCACAGCGGGGAGGCTGTTTGCCTTGCATGCAACTGACACAGGTTCAATCCCCAGCATCCCGTGTGGTCCCCTGAGTACCAGCAGGAGTAATTTCTTAGCACAGAGCCAGAAGTAAGCCCTGAGCACCATTGGGTGTGGCCAGAGAGAGAGAGAGAGAGAGACAGAGCGACAGAGAGACAGAGAGGAGAGAAAGAGAGAAAGAAAGAAAGAAAGAAAGAAAGAAAGAAAGAAAGAAAGAAAGAAAGAAAGAAAGAAAGAAAGAAAGAAAGAAAGAAAGAAAGAAAGAAAGAAAGAAAGAAAGAAAGAAAGAAAGAAAGAAAGAAAGAAAGAAAGAAAGAAAGAAAGAAAGAAAGAAAGAAAGAAAGAAAGAAAGGTAAAGGCAAGCAGAGGGGGGCAGCTGCCTGTCTGACCAGACCAATGCAGAACGAGCAGGCCAGCCCAGGGCCGTGACAACAGAAGAGAGAGCCTGCCATAGGGAAAAAGCAACGCGCACGGCCACAAGCACAGAGATGAGGTTATCTGCCCTGGCCTCCTGCTGTGCCTTGGAAGAGCTCAGGCTCTACATTGGTGGGTAATTCTTTACACACCACTTGCCACCCAGTACAGAAAGAAGGTCAGAAGGAACAGCGACTGACTCTTGGGGTCCTGACCAGCACGAGCACAGACCCCGCAGTATCTGAGTGTCCCTGTGAACCCCACCAAGAGTGTCCCTGAGTACAGAGCTAGGAAGAAGCCCTGAGCATTACTGGGTGTGGCCCCAAAAAAAGTTATCGAAAGGAAAAGAAAAGTAGACTCCATATTGGGGTTTTATAGAGCATCTGTGAGTGGCCAGAAAGGGAACATCAGTAGAGGATGCTGGGGAAGATGCGGATTCACTGGGTGAAACACTCAAGAGGATAGGAAATGCTTTCAGTGCCCATCTGCCTATGTTCCGAGAGAGAGAGAGAGAGAGAGAGAGAGAGAGAGAGAGAGAGAGACAGAGACAGAGACAGAGACAGAGACACAGAGACAGAGACAGAGACAGAGAGAGAATTGCTATAGCTGTCCCCTCCCACAGCACAGGTGTCTATACACCTTGGGGTATATGGAGAAAGGACAAGACCACGGGAGAACCAGGCAAAGTGCTCCCTGGAGAACAGATTCCCACAGGCTTACCTCCACCATATCCAGACAGGCTCAGAGGTGATGTCTGTACCCCAGCAGCACCAGGAAGCCACAGACTTGCAGGAAGACTTGCAGGGAAGAAGCAGGAAGGGCAAAGGGAGGGCACCGGGGCAGAGCCTTGGTAGGGTTGCTAGGACCTGTCCACATCACAGGGACTATCTGGTCACTGAGGACCCATGTGTCAGCCAGGCAGTGAGACACTCCCCCATTCCGATGGGTCTGCTCTGCCTTCACCCTCTAAAACCAACATGTCAGCTCTGAGACTCTGCAGCGGCCCCCCTTCGCCACTGTCGCCCCATATCCCAGTCATTAGGGGGAATCCATGCTCCGACAGCTGTCCTAGGCACACCTAGGACCCAGCTGAGCTATGGGGGTGGAGGGCACTATGCCCTGAAGCGGGAACAGGGTGGGAGACAGATAGACCTGCCTGACGAAGTACAGGGGGAGCTTCCCAAGCAACGGACATGGGGTTCCAGGGCTCCCCCACTTGGCTTGAGCACTCTCTGTGGGGCTCAGTGTTGGGTGTACTCTGAGCCATGTAGGAGGCTCAGGAGTCCCAGAGCCCCCAAAGTCTCCTTCAGTGAACCTCCAAAGCAAATGCACCTCTAAGGCGCTGCCCAGAGGTGGGTGGGTATCTGCAGTCCCTCCATCAGGTGGCGGAGGGCACCTTGGCTGGGAAGGGCACAGGGTGTATATCAGAGCTGAGAAGCTGTGTGTAGGGTCTTCAGAGCGCACAGTGGGGGGCCACATGGCCTCTTCCTAGTGGTCTCGGCATCAAACTCCAAAGCACAGACGCTAATACAGTATTCTCCTCCAGCACTCGCAAGACCACAGATGCCAAGATCCGTGGCCCCTTGTCGCAGACAAGGAGACTGCGGAGGGCGAGGCCTATGCACACCCGTCAAGTGGCTGTTCTATGGCCAGGCTCGGCCACTAGATAGGGCCTGGCTGACTCACTTCAAGGACCTGAAATAGAACCCGCTAGGAAACTGGCTAGAACCCACAGTCCCCAGTGCCACCAGTGGGCAGCACCCTGAGAGGTGCCCAATTACCTCATCTATTCACACCACAGCACGTTTTCCCATGGGCCAAGCCTGCTTCTCTGGGCTCATAATACTGTGCCATCTCCCAAATCGGTGTCAGGACCTGCACTCAGCTCTCACAGATCCGAGATAGATGCTGCTCAGAGGAGCCTGGTACCAGGTCGAGGGCAGGGGCTACTGGCTGATGGTCACATAACAGAAGCACAGCACCCAGACAAGGTGATGCTCAACTCTCCCCAGAGCCTCATGCCCAGATGAAAGAGGCTTCAAGAAGAACCAGCTTACAGGGGATATTGGCAGAGAAGGGTCCAAGGGCCCAGACCTGTCTCCAGAGTCCCAAAGCCTGACAAGGCGGCTGTTCAACTCGGAAGGTAGAGCCTGGGCGAGAACTCACTGTCCCTGCCCAGTCCATCAGGCCCCACGAGGACCCCTGCAGAGACACCTACACTCAAACTCCACAGAGTTCACTCTCCTATCCTGGGATGGACCCCTCAAGTTCCACTTTTCCAACCACAAAATCTGGCACCCCCTCAGGAACCTTCTAGAAACTGTCCACCCTTCGAAAGGGAGAGATCGGAGTGATAGCACAGTAAGAAGAGCATTTGCTTTGCATGTGACCGACCTAAAGTTCAATCCCCAGTGTCCCATAGGGTCCCCCAAGCCAGCCAGGAGTAACCCCTGAGTGCTGTTGTGTGTGGCCCGAAAAACAATGTAAAGGGTAGGTACTTGAAAATCCAAAGTGTTTGGGGTTGGGTGAGTGAGCATTTGGTAGCCAGAAGATGAGGCCAGAATGAAAGCCAAAGAGGCCCCTCAGTGAGGGACTGACCTACTGAGATGCAGCGAGGAGCGGCATTGTGCCTGTCATGTCCCATGGCACCCCTCATCAAACAGGGCATGGGGAGTGGGCATGCGGGTGAGTGGAAAAGAGAGTGAGTGCTCAGGGAGGGACAGACAAGGAGGGACAAGTGACGGATAGACTAGGGAACGGTGGGCCCCGGGGGGGGGGGGGTGCGATGCACTGACTGTGGAAGAAGGGAGGGAAGGATGCACCATGGACAGGTCAGTGAGTGCGTGGGCGGACAGATAGGAATGGCTAGGGCAGATGACCATGAACGTGAAGGGGAGGGGGACAGGGATACATGGTAGAGGGCTGAGCACATTGTGGGCACGTGAACGGATGGACAGTATGTAGGTGTGAGGTTGGTGGACAGATGTATATAGGAAAGATCAGGTGGAGGGTGAATGGAGGCTGAGTACGCAGTACAGGGAAAACTCAGAGCAGGGAGAGTAAGCAAGTGGAGGTATGAAGAGAGGTGTGGGGTAAGTCGGTCAAGGTGTGAACACAGGAGCTCTGAGGCCTGAATGTAGGTGGGACAGGTGAGTGAAGGTATGAACATGGTACAGTACTAGAGACAATCTAGACCCAGCTACTGCCCCTGACAGCCACCTCTCAGCCTGGCGTCCCCTCAGAGGCCCGGGTCAGCCATGTGGTCTGGGGCAGGAAAGCAGCCTCTCTGGCCCTGCACCCCACACACACAGCCACCAGAAGCCTCCCGGCACCCCAACCTCCCAGGCAGCCGGGCCAGATGGAATATTCCACCGGGCTCCCAGAAAACATCCTTTGCCAGCCCCTAAGGCCAAGTCCAAGGCCAGTAGGAGCTGCTCAGCAGTGGCCAGCACTGGCCCAACCCGCCGGGGAGGAGGCTTCTGCAGGAGCCCTTGGTTGCTCGGGCACCAGCCAGCTGTGTCGGTTCACAGAGGCCTGGAATGACATAGGGCTGGGGAGCAGCGGCCCAGCTCAGCCCGGGCAGAACCACCCGATTGCCACCTGCACCTGCCAGGGAAGTGGTGACCAGGCAAGTCCAGGAGATGCAAAAGGCCATTTGGTGGGACCGTGGGCTGGCAGGTGACCTGGGCTGATCTGTCCCAGCTCTGGGGTTTGCAGCTTCCCTCCAGCTTCAAAGCCAGGCCTTATCTTGTCATCTAGACCATCTCCAGAGCTGCAGAGGCCAGGGGTGGGGGAGGGGTGCAGCTAGGAGCAGACCAGGCACCCCACATGGCACCCCGGCATGCCAGGAAAAATGGAAAATGTTACCCTATTGGAAAAATGTCCAATTTCTGTTATATTGACAGAGTGGGGAGGGACCTTTGTGTTCCTGTGTGTGTGTGTGTGTGTGTGTGTGTGTGTGTGTGTGTGTGTGTGCGTGCATGTGAGTGTTGGGGCAGTGGGGGGGGGGTCTGGAACAAGAGCAAGTCCCCACTACCAGCCAGCTTAGACCAGCCCCGACCAGCCCCAACCAACTTCCACTGTGTAACGCATCTCTGGATTCTCAAGGCCACCACCCCGACTCAGGGCCAGGTCCCCCTGCCTGTGCTGCACCTGCCATCCCCAGAGATGGAGACACAGCTTCCCTCCTACCTTCCAGCCCTGAAGACAGGGCCCCCATGCCCAGCACAGTCCCTACCCAAAAAAGCAGCAATCATGCAGCTTCAGAACCCCAAAAAGGAGTCTCTGGGCACTCTGGAGGCTAGAGGAGCAGCTAATGGGGTGTCTAGACTTGGGGCCTGCAAACATTAACTATCAGGAGGTGGAAAACCAGGACGAAAGCCCGTACCCAGCCAGCCAGACCTGATTTCCACAAGAAAATTCAAACCAAGCCCTCACAGCACTACCTACCCGCTTAGGAAGTGGAGAGCAGGCGGATTGTCCACCCTCCTGCCCCCATATGCAGAAAAACTCGCCTCCCAAGCCCCCAAGGGGACTTGGGGGGCTCCTGTCACCCACAAATGCAGACTTCACATCCTTTACAAGCAAAGGCATCTACAAGTGGCAACCAGTCTTGGAAGCAGAAAGCAGCACCAAGGGGGAAAGAATTCATCACACCTGCTCCTACAAGCCCCCTGGACAGAGTTACCCCTCTGGGGACAGTGGCAGGGGTGACTCAGTACCCCAGAGCTAGGAGAAGCTGGTGTGCGAGACTTCAGGGTCTTTGATTAAAGGCACCACCACCGATGCCCAGCAGAGCCGCCCGTCCGGTACGTGTAGAAAATCCATCTCACGGAGCCGGGAAATAACTGCATCTGGGAAGTCTCGTTCATTAGCGGACGGAGCTGGGTCCCACCCACTCGCTGCAGCTCCGAAAAGAAGTGGGCAGCCCACGGGGACCGTGAGCCAGAGAAATCACAGGTCCAGAAAACGGAACAGGACTCATTAATGTCATGTACAGGAGGAAACAATTGGGGGGGGGCGGGGAGGCTAGACGGGGCTGGTGTTATTTTTTTGTTCTAGACCTGAGAGTACCTTCATTTGCATTTATATTAAAAAAAAAAAGGAAGCAAACAAACAGAATGAACTAGAAAGGGGTTTTGCTGCCTGTAAATCTCGGGGCTCTCACTTGTCAGGGTGGGAGACTGGGGGCGCAGAGCCTAGAACCAGCCCCCACACAAGTCTGAATTCATACCTCTGAAGGACGTAAAGCCGGCTTGGGACAACGAAATGTTCCCGAATACCTTCCAGTGGGCTAGGCTACACCGTCACCACCACCCACACACACACACACACACACACACACACACACACACACACAGCCTCTGTCCTGCCATGTCTCACAAAATAGCAGCTGTGGGTGCTCTTCCAAGCTCCCCCCAAAAATCATTTTCCCAGGTGTTGCTTCCCTTGATCTTCACAGCCCTAGAGTGACCACTCAGAACCCCAAAACTTGCCGCAGAATAACTTCATTGGGCCCAGTGGTTTTGTTTTTTGGATGGATGGGATCCCCTCACCCCATCCCTGCTGGGTTCTAACTCCAGTTCACTCCCGTGTGTTGACACCCAAGGCCCGTGGGCCACCAAAGCATTCAGGGGTCCCTCTAACTGCAGGGCCCTGTCTGCTAGTGGTCCCTTCCAGCAGAGGGTCCCAGGGGACTCTCAACTGGAGAGAGAGGAAGCTGCCCTTCTGCCCCCTGCACACCTGCCCAGGGGACCTCCCTGACCCCAAGTGGCCACTAGACCAAGGGCTCTGGCCAGATAGAGCCAGGCTGATTATAAAGCAACAGAAGGGCCCTTTCCTTCCCCAAGCCAAAAAAATAAAAATAAAACCTTTTAGGGATGAATGAAATATCTCAGACAAGATGACTCCCTTCAAAAGTCTTTCCAAGTGAGCTGGGGGAGACAGGCCGTCCTGTGCTCAGCTTCCTGTTGCATATGGCACTGAGAAAGCCTGTTTCCCAGCACACACACACACACACACACACACACACACACACACACACACACACACACACACAGCTCCCCAGACAAAGGGAAAGCACAGTGGGGGACGTGAACAGGTCTCCAGAAGTGAGGCAGGCAGGGGACCCACGGGGCCCAGAGGAGGCAGCTGCCAGGCCTGGCCTGGTGCACTTGGGCAAACAAGAAAAAGATGGGAGGGGCGGAGGGCAGAGAGAACCAGCACCCCCACCAACACCACAGCCTCCCAGAGCCCGAGGAGATGTGTTGTGGCCATGGAGGGCAGGTGCCAGGGACAAGTTGCCAATCACCGGCCACCATCACGCCTGGTGCTGGCTCACACGCAGGACATCTGCTGCACGCACTGGTACCGGGTCCCACAGGTCGGGTCTGGGTGCTGTCATGGGCTTCCCACCCTGGACGCCATCTAGGCCTTTTGCTGGCAGAATGGTGTCCCTGGCACCACGGGGATGAGCTCTCCATCACACACACACACACACACACACACACACACACACAAAACCACTCCAAGAGCGGGCTCACCCAACTCTGTCCCTAGGATAGCTTCGATCCTGATTTCTACACAATCTGCTCGCACAGCTCCTGTCTTACCTCCCTGTAGATGGGATCCCGGACTTGCCTCCTTCCTAGGCCCGTCCCCTCCCCGCGCGACAGACGCCCTCGAACAAACTCTGGGGGAGGAGATGGGGGGGCACATCCAGGCTCCAGAATCACACACAGCAACAGGAGCTAAAAGCGGGGCTCTCTCTTGGGAAGGCAGGCAGGCAGGCAGGCAGGCTGGCAGGGCCGGGGCCTCTTCCTGCGAGGCCACCTCGGGAAGAGGGGGTGTCTCCGGGTCCCTGGGGCCAGCCCGGCCCTCTCTCTCCAAAGTGGCGGAGAGGCAGTGAGTGCAAGTCCGGGGGGTCCAGGGAGTGGGGGGCCGTGCGCTCCAGGCAGCGAGCGGTGGGTGGGTGGCTGGCTGGCTGGCTGGGTGGGTGGGTGGGTAGGAGTCCGCTCGGAGAGGCTATTCTTGGCGCTCCGCACACACTCTTTCTTTGGGGAGGAAAGTGGCGCCTCCACGCTCCGGGCTCCGCGCCGGGGAGGTCCGAGGGGCGCGGGAGGGACGCGGGGCAGGGGGGCGGCGGGCACCTCCCGCTCCGACCCCGGCCCCGACCTACCGATGGTGGTGATGACGGTGATGGCGAAGTAGAAGGAGCCGGCGAACCTCCACTGCACGCCGGCGCGGTGCGGCTCGGACTGCAGGATGACGAGCTCCAGCTGCCGGTAGTCCTGGCGGCTGATGTTGTACTTGCCCCGCAGCCTCCGCTCCTCGGCCCGCAGCTTCTCCTCCTCGCGCATCTCGTGGTCCGACTCGAGCGCGTCGAACACGGCGGCGCCCACCAGCAGGTAGGTGAAGGTGCAGACGATGAGGGACAGGGTCCGCACGTTCTGCCTCTTCATGGCCGCCAGCTGGGCGCCGGCGCGGGGGGCATGTCCCGCCGCGAGCTCGCCCCCGGGGCCCGCGCCCTGGCCGTCGCCCTGGCCGTCGCCCTGGCCGGCGCCCTGGACGTCGCCCTGGCCGTCGCCCTGGCCGTCGCCCTGGCCGGCGCCCTGGACGTCGCCCTGGCCGTCGCCCGCGCCTTCTCCGTCTCCCTCTCCCTCTCCCGCTCCCTCTCCGCCGCCGCCGCCGCCTCCGGGCTGCCCGCAGCGGCGGCGGCGGGGCGGCGCGGGGCGGGCGGGCCGGGGGGGCCCCCGGGGCCGCGGGAGCGCCGCGCCCGGGCGTGCGGGAGCCGGGGACGCTCGGAGCGGCGCGCCCCGTCGCGCGGGGCCATGCACGGGCGGCCGCCCCTGCGGGAGGCGCGCGCCCCGCGAAACTTTGCCGAGCGGCGGCCCGGAGGGGGGCGGCGGGCGCGGTCCCGCGGGCCGAGCCGAGCTGCGGGCAGGGCGCGGGCGCGGGCGCATGAGCCGCGCGGGGCTCCGGGCGAACCGGGAGGCGGCCGGCCCGGGGCGCGGGCTGCGTGCGTGCGCGCCGGAGGGAGCCCGAGGCCGAGTGTGCGTGTGTGTGTGTGTGTGTGTGTGTGTGTGTGTGTGCGCGTGTCTGCCCGTGTGTGCGTGTGTGCGCGCGCGCGGGAGGACCGCAGGGGGCGGGAGCCGGGCTGCGCGAGGCCGGGCCTCGCCTCGCCTCCCTCCCTCCCTCCCTCCCGCAGCCTCCCGCCGCCCGCCCGGTGCCCCTGCCCGCCGGCGAGGTGCGGGGCGCACGCGGAGGCGGGGTGCGGGGCGCAGCTCCACGCGGGCCCGAGCGCTGGAGACGCCTGCTTTGGGCACGGCGGGGCGCGCAGAGCCGCGAGATGGACAGGACAGCGGGCAGCGGGCGGCGGGAGTGGCGTGGACAGGAGAGGAGAGGAGAGGACAGGAGAGGAGAGGAGGGCGCTCCGCGGCTCTCGGGGTCCCCGCGGCCCCGCCGGCCACCTGGCGCGCTCGCTCGCGTGTCAGCCCAGCCGCCCGGCCAGGCGCCGCCTCTCTGCGGGGTGCGGTCCGCAAGGGCCTCCCCGGTGGGTCTCCCCCGAGCCGGGCGCCCGCCCGAGCGAGCCGCGGCCCTCTCGTGTCCTCCCGATCGCCTCCAGAGAAACGCGAGAAACACCCCTCGGGGTCCTCTCCAACGGGGCGCGGCCGGGAGGCGCCCCTGGTCCCTCCCTCGCGTGCCCCGCTCGCGCTGCGCCACGGCCTCCCTCCCGAAGACCGGGCAGCCTGGCCCCGGGGCTCGGAGCGGACGCTGCGTGTCGCCGGCTTTCCCCGCTCCGGCAGCCTTCGGCGGCTCTCCCTGCGCTGGGCGCAGCGCCAGAGATCTATCTCTGGGCGCCCCTTTCCCGGAGCCGGCCACCTGTCTCGGGTCCCGGCCAAGGATGAGATGGCGACGTGGGGCGCGGGACTCCAGCCGAGGGCACAGCGCGGCCAACCCGGGAGCTCTTGACCCCTGGGGGTGCTCAGAGACCCGAGTCAGGGCGAGTCTGGACCCCTCTGAAAGTCTGGGCCGCGCTGGACCCCTCTGGACCGCTCTGGACCCATCCCGTTCGGTCCTAGCCTAAACTTTCGGCGCTGGCTAGGGCCCGCAGGGGCAGGTCCGGCCGGCGGCCCTCCCGGGGGTCTGCGCCCACCCTTGGCCTGGGGTCCCTCCGGGAGCCGACGCTCTCCCCAGAATTCGTTTTGGAAACCGAGGCGCCCGCGCTCGGCGGATGAGCCTGGCTGCCCGGTGAGTCACCGCGAGCGAGCGGGCGACAAGGATTCCCAGCAGCTGGTAATTAATTGCACGGTGGCCCGGCCCACGATGGAACCCCAGTCGGGCCACCCCTGAGTCACCGCCGTCGGGCCCGCGCGCGCGCGCCAGCAGAGGGCACTGGAGTCCGGCTGCGTCGCCTCCTGCCCGAGCCGACCGGGCTTCAGGGCAGGCCACGGGGCTCTTCGTCCACCCCCTCGCCCACCTAGACCCTCTGCTGGCCAAGTGCGGCCGCGTGGCATTGGGGCCGAAGGGCCACCAAAGCCGAGCCCAGTCCGCCAAGTTCCAGTCGCGTCGCCCATGCAGCCGAGTGGAAGGGACCTTGGAGAGAGACCCGGCCCGGCACGTGTTCCTAGCACAGATGGGGATGCTGCCAGCCAGCGGGGAGGGCATGTGCCCAGAGACACGCGGCCGTGCCCGCGGAAAACGGAACCGGCCCAGAACCACCTCCAGGGCGCCCAGCTGGGTGTAGCCAAGGGCCACCCCAAACCTTGGTTTTGCCTTTTTTTTATTTCCCTCACTCCAAATGGGGCCCTGCGCTCCAGAAAAGTAGCCCTGGTGAGCAGGGTCTGGGGGTGGGACTGAGTGGTCGTCCCAGCCAAGCACTTGTCCGGCCTACCCGTGGACAGGCTCCTTGGGCAGAGCTGGGGTGACCTTTCTTGGAGCCCGAAGCACACAGCCCCCAGGCAGTTGCTCAGCCCAGCTGCGGCCCGCTGATGGCCCAGAAAGAGACCAGACTGAACTGCTAAGGAGCAGCTGAGGCCACAGGCCGTGTCTGGGTCCCCTGAGCCTGCCGCCCTCCTCCCCCACAACACCTGCTTAGTCCCAACTCCAGGGAGGCGAAGCTCAGGTGTGGCCAGTCAGAGCTCGGAGTTCCTGGCCTCTCTGTGATTGCTGGGCCTGCCTCGGAGTCAGAGAGGCGGGACTCGAACTGCCGGCACGCAGGAAGCAAGTCTTTTCTCAGGCTTGGGCCCAAGTGAGTCCCGGGCTACTGATGCTCCTGTCTCCCAGCTGCCTGGGCCGCTTGTTGTCTTTATAAACAACAACAACAACAACAACAACAACAGGTGTGGGCCAGAGCGAAAGCAAAGCGGGAAGAATATTTGCCTTGCACACGGCCAACCCAGGATCAATCTCCGGCATCCCACATGGTCCCATAAGCACGGCCAGGCGTAATTCCTGAGCTCAGAACCAGGAGTAAACCCTGAGCACTATCAAGTGTGGCACAAAAAAACAAAAATACAATTAAAAAAAAGTTAATCTCTTTAGATCATCAGAACCTTCTGGTTTTATGTCTCCACATTGCCCAGTTCTCTGCATGCATTGCCCAAGGGCTGAGGAGTAGTACAACGTGTTACTCAGCCCCAGATACACACACACACACACACACACACACACACACACACACACACACACCTGTACCTATCTGGGAAAGTAACCCGAATTCTGGCTGGAAAGGGACAAGGCCCCGTGCCTTGCTGTGCTGGCATCTCAGAATAATGCCCAGGTACCTGTGCAGACACTGGGTCAGGAGTAGGCTTGTGAAGGCCTGGTGCAGCCACGGAGCTGGCCTGTTGGCTGTTCCCAGAATGTCCTGGCCCTCAGTTCATCCAGTACTTTGTCACACACATGCTCACATCTTTGCAGACAGGTACAGATGGGAAAGGTTAGTGGCTGGGCCCAGGAACCCCAGATCATGAGAGGCAGTTAGGAGGGACTGGCCAGCTCCACAGAATCCACTGCACTCTGCTTGGGCAGCTCTGAACTTCTTTGGGGTCTGAACATTTTGGGTATTTGTTTGTTTGTTTGGGCCACACCTGGCAGCACTCAGGGGTTACTCCTGGCTTTGTGCTCAGAAAGCACTGCTGGCAGACTTCGGGGACCATAGGGGATGCAGGGGATCGAACCCCTATCGTGACAGCATGCAATACAAACAACCAACCAGCTGTACTATTGCTCCAGCTCTGAGTCTGAACCTTTGGGTCTCCAAGACAGATACAGGCAGCAGGCTGGCCCTGGTTCTGGTTGTCACAATTGGGGACACTAAGGTGTACAAGGAGCTCGACAATGCTGGCAGGCACAGGATTGCTGACCAGAAAACTGACAGTGATTCTCCCTAGACTCAGGGGGCCTCAGAACCTCCTGTAGACCTAGAGCCAGCTCAGTCCTGGATCCTGGGGCCAGACCAGTGCAAAGGGCCCAAGACAGTAGGCTGGAGGCTGCCCCCAACACTGACAGATAGACAGACAGACAGACACACTTGGGTATCCATCTGTTTCCTCAGTTCCCTCCTTGGTCCCACCTTCCCTAGACTCTTCTTCTCTTCTAACTGCCAAAAGCTTCACAGCCTGTAGACCCTCTGCTTTGGGCAAGAACGCCAGCCCTCCAAATGCTGGATAGAGAACATGGCCCATCCCAGGCATTCCCACCCATGGGGCGTCCTCTTGCCACCTTGCTATCTTGGTCACCTCCCCTTCCAGCCACACACACATGCAGCCACAAATACATGCAAACACACACACATATATGCATGCAGCCACACAAGCATGCAACCACATACAAGCACAGTGTCCCTATCTCCCACTATTCCACCTCCCAGCCTTGACCCTGTTCCTTCATCAAATTCATTTCTTGCTCCCACTCACACCCCTCTCCATCCCCCCCAACAGTCACTGTGGGCCTCTGTGTCCAGGGACATCCAAGTGGATGACAACCAGGAAGCAATTTTGGGTTCACTGAGGAGGAGTGCCCTCCATCAGGGCCTCATGAGCGGACTCCCTCTTATAGGAAGGCGGGAAGGAACCTATGCAGAAGCCTTGAAGGAGAAAAAGCTCTGTATCATGTCGGGACCTGATCCCTGGGGCTGCTGAGGGCCAGGCTAATGCCTCAGGGCCAGAGGAAGAGGACAGGGAAAGACGAGAAAGATACGAGTGGAAAGAGATGAGGGATCAGAGCCACAGTACAGCAGGTTGGGCACTTGCCTTGCACACAAGTGTCCCAAGTTCAATCCCCAACATCCCATTGGGCCTTCCAAGCATCTCCAGGAGAAATTCCTGAGTGTAAAGCCAGGAGTAACCCTAGAATACTACTGGGTATACCCCAAAACAAACCGACAGAGTGGCAAGAGGTGAAAGTACTGAAGTCAGACAGTGGAGGGGTGAGGCAAGGAGGGGCCCTGCGAGAGCACCAGGGATGGCCTGGCCCCCCATCTCCACCTGTACCTGGCCATATATTGTTAACCAACTAGCCCTCGGAGGCCCTGATCATTGATCCCAGTCCTGCCTGGCCCTTGGATGTCCCCATCTGAGGCTGGACCCCAGGGTCTAGCACCCATGGCCTCTTTGCAAGTCTCTCTCTCGCTTTTTCTCCTGTGTGTCTCTGTCTCTGTTTTTCTCTCTCTCTCTCTTTCTCACACACACACATACACACCTTAGACAGCAAGATAAGATCATACCCATCATGAGGACCGTAGGTCTAGAGCAGGACAACAGAATGGTGGTATGGAGCCTGCCTGTATGGTGCACGCCGTGTTGTCGGTGCGTAGTTGTCGGGGATGGCGTTTGAGTTGGCATAGCCCTGCTCACTGCAGGTATCAATATCACAGCATGAAGGAAGCTGGGGTGCAGAGAAACATAGCACAGAAATGGGAAGGCAGGGGGAGATGGAAATAGCCAGGACTTTCGAAACAACAATAGCAAGAAAGAGAGAAACTGAGGCTGGGCTTGGCCCCATCTACTCTGAACACTCTAGAACAGGGGTCTCAAACTCAATTTACCTGGGGGCCGCAGGAGGCAAAGTCGGGGTGAGGCAGGGCCGCATAAGGGATTTCGCTTACCGAATAGTCGCAATAAAAAATCGCATTAAACATTTGCATACCCCAAACGGACTGCTCAGGGTATGCGAATGTTTAATGCGATTTTTTCCTTACTAATGTGATTTTTATTGCGATTATTCGGTAAGTGAATACTGCGATATTTGAAGGCCGGCCACGGGCCACAACATGTTGTACGGAGGGCCGCGAGTTTGAGACCCCTGCAACATGACTTCACTTAGGGAAAGGGGTCCTTAAGAGTGGCCCGTGGGACTGGACTTTAGGCTTGTTGGGCCCACAACTTCCTTGAGTATGGGGGGGAGTGGGGAACCCAGGATGCCACTGTGGTCAGGCAGAGTGGGCTCCATGCTCAGCGTGTGCCTGCGCCCCCCGGTGGTCCAAATGGGTTTTGGGGTCAGGCTCAGCTGATAGCTGATGGAACTCAGAGGCTCAATCCTATGGGGCTGGAGGCAGCCAGACACAGGGACCCACTCCCGGCTCTGGGCACCTCAGCTCCCTGCTCTCACCCTCTTCATGGCGAACGCGACTCTCAGGTTTCCCCACAGGGCCAACCTCTGCCTGTCCTGAGCCCTAAATAGTCAGCCCCAGGGCCTTCCCTATTGGGTGCTGCCAGGATCCAGAAGATAAAGGGGGGAAGGTGCAGCACCCTGCTTCCTGGATCTCAAGAATGAGACCAGAAGGGGACACATCAGGCAGCAGGCAGAGGAATGGTCTTTCAACCAGCTTCCACTCTGGCCCCTGTGCGGGCTCAGTGAGATGGTGACACAAATATAGGCACCTGTGACCCTCCAACCACCCAGGACCCCCTCTAAGTGGCTACTCGAGAAAAGGAACATTTTCAGGATATGTACCCTCGTTTCTGCCCTCTTGCCAGGAAAGAGATGTCTGCAGATTATCTTAGAAATGGATGTGTGGGGGCTGGAGCAATAGCTCCGCAGAGAGGTCATTTGCCTTGCATGCAGCCAACCCAGGTTTGATCCCCAGCATCCTGTAGGGTCCCCCGAGCTTAACAGGAATAATTTCTGAGCACAGAGCCAGGAGTAAACCCTGAGCACCACTGTGTGAGGCGAAGAAAGGAAGGAAGGAAGGAAGGAAGGAAGGAAGGAAGGAAGGAAGGAAGGAAGGAAGGAAGGAAGGAAGGAAGGAAGGAAGGAAGGAAGGAAGGAAGGAAGGAAGGAAGGAAGGAAGGAAGGAAGGAAGGAAAAGAGATGTGGATGAATGATGTCAGGGATGGTCCGGGCACTTTGAGTTTAGTTCCTGTCATCAAGGTCACTTGAAACCATAGGAGACGCTTTGGGCACAGGGAAGAGAGGTTGCTGGTACAGATTGTGCATCTACAGACACCTGCCTCCTGCTTCACTCAGCGGAGGGAAGCAGTGTCCCCTTTGGGGCTTCTCTTTCCTGCACCTGGTGCCACCTGGGCTCTCACTCTCCCCGATTCTCTCCCGAATGCAAGGGCACTCTGCCCTCCTCACTCCCCCTCACTGCCTGCTGCCTGCAGGGGCGCCCTGCCAACCACCGCATGCTCATGCTCGCTGGCGGAGAAAACTCTACTACCGGACCAGCTCCTCCGGCTGCAGCTAACTTTAGCCCATCACGTGGCACTGTGGCAGGCCACGCCGAGCTTTGCGGATCTTGGCGGAAGGTGTTTAAATATTTTTCTTTTTTGGAAGCCGAGTTCACGCCTCTGCCATTTTCACCTTTGTGTGGTAGAAGGTGTCTCTGCAGGTGCCATCGAGGTGGCGTCCCTGTAAATGCCGCTATTTTGGGGTGCTCCTAGGTGGATCCTTTGTATCATCTGGGACCTATCAACTCTGGGGAGGGGGAAAAGAGAGAACAGGTGCTTCCATGGCTTCCCCATTCTGCAGACAACTCACCTAGGAAGTCTCCAAGAACTATGTTGCATCTGAACATGTACCCTGATTGTCCCCACAGAACTGTCCCATGCTCGGCACTGTCACTTCACCCCACTGCCTAAGGTAAGCTTACCTTTGTCCACATTACAGGGCAGGACGGACTGAATACATGCCCCAGGAAACTTCGGGGATCTTTCTTGACCATGTCAGACTGGGGTTGGGGAGAGTCTTTGATCCACATGTGGGTGGGTGCTGGAGTGAATGAAGCAGATGACTACAGAATTGGGAACAGTGATACCAGGATCACAATGGGGCTGGGAACCCCAGATATCTCAGAGCACTGTCCTGCAAAAAGAAGGACCTGGAAAGCCCATCTGAGCTAGGAAGCCCCAGGCAGGACTGTGCCCTAGGATGGGAGTATGATTGAGACAGTCACCCCCCTCACTTTCAGAGGAGACTCAGAAGAGGGGCCAGAAATCCTGTCTTAGTGACCAGCCACAAGCTCCCCAGAATGTGTGGAGCTGGGGGCAGATAGAGAAGTGGGAACTAGAAAAGGAGGGAGTCCATTGCCTGAGAGGGGGAGACTTTGGGAAGCAATGGTCAGAGGCCACTCCATGAATGGGGCAGAAAGGAGCCATGCTAGGTCAGGGGAGGGTGTTTGGACTGTGGTAGTAGGTAGAGCAAAGGTTCTGAGCCTAGAAACAAACTTGCCAAGTAGATGCCGAGAAGATAGGGCTGTAGGCTGAAGTTCAGGCATAGGCAGATGCCAGAGGTTCAGCTCCTTGGCCATCCCAAAGAGGCCTTCCCACCTCTCCAAAGCCCTTCTCCAGGAAAGACCCACATGCTGACTGGACTCATAATGGGGGCTGGGCTGACTGGAGTCTCCGCGCACCTTCCCTGGAGTGAGGTCCAGATGGGGAATCCAAACTACTATTTCTATTGCACATTTAAATCATCGTGAAATAGGTCTTTGATCCAAGAGAAATATAAAGAGGGGCTGGAGTGTGTAGGTCATTTGCCTTGCAGGTGACTGACCCCGGTATCCCATATGGTCCCCAGAGCCTGCCAGGAGTAATTTCTGAGTACAAAGCCAGGAGTAAGCCCTGAGCACCAGTGGGTGTGGGAAGGAAGGAAAGTAGGAAGGAAGGAAGGAAGGAAGGAAGGAAGGAAGGAAGGAAGGAAGGAAGGAAGGAAGGAAGGAAGGAAGGGAGGGAGGGAGGGAGGGAGGGAGGGGGGGAGGAAGGGAGGGAGGGAGGGAGGGAGGGAGGGAGGGGGGGAGGGAGGGAGGGAGGGAGGGAGGGAGGGAGGGAGGGAGGAAGGAAGGAAGGAAGGAAGGAAGGAAGGAAGGAAGGAAGGAAGGAAGGAAGGAAGGAAGGAAGGAAGAAAGAAAGAAAGAAAGAAAGAAAGAAAGAAAGAAAGAAAGAAAGAAAGAAAGAAAGAAAGAAAGAAAGAAAGAAAGAAAGAAAGAAAGAAAGAAAGAAAGAAAGAAAGAAAGAAAGAAAGAAAGAAAGAAAGAAAGAGAGGGCCCAGAGAGATAGCACAGCGGCGTTTGCCTTGCAAGCAGCCGATCCAGGACCAAAGGTGGTTTGTTCGAATCCCGGTGTCCCATATGGTCCCCCGTGCCTGCCAGAAGCTATTTCTGAGCAGACAGCCAGGAGTAACCCCTGAGCAATGCCGGGTGTGGCCCAAAACAAAAAACAAATAAACAGAAAACAAAGAAAAAGAAAAGAAAGAAAGAAGAAATCCAAAGGAAAAATATATACTCCAGGGAAATGTGCAAGAAAATGCTTCTGGTTCAGCCAAGGAATCCAGGACTGGACATGCACATCATCTCAAAATCCATTGTTTGAAGGGGGAGAGGCCGTGGGCTGTGAGAATACCTTGAGAATGCAGACCACTGCCCAAAGGGAGGAGAGGCTCAGAGTTCATGCGAATGTAAGAACCAAAATGTGCAAGAGAAAACTCTCTAAAAGAGTGGAAGATAATAAGTACATGCAAAAACTTGTTCTTTGAAACAGCTAAGAAAATAGGAGAAAAACCACTCATGAGTCCAATTACGGAGAAGAGAGAGAACATTAAACAAGATTAGGAATGAGAAGGCAGACATACTCATCTAACTACAGATTCAGGGGAGATAAAAATGATTATGAGAGAATATCATCCTGTGATAACAAGTGGAAAACCTTGAGGGAAATAGATGATTTCCTAGGAAGAGTAAATGATCAAAATCAGGCCAAGAAAAAAAATGGAAATTTTCATAGACCAATTACCCTCAAAGAGATTAGGAGGTGATTGGAGATCTCCCCAGACAGGCTCACGGCTGAGCTCTGCCTCATTGAAAGTCTGGAGCACATGAATGCTGGGTTCGAAACTATTTTCAACCATGGCCAAAGACCAAGAAATTCCCTTTTTATCTTGTGCATAGCTTTAATATAAGCAACACCATAGATCATAGTAGTTATGCATACAGGTAAGAATTGCTTAACAGAATCAAACCCAGGAACTAATTAGCGGGTCCTTCCAGAGTGGAGACACTGTGTGGCTGGCGTTTTGGGCTCTGGGGTCTCTCCCTAAGCATATCACTACTTCTTTTCTCCATGCAATTCTTGGTATAATAAAAGTTAGATGCTAGAAAATGGGAGATGCTTTAATAAGCAGGGCTGAACATAACTGCAACATGAGGGAGCCTTCCTGTCAGGAAACAGGGATTTTCCATGGAAAACGTGTTCATGTGTGTTTCCTACACGAGCCTGCTAAGACACTATAGGGTCTGTGTGTATTATTCACTTCCTGTTGCTTCCACATCAAAAGGAAACTGTCTTCGTGGAATCTGGAAGTCCTAGTATTGGTTTGTGTGTTGGATTTTGGATTTAGAACCACAGCCAGCAGTGCTCAGGGGTTACTCCTGGCTCAGGAAGCACCCCTGGCAGGCTTGGGGGACAACGTGGGATGCTAGGGATCAAACCTGAGTTGTCTGTGAATAAGGCAAATACCATTCCCACCATGCTATGGCTCTGGCCCTCAGTTCTATTTTTTTGTTGTTTGTTTTTGGGCCACACCTGGTGATGCTCAGGGGTTACTCCTGGCTCTGCACTCAGAAATCGCACCTGGCTTGGGGGACCATATGGGAGGCCGGGGGGTCGAACCCCAGTCTGTCCTAGGTTAGCACATGCAAGGCAGGTGCCCTACCGCTTGTGCCACTGCTCCGGCCCCCTAAGTTCTATTTTTCTTTTTTTTTTTTTTTTTTTTTTTTTTTTTTTTTTTTTTTTGGGTTTTTGGGTCACACCCGGCAGCGCTCAGGGGTGACTCCTGGCTCTATGCTCAGAAATCGCCCCTGGCAGGCACAGTGGACCATATGGGATGCCGGGATTTGAACCGATGACCTTCTGTATGAAAGGCAAACGCCTTACCTCCATGCTATCTCTCCGGCCCCTAAGTTCTATTTTTAACAGAGTGCTGGGCTGTGTGTGAAACCTGCCTCACCTCAAGGACCCACACACGCACCCCAAGTTGCTATGATTAATGCTGCATTTGGGAGAAGTGCTGTATTTGGGTTCACTGAGCACTCCGTTGGAATGGCAGAGTTGATCTACCAGTGGCCCCTGCCCTGTCCACCAGATTTTTCCAGGGCAGCAAACAGCCCCAGGACCTCCCGGCTTCCTGCAAGGGCCAATGCCTTGATACAAACAAGAGAGCAAGGGACTTAGAACTGGATGGAGCATAGGGAGGGGAAACAGGGCTCAGGCCACCTCGCTCCAAGACTGTGCCCCTGAGCAACCTTCTCCGTCCTGTGGGCGCCCCTGAAGGACCCCGCCGGCCCTGCACAGCTGCAGCTGCTGTCCGTGGTGCTGACTGCGCTGACCCCGCGGCTCTGGCTCCAGTTTCCCCAGCAGCGGAGCTGACCTGGGTGGCTGCCAGGGACACCACGCGGTGACTAATCAGCAGGTTTGGAATGGGAAACTGTATTCTAATGTAGAGAGAGGAGGAATCTTCACTGATCTGGTAGATTCCTATCTCGTGCTGCTCCTTCCCTTCCTTTCCTTTCCCTTCCCTTCCCTTCCCTTCTCCCTCCGTCTATTCCTCCTTCCTTTCCTTTCTTCCTCCTTTTCTCCCTTCTGTCATTCTTTCTCTTCCCTCCATCCTTCCTTCTCTACTCCCTTCTTCTTGCTTTCCTCTTCCTTCCTTCCTTTTTTCCTCTTCTTTCCTTTCCTCTTCCTTCCTCCCTCCATTCCTTTCCTTCCTCCCTCAATTCCTCCTTCCTTTCCCTCCTTCCTCCCTGTCCTTCATCCTTTTTCTTTCCTTTCCTCCCTTCTTTCTTTCCTTTCCTTCCTTCCTTTCTCCCTTCCTCCTTCCTTCCTTCATCCCTCCCATTTTCCTTTCCTTCTTTCCTTCCTTCCTTTCTCCTTCCTTCCTTCTTTCCTTCCTTCTTCCCTCCTATTTTCCTTTCCTTCTTTCTTTCCTTCCTTCCAACCTTCCTTCCTTCTTTCCTCCCTTCCTCCCTTCCTAGAATCACTTCCTTTGTTGACTCTCATACCCTGGACCTGAATGAGTCATTGTTTCATTCATGTTATTGAACTGTCTTCACACAATGAGCCAAGGGCTAGCCTCACCCATTCTCAGTGCCCCTCAATGACTAGTTTGTCTGCATCCTTGGTAGAATATACTGACTTAGAGCATAACACACTTAGAATAACATCACATGTCCTTCTGTGGCCTTCTTGCTTCCACCAACATTCCATGTCAGATGTGTATCCATGTTGTTGAATACTCAATGCTGTCTTCAGCTGCATAATAGCACTGCAATGGGTTGACTTCCCATTCCCAGTGTGCTCAGGCACCTCTGTCCCTTTTCCCTTCTATACAGAATCATGCAACTCTGCTATCAATTCATTATGTGGCATAAGACATGGAGACTTCATTGAGGGGCGAACAGAATAGGATAGTGGAGCCCTCTGGGTCTCAGCAAAGCATCTGCAGGCGCGGCAGACCTCTTACATGCTGTGTAAAGAGAACACTGAACCCCACTGCCCCACCTCTGTGTAGGAGATGGAAACCCATGTGCATTCTGGGGGGACCTGTCACTCGTTCTCCACTCTGCACAGTGACACATGATTTAATATGTCCAGGTTAATTTTCGTGACAATGTCTAACTCTGCTATTATACTTGGCATGTGACTCATCTTTCCAGATTCTTTGAAGTCTCTTTAGATGAGCAAAGTTTTACGTTTTGTTTCATTTGGGGGCCACACATAATGCTGCTCAGGTTAAGCCTGCCTCTGTATTCAAGGGTCACTCCTGGAGCCAGAGAGATAGCAAAGTAGTAGGGTGTTTGCCTGGCATGCAGCTGATCCAGGATGGATGGTGGTTTGAATTCCAGCATCCTGAGTGCAAAGCCAGGAGTAACCCCTGAGGGCTTCCAGGTGTGATCCAAAAACAAAACCAAACAAACAAACAAAAAAAAAAAAAAAACAAGAGTAACTCCTGATGGGGCTTATACCTATAAGATGCCGGGTTCAAACAAGGTTGGCCATATGCAAGGCAAATGTTCTCACCTCAGAACTATTGCTCTGGCCCCAAAGTTTTACTTTTTTTTATATTGGCAGATTTACTGATTTCTTCTTCTTTGGGTTAGATCTATCTCTTTGCCAAATCACCATGAAGTGTTTTAATGTTTAATGAAGTGTCTAATGTTTTAATGGGTTCAGGCTGTGTATATACCAGCATGTGAATGTTACACCCTCTGCTGCTTTTCCTTTCCCATAAGCACTGAGGGGAGAGTCCATCCTGCCCCACTAAGGCAAGAGCAATTCTCCACACATCAGAGGGTCTCTGTATGGGCTCTCCAGCTACCCATTTTCTATCCTACATACTCCCCCTTCTTCAGGTTTATACTGTGTGATCATTTTTTAAATTGGGGGCCTCATGCGGCAATGCTCAGGGTTGCTACTCCTGGCTCTGCATTCAGGGATCACTCCGAGCGCTGCTCAGGACTTACTCCTCGCTGTGTATTCAGGCATAACTCCGGAAGTGCTCAGGAACCACACAGGATGCTGGAGATTGATGCTGGGTCAGCTTGCAAGGCAAGTGCCCTCCTCACTCTACCATTGCTCCAACTGCTACACTATGTATATCTTAGCTTATTCTGTCTGTTGTTCATGACTGGACATTTGCGCTTCTATATTTTGGAATCAGCTTGCCAAACTGTATAAAAAGATGAATATATGGGGCTGGAGCAATAGTACAATGGGTAGGGCATTTGCCTTGCATGCGGCTGACCCCGTTCAATTCCAGGAATCCCAAAGGGTCCCCTGAGCATGTCAGAGTAATCCCTGAGCACCACCCATTGTGGTCCAAAAACAAAAAGATGAAGGTGTGGATCATTAAGATGTAAAGATGTCTTGGTGTCAAGTTGCTGCCGTGACGAATTGAAGCACAGCTGCTAAATACATTTGTATTTAGTGAGTTCTGAAGATCATAAGTCCATGCTGAGTCTCGGGCAACACAAGCCAAGGAAGCAGCAGAGAGGGCTGAACTCTTTGGAGAGACCCAGGAGGAGAATTAGGTTTTTCTTTTTGCCACTTAGCTTAAACAGGCGACTGCTTCCCTTGGCTTGTGGCCGAACCCTCTACATCTTCCAAGCTGGCACCAGTGGACTCAATTCACTCATTGCCTCCACATAACTGGTCCTCTTTTCTTTTTTTTTTTTTTTTGTTGTTGTTGTTGTTGTTGTTTTTGGGCCACACCCGGCGGTGCTCAGGGGTTACTCCTGGCTGTCTGCTCAGAAATAGCTCCTGGCAGGCACGGGGGACCATATGGGACACCGGGATTCGAACCAACCACCTTTGGTCCTGGACCGGCTGCTTGCAAGGCAAACGCCACTGTGCTATCTCTCCGGGCCCTGGTCCTCTTTTCTAACCCTCTTTTCCTTTACTTTGATCTACCTGTAGGGCCTAGAAAAGTCAGGTTGTGAAAAAGGTGGGGCAGAGATAACATGGAGGTAGGACATTTGCCTTGCATGCAGAAGAACGGTGGTTCGAATCCCGGCATCCCATAGGGTCCCCGAGCCTGCCAGGAGAAATTTCTGAGTGTAGAGCCAGGAGTAACCCCTAAGCACTATGAGGTATGACCCAAAACCAAAACAAAATAAACACACACACACACACACACACACAATAAAAGTCAGGTTTTGCTCATTGCCCACACAGCTTACACTTTACCATGCCACCCAACACTATTCTGGGCATCTTCGTATACTGTTACTCTGAACCCTGTATCTTTTATGTGTTTCTGTACTTGTATATTTCTGTATTTTTGTGTTTGTGTATTTCAATATCTTTTGTGCATTTCTGTATCTTTTGTGTGTTTCTGTAGCTTTGTCTTTGTGTCTTGTATCTTTTCTGTGTTTCTGTAACTTCTGTGTGTTTCTGTATCTTTTGTATGTCTCTTTTTTGTGTTGTTTCTATATTTTTGTGTGTTTCTGTGTCTTTGTGTTTCTGTATCTTTTGTGTGTTTCTGTATCTTTTGTATGTCTCTTTTTTGTGTTGTTTCTACATCTTTGTGTGTTTCTGTGTCTTTGTGTTTCTGTATCTTTTGTGTGTTTCTGTATCTTTTGTGCATTGTCTTATTGAGAAGTGGGGGCTTCTATTCTTTTATTTTCTCGTGTTTGTATGGGACAAAAGTACAGTAGATTTCTATTACTTTTGTGCCTGTTAACTTCGCTGAACACATTGATTCTACAAAATAGGGAAAGCTTTCAGAACTTTTAATGTAATAGCTGGGATCAGGTGTAAAAAGTGAACATTTAGATTCTATCCATCCATCTTTTATGCCTTTAGTTTGTTCTTTGTTTTGCCTTTTCTCTGATAAAATGAACCACATAATCAGTGTTGAACAAAAGTGGAATAATGAGAATTCTTGTTTTGTTCCTGATCTAAAGATTATTATTTTATTAATATCCTTATGTAAACACCTTGATTACAAATATGATTGTAGTTGGGCTTTATTTTATTTTATTTTATTTTATGGTTTTTGGTTTTTGGGCCACACCCGGCGATGCTCAGGGGTTACTCCTGGCTGTCTGCTCAGAAATAGCTCCTGGCAGGCACGGGGCACCATATGGGACACTGGGATTTGAACCAACCACCTTTGGTCCTGGATCGGCTGCTTGCAAGGCAAACACCGCTGTGCTATATCTCTGGGCCCTGTAGTTGGGTTTTAGTCATGTAAAGAACACCCCCCCCTTCACCAGTGCAACATTCCCATCACCAAGTCCCAATTCTCCTCCCCATCCCACCCCCACCTATACTCTAGACAGGCTTTCTACTTCCCTCATTCATTCACATTGTTAGGATAGTTCTCAGCGTAGTTATTTCTCTAACTGCACTATCATTCTTATGGTGAGCTTCTTGTCGTGAGCTGGACCTTCCAGCCCTCCTCTTTGTCTCTGAGGATTATTGCAAAAATGTCTTTCATTTTTCTTAAAACCCATAGATGAGTGAGACCATTCTGCGTTTTTCTCTCTCTCTCTCTGACTTATTTCACTCAGCATGATAGATTCCATGTACATCCATGTATAGGAAAATTTCATGACTTCATCTCTCCTGACGGCTGCATAACATTCCATTGTGTCTATGTACCACAGTTTCTTTAGCCATTCGTCTCTTAAAGGGCATCTTGGTTGTTTCCAGAGTCTGCCTATGGTAAATAGTGCTGCAATAAATATGGGTGTGAGAAAGGGATTTTTGTTTTGTATTTTTGTGTTCCTAGGGTATATTCCTAGGAGTAAAGATTATTATTATTGTTGTTGTTGTTGTTGTTGTTATTGTGTTGGAGTGACGCCTGGTAGTGCTCAGGGCTTACTCCTGGATCTGTGCTAAGGGATCACTCCTGGAGGACTATGTGTGGTACCAAGAATTGAATATGGGCTGCATACAAGGCAAGCACTTTACCTGCTATGTTATCTCTCTGGTCCTGTTCTGATCTTAAAGAGAGCTTGCTTAAGTGTTTGAACCTTGAAATTTGCTGGTGCAAGTCAGGCATGGGAAAGATAAGCCCTAACGATTTTACTTATAATTAGTATAAAAACAAACCAAACAAAATACATGAGCTAGGGGCCAGAGAGATAGCATGGAGGTAAGGTGTTTGCCTTGCATGCAGAAGGGCCGTGGTTCGAATCCCGGCATCCCATAGGGTCCCCTGAGCCTGTCAGGAGCGATTTCTGAGCATAGAGCCAGGAGGAACCCCTGACCGGGGGTTACTAACTGCTGCTGGGTGTGACCCAAAAAAAAAACAAAAACAAAAACAAAAAAAAAATACATGAACTAATTTCAACCAAAACAAACTTGAAAAGAATCAAGTTTGTTGTGCGAATATGTATACCCTTCTCGCAGTTCAGGACACCCCCTTTCTATACCCAGAAGGTCACATAAGAGTTCTTTTGGGACTTGGGGGGGAATGTTCATTCTAAACAAGAATCAAAGCCCTTTTTCATGTCAATAAGGAGGATCACATTCATTCATGTGTTTAGGTGGCTGGTGGGCTGACGAAACTCTTTCCCAATGTAAAGACAACTATGAATAAACGCTGAATAAAGCAAAGCATACCTCAGTCAGGATAAGTGGCTTTTCTGCATTGTTCTGGATCTTTCTCCAGTGGCATAAGTGTTTCTGCCTTTAGAAAACCGATGCAGGCTTTAGGATAAAACGTTCTGGGCTGTTTTTGTCAGATCTTGATATCAAGATTATAATAGCCACCTAAAGAGGAACTGCTTTGCTTTTTTCAAGTGCAGGGGGGAAAATATGCTGCATATTGTTGAAATTTTTGAACCTTGAAGAAGTCATGGGTAAAAAAAAAATCTGGGTGGTGCAGCATTTTCTTTGCAGAAAGATTTTAAACTTCTATTTCTTTAGCAGTTTGGGTTTAATCTTTCTATTTAATCTTTCATCAATTTTAATTTTGTGGCATTTTCTAGAAAATCTGTTTGATCTAAGGTTCAGGTTTATTGGTCTGAAGTTCTTCATAATTTCCTCTTACAATATCCCCTCTTTATTGTCCACCATCTCTAACATCCTTTCTTTGTTTGTGACGTGGTTATTTGTATCATTTCTATTTTCATTTCTAATCTGGTGTGAGCTCTGTCAATTTTATCAGCCCTTGCAAGAAATAACCTTTGGCTTCTTGCTATTGTGCATTGCTTTCTTATTTTATTAATTTATAGCCTTATCTTTATTACGTCCTTCTGTTTTCTTATATCTCCTCTGCCATCTTTTTCAGTTTCTGTGCTGGTGCTTGGCTCATCAAGTTACACACTTTTCTCTCTCTACTATAAGCATTTAAGTCTCTAAAATATCCCACAAATTTTGACTTCTCTCCATCACATAAATCTTCATAGATACTTTCATGGCGGTCAGTGTCAATATTTCTTTCTCCATACTTACTTCTCTCAACTCAGCATCCTGATGTACTCACTAATTTCCCCAATTGGTGGTCTTTATAATAACCCCTGATTATTTAATGATATACGCATATTATCCTCTGAGGATATTTCTGTAAGATAATAATCCTTGGAGCCAGAGCCATAGTACAGTGGGTAGGACACTTGTCTTGCACACAGCCAACCCAGGTTCAATCTCAGGCATCCCATATGGTCCCCTGAGCACTGCCAGGAGTAAGTTCTGAGCATCACCAGCGTGGCCCCAAAATAAAAGAGATAACACTCCTTCAACTACATTCTAAAAAAAAAAAGCTAGCCACAACAGATGTGCTTGATAGAAATGTATTTATCTAACTATTGAGCGTGGCATTTTTATCTAGGTATCTAAGCATTTTATCTAATTGAATTATTGGTTACAATTTTCAAATCTTCTATATTGTCAATAACCGTTTTCTTTTTTTTTTCTGGAAGAAGTTTTCAATTTCTCCTTACTGTTGTAACAAGGATTTGCTTTATATATTTGAGTTTATGGCCCGGAGAGATAGCACAGCGGTGTTTGCCTTGCAAGCAGCCCATCCAGGACCTAAGGTGGTTGGTTCGAATCCCGGTGTCCCATATGGTCCCCCGTGCCTGCCAGGAGTAACCCCTGAGCACCACCGGGTGTGACCCAAAAACCAAAAAATAAATAAAAATAAAAATATATTTGAGTTTATGTTATTTATTTTCTGTATCAGATACAGCACTTTATACGTAAGTGTTCAGGGCTCACTCCTAACTGGGCTTGGGCAACCATATGGGATGCCCAAACTTAGACTGACCGCATGCAACAGTAGCCCTACCTGCTGTACTACCACTATCTCTTTGGCCACTTTATATGGTGGGATCTGTATCTATGACATGATCGTATACTCAACCCCCTGACTCACTGTACTTGTCCCATCTCCTCTCCCTTCTGTTCAACACCTCTCTTAGAGTCTAAGGGTGTATTTTTACTTCATTTTTGTCTATTTGCATTGTTTCTTACTTTTACATGAATGAAATCATGGTGTTTGTCTTTTGGTCTTTGCTTTGGGATCATATCCAGTGTTGATCAGGGATTATTTCTGTTTCTGCACTCAGTAATCACTCCTAGCGGGTTCAGGAGTCTCTCTAGGATGCCAGGATTGAACCTGGTTTGACTACATGCAAGGAAAGTGCTCTACCCACTGTCTTATCATGTCTTATCGTGACTTATATCATTGGCGTAACCCTCTGAAGGTCCATCCATGACACACATGTCAATATTTCATCGTTCCTGGTTTTCTTCATTGCATACTGGCCGATGACATTGTCTAGGTTCAAGAGACTATCCTTTCCACCGGCATCTACAGTTCCATTTTATCCACCACCAGGAGCCAAGTTCCCATCCCAACACACAGCTCACCCCTTCTTCCTGAGAGGCCTCCTCCTTGTCTTCTGCTTGCTGACAACCATCTCATTCACATCATCGACAAGATTGTTTGGCTTCATAGGTTTGGACAGCATTGGTCTTCTAGCTGAGTTGTCCCCATACACACCACCTTGACCAGTCATCTGTGGATGCCTCTCAAGGCCACTCCCAGATAAACACCCAGAAGTGGAATGGTTGAATCATTGGCACCACCAAATCAGCATTAGTGCTTTGTGGGTGCTCCTAGACCCTCTCAGCAGCTCTGCACCATGTTTCATTCCTACCAGTTCTGAGTCAGGCTCCTTTCCCTCCACAGCCTCCCCAACACTTGTGTGTCTTGTATTTTGGGAGAAAAGTCATTTTCACAGATGTGTTATCCCATGGTGGCTATTGTTGGCATTTCCCCCATAACAAGTGATGGGTAATGGTCTCATCTGTGAGACCCTCTGCACAGCTTCAGTCAGTCGCCTTTGCTGTGGTGGTTGAACTGTGCAAGTTTCTCACATATTTTGGATCTGAGTTCCTCCTAGTTTGTTCAATGATTTGGAAATATAATCTCCCACCTAGTGGGCTAGCTTTGCATTTGCATGGCTTTTTAGGCTCTGAATAATCCCACTGGTTTGTTTTTTTTTTTTAAATCATAAAGACAGTCCTAAAGCTGATGCCAAATAATTCCCTGCCCATTTTCTTCTACACATTTTATGGTTTTGAGTCATATAGTCAAGTAGTTGATTCACCTTGAGTCAACATTTTGCTATGGAATAAGATGGCTTTTTTTTTTTTTTTGACATGTGGCTAATGCCATTTATTGGAAAGACTTTGCTTTCACTGTTGCATGTGCTTTGGTTAGCTTCCCTATCATAAATTGTTGTCTATATATTAGGAGATAATTTCTGGTCTCCTGATGCTGTTTCATTGATCTGTGTATTTTAGTTCCATGCTGAATTGTTTTTTTTTAATATATATTTTATTTAAGTAACATGATTATAGTTGGGTTACAGTCACAAACAGAACACCCCCTTCACCAGTATAACATTTCCCCCTCCCAATAGCCTCCTCCTCCCTTCCCAACCCCTGCCTGTATTTGAGACAGGCATTCTACTACAGTTATTTTTTTTTTTTTTGGTTTTTGGGCCACACCCGTTGACGCTCAGGGGTTACCCCTGGCTATGCACTCAGAAGTTGCTCCTGGCTTGGGGGACCATATGGGACACCGGGGGATCGAATCGCGGTCCGTCCAAGGCTAGCGCAGGCAAGGCAGGCACCTTACCTCTTGCGCCACCACCCGGCCCCCAGTTATTTATTTTTAAGTTCAGTAAGTTGTTTTTTTTTTCTTTTCCTAAAGGATAAGGGTTAAAAAAAATAATAGTAAAGGTTTGACAGTGGCAATCTCCATTGTTTGCATAGGCCCAGAAAAATATGGGGAAAATGGAAAAAAATGAATAGAGTTTTGTATTATAGTTTGAAATGTGGGGGTGACATACCTTCATTTTTGCTTTCCTCTCAGGGTTGTTTTGACTCTTTGAGGTCCTTTATGATTCTATAAAAACCTTAGCTTTTTTTTGGGGGGGTGGTTTTTGGGTCACACCCAGCAGCACTCAGGGGTTCCTCCTAGCTCTATGCTCAGAAATCGCCCCTAGCAGGCACAGGGGACCATATGGGATGCCAGGATTCAAATCATCGTCCTTCTGCATGAAAGGCAAATGCCTTACCTCCATGCTTTCTCTCCGGCCCCCAAACCTTAGCTTTTGATCTTCATTTATTTCTGTGAAGATGACCATCTGGAAATTTGATAAAACTATCCTAAATATATTTCTTCAGAAAAAAATGACCATTTTAGTCATAAAGATAGTACAACAGGTAAGGCACCTGCCTTGCATTAGAATTCACTTGGGTTCAATCCCTGGCATCCCATCTGGTTCCTTGAGCACTGGCAGAAGTGACCCCTGAGCACAGAGCCAGGAAGAAGCTCTTAGCCCTGCCAGGTGTGGCTCAAGAGCCAAATTAAAACTATAAAGTGGCCATTTTAACATTGCAAATCTCTCTTATTCATGAGCATAGAAAGTGTCTTTATTTACCTGTACTTCTGTTTCTTTTAACTGTGTCATGGTTTTTAGTGTAAGGCATTTAACCAAGATGGTTAGCTCTTTTGTACGCTGTTGTGAATAGTGCTGTTCTTAGTCTCTCTTTCTGATATATTAGTGTTTGAAAATAAAAATGTTATCACTTTACTGTTACCAGTTCTAAAAGTTGAAATTCTGTGCATATGGGATCTTTAGGGTTTTCCTTGTCCCGTCTACAAGTGGTGGTAATTTTACTATTTCCATTCCAATCCTGGATAACTTTTGCTCCTTTCCTGGCCTAAGCAGGTCGGGATTTTCTGTTTGAGAACATCCCCTATCCACTTGAAAAAGAATGTGTATTGTTGCTTAGGGGTAGAATACTCTTTCATACTTATTATGTCCACATACTCTGTCACCTTGTTGATTTAAAGTCTGATGTATGTATCCAAATGTATAAGCACTGTGCTATTAGGCTATCGTCAGTATCTCTCTTTTTTGTTTGTTTTATTTGTTGTTTTGGGGCCACACCTGGTGGCGCTCAGGGGTTACTCCTAGCTCTGCACTCAGAAATTACTCCTGGCAGACTTGGGGACCCTATGGGATGCCAGAAATCGAACCCAGGTCCATCCCAGGTTGGCCACATACAAGGCAAATACCCTACTGTTGGGCTATCTCTCTGACCCCAGTATCTATCTTTAGATATGATAGGATATGTCTTACATGTGTTAGTGCTCCTGTGTTGGGGCATGTATCTAATGGTCATTACATCTTCCTGATGGTCTCACCTTTTCATCCTTCTTACATGCTCCTTTGTTTTAGCTGTCTTTTGTCTGATATGAGCATATCTGTACCACATTGTGAGGAACGGTTTCTTTTTGCATGGAACATTTTTCCATCCCTACATTTTTATTGTATGTATGTCCTTAACCCTGACATGAGTCTCTTGTAGCAAGAGAAATTAAGGTCTTGATTTTACACCATCTGATCACCTTATCTTTTGAATAATTGAGTCTGTTGCTATTTAAGGTGATTATTGATATGTATTATTTGGGAAGGGTAGTTGTATCATACCTGGGGGTACTTGAAATCACTCCTGGTAGGACTTGGGGCACAATTAGTGCCAGAGATCAAACCTAGGTCTGGTGCATGCAACCTTATCCCCTGTGCTCTCTCGTTGGCCTGAAATGCATACATTCACTGTCAATGATTTTTTTCTGCTATAATTATTGTTTGTTCCTCTCTCATCTTTTCCTTCTTTTTTAAGAGGGTGATGATTCCTTGTTTTCTCTGTGTCTTTCCTACAGGCCATTTAGATTCCACAGAGCACCCCTGTGATGTCTTATTTCACAATTGCATCTCATATAGATTTCTTAGCTTGCTTCTCCAGCTTTAATTGTTATTTTTTCTCCACCCTTACTTTAGAAGCAAACTTCCACTTTTACTAAAAGGTGACTTTTCCCAAAAAGTGTTTTTCTTGAATTCGTTTGGTGTCTGTGACATTTATTTTCCATCTAGAGGAGCCCTGTTAGCATGTTTTATAAATCCTCATTCCGTTAACTGTTGTGTATGTGGGTAACCTATCTTTTTAAAAAGGAAAGCTAAAGTTGCTGGTTATAATATTCTGGGTTGAAAGTTTTCTTCTTTCTTTTTTGTTTTTGTTTCTGTTTTTGTTTTGGGGTCACACCTGGCAGCACTCAGGCATTACTCCTTGCTCTACTCTCAGAAATCACTCCTGGCAGGCTAGGGGGACCCTATGGGATGCCGAGATTTGAACCACCATCCTTCTGCATGAAGGCAAATGCTTTACCTCCATGCTATCTCTCTGGCCCCAGTTTTCTTCTTTCTAACTGTGGCACATACACACAATGGACTACTATGCAGCTGTCAGAAAAAAAGTGACATCATGAAATTCTCCTGTACATGGATGGACATGGAAACTATCATGCTGAGTGAAATAACTCAGAGGGAGAGAGACACACACAGAATAGTCTCCCTCATCTATGAGTTTGAAGAAAAAGAAAAGACATTAATGTAATAATACACAGAGACAATAAAGATGAGGGTGGAAGGACGGGCCCATGAGATGATGCTTACTATATGGAGTGGTGAGTTCAGTTGGCTAAATGACTTCCGTGACAACTATCATGACAATGGTAATGAGTGAGAGAAAGTGAATGCCTGTCTTGAATGCAGGCAAGGAATGAGGGAGGAGAAAGATGGGGGGGTGCATTGGTGGTAGGAACATTGCACTGGTGAAGGGCAGTGTCCTTTTTTATATATAGCTAAAATCCAACTACAAACATGCTTGTAATACGGTGCTTAAAGATATTTGTTAAAAATAGTTATCATCCCCAAAAAAAGGGAAAAAAGAAAGTTTTCTTCTTTCTGTGCTTTGATGATGCCATGCCACTGGCTTCTGACACTGAAAAAGTCTGCTGACAATGAATGACACTAGTGTTGGCTGCTCACCTTTCTGAGTTGATTATAGATTTCTGGCGAATTATTGTGTTTACTACCATGACACTCTTAGCCTTATTTCTAAAAGTAACTTGGACTTTCTTTCCATTAGAATTTTTTGTTTGTTTGTTTGTTTTTTCGGGCCACACTCGTTTGATGCTCAGGGGTTACTCCTGGCTAAGTGCTCAGAAAATGCCCCTGGCTTGGGGGTACCTATGGGATGCCGGGGGATTGAACCGCGGTCGAGATCTAGCGCTTGCAAGGCAGACACCTTACCTCTAGCGCCACCTCGCCTGCCCCCTAGAATTTTTCTAATATATCTTTCCCTACCCTACCCTCTTATTTCAGTTCTCGGTATCTTTGTTTCTTGTCAACATCAAAACCCCATTTTTTTTTCAATTATTTTTGAGGGTCAAGGGGGCACACTGGGCTATGTTCAGAGCTTACTGCTGGCTCTGCACTCAAGGATCACTCCTGGAGGGTTCTGTGGACCCTATGAGGGGCTGGGGAATGTTGAACCCAGTTCAGCTGCCATATAAGGCAGGTGCCTTATCTCTTGGACTATTTCTCCGGCCTTCTGGTTTGGTGAATTTAATCTAGCCTTTTTATTTTGAATATCTTGTAAACTTATTATAAAGAAACGCCTTATTTCTATTACCGATTTCATAGCCACTTTCTACTAAGTGAATCTATGCCTGTCACACACCTCCCCCCGTCTCATTTTTCTCAACTGCCTTGAGGATATCCTTATGATTGTGATTTTATTTGTTCTATTATTTCCATTTCTTTGTTAGGGTCTGAAGTCAAAGGACAAGAGCACACAATTGAAATAAAGCAAAGCAAAGCTTTAGTCTGTCTACCAACATGCTACCCAGGGTCACCTCCCAAAGATGCCATCCCAACTAGGGGTCACAGGCCTGGTTATAGGGCTAGAAGCAGGAAGCCTTGACCTTTAAGTTGATTGGCTAGCGCCTAGGGTGCTTCTAGGGTGTTTCTTCATATCCTTTTATGGCTAAATACCTAGGGTGGTATACTGTGGTTTATAAGGCCTAAGGGTCTGCGTCATTATTTGGAGGGCAGTATTATTGTGGTTTACGGGGCCTTGAGATCTGTGTCATTTTTGTTGAGATAGAAACTTAGTCTTTAAATAAAAACTTAGTCTTGTTGGCCTTAAATGGAAACTTAACTTTGGGTTCACAAAATGGAATCCCTTCTGCTCCAGGCTTCACACTTTATTTGGTCCTTTTCTTTTAACTTTTTGTAATAATTTCAATGGAATAATTAGTTTTCCTAATTTTATCTCCTGGAATCCTTCAACATGCTATTTCTCTTTTTTGTTTTGTTTTGTTTTGTTGTGTTTTGGGGACACACCTGGCAATGCTCAGGGGTTTACTCCTAGCTCTGTGCTCAGAAATCGCTCCTGGCAGGCTCAGAGGACCATCTGGGATGCCAGGGATCAAATCTGGGTCCGTCCTGGGTCAGTCTCATGCAAGGCAAATGCTCTACCACTGTGCTATAGCTATAGCTCTATTTCTCATTTTTTAGTAGTTACCCCTAAATGTAAACTTCCATAATGCACCAAAGCTTAAGTCTAAGTAACAAATAGCTTTCCCCTTCTCAGGATCCTCTGAAATTGAAATAAAGCACCTTAAACAATGTGTTCCAAGCATCCCTTTCCTCATGTTTTCATTATCTTGATATATATATATATATATATATATCAATTCAGTGAAGTTTAAGCCCTGTAACTAATAATAAATTTTTATTTACAGTATATTTCTTTTGATTTCCCCATCAGGGAGCCACTTTAATTGTTCTTTGCTCTGCATTTCAAATAACATTTCTGCTCTAGCTTCCATCTTCTCTGTCTCTCTCGTTTATTCTGCTCCTCGACCTACCTCAGAAGTGCTTCACTCCAGGGCTGTGTCCCAGCGACAGAAGGCCCATCTCATTATTTCCTGGCAAGCTTGCTCCTGACCCACTTGAACCATATTCATTTCTCTCAATGCATTAGGCATGCTTCCTTTCATGGTGTATGTGCCCCATCCTCCTGGCATTTGGTGATTCCTATTTCTTTTTTTTTTTTTTTTTTTTTTTTTTTTTTTTTTTTTTTTTTTGTTTTTGGGCCACACCCGGTAACGCTCAGGGGTTACTCCTGGCTATGCGCTCAGAAGTTGCTCCTGGCTTGGGGGACCATATGGGACACCGGGGGATCGAACCGCGGTCCGTCCAAGGCTAGCGCAAGCAAGGCAGGCGCACCTTACCTTTAGCGCCACCGCCCGGCCCCGGTGATTCCTATTTCAAGCCAGACTGTTTTAGTTTTTGTTTTGCTTTGTTTTCTTTGTTTTGGGGCCACACTGGCAGTGCTCAGGGGTTACTCCTGGCTCTGCACTCAGAAATCATTCCTGGCGGTGCTTGGGGGGACCATATGCAATGCCAAGGATCAAATCCGGGTCGACCACATGCAAGGCAAACCACTCTACCCTCTGTGTTATTGCTGTGGCCCCTCTTTTTCTTAATCCCTTCTGGGTCTCAGACATGTTTCACAATGGTTTCTTAGGGATCTGACTTTTTCTTTTGCAACTGACTGATACCCTCAGGGACCTGGAAGAGGGTTCCTCCCTGAAAGAAGGGATGTGTTTGCTTCTGAGGGTCAGCTGGTATATGCCCTGTGCCTCCTTTCAAATTAGTCAATGGCTTATAGTTTGAGAGGGGGAGAGTGGAAGGGGTTAAAGTGGAGATCTCTATTCTCTGAGTCAGCAGGGCCAGGCGGCCCTGAGGATGCTAAACTAAGGGTGCCCTGATGAATGGGGCTGGACTTGCTGGTGAGCCCCTGCACACAGTGAGGCAGGGTGTTCTTTGCTTCCCTCAGTTTGGAGAGGTTGGCCACAATGATGTTCTCGTATGGCAAGACCCCTCTCTCAGTGTCCAGTGACCTCTTGGCTCTTCTGAACATCAGTCCTGAGCTATGGATTTTCCCTTAGCCCATCATTTTGTGTTGCTTTGGAGTCACACCCAGCAATGCTCCGGACGGACTCCTGGTTCTGCACTCCGGATTCACGCCTGAGGATGCTAGGCGGGCCATGTGGGATCAAACCTGAGTCGATCTCTTGCAAGGCAAGCACCCTCCCACTGTCCTGGCTGGCTGGCCTCCTCGTGTTTTGATCTAATTTCTATCACATGTGACTTTTCCATACTGAGGCCTGACCTGGATCCCCTGTTCATCCTATTAACAACTTCTGTGATCTTAGTGTTTGTCCCTGAATCCTTGAAGACTTCCTGGGAGCTGCAGTCTTCCCTTCTCTGCTTCCAGGGGCAGAGGGAGGGCAGGGGCTGGCTACATGGGGTATTCTTATCTCTGGACACGTGTCTTATTCTCTTTCAGCCCATTCCAGAACACATGGAGAGAATGGAAAAGCTCTACGGCAGACCTTGCCCACAGGCCCACAGATGCTGGGAACATCTGTCTCGTTACCCATGTAGCAGCCCATGCAGGGGGCTGATGGAGGAGCTCTGGTACCTCATGGTGGGATTCCAGGGAGATGGGGTTGTAGGGGTGGGAGAACAAATCAAGGCCGGTGTGGGTAAGAAGCACTATTTTATGAAGACTGCGCTACCCAGGTCATGAGACCTCAAGATGGAAATGAATCACTGAGCTCAGAGGAAGCATTTTTTGTTTGTTTGTTTGTTTGTTTGTTTGTTTTGGGGCCATATGCAGCAGAACTCAGGGTTGGTTGCTCCTGATTCTATACTCAGGAATCTTTCCTGGCAGGCTCGAGGGAGCCTACGGATGCTGGGAATTGAACCTGGGTTGTCTGAGTGCAAGGTAAATGCCCTCCCCATTCCAGCCTCAGAAGGTTTGTTTTTTGTTTGTTTGTTTGTTTGTTTGTTTGTTTTGTTCTAATGCAAAAACGAGGGCTTCCTTTAAGTCACTGTCTGGGGTCTCCATGGTGACATGCACTGAGTTTCAGGCCTTTGCTGTGTCCTGGTTCTGCACAGAGAATTGCAGTGACAGACTGTGACAGCTGGACCATCACTGGCCAATGTGGGCCTGCCCTGGCCTGCCCAAAGGGAAGGGACGGCAGCTGGTGAGAAGGACGGGATCTATTCCTGGCATGGCTTCTCCAGCTTCAGGAAGCGAAGGACTCTAGAAGCAGCAGCTGCAGGGCTCCCATCAGGGGGACAGGGGAGAACCAGGACATGGAGCAGTCGCAGGTCTCTGCCTCCACTCAAGTTGCTTGTCTGAACTCCGACGTACAAGGCCCACTCAATCCATGCCCTGTAGTCCGACCAGGGAGGACATGGTGTCCACTCTGTTCAAGGCCAGTGGGGATGCACGGGGTCTGCTTGAGTGAGTGTCCAGGGGCCCGAGTTACTTCCTACACCCCCCTCTTCAGGAAAGCAAACTCGGCAGCCGCATATTTTCTGAGGATTTATGTATGTTTTTTTTAAAACTACAAATGCAGAAAATGTTTAAGAACAGTACATGTTGTTACATGTGTACCCCCAACACAAAGGCAGTCGGTCTGTCCACATGGTGAACCAACTCACCGCTGCTCTGACTCCACGGTTTCCTGCACCCTCTTTGCTTAGTCCTCTCTCCAGCCACTCTATCATCACTGCCGGTTCCTTCTGTCTCTCCCATACGTCCTTTCCTCTACCGTCTCTCTGCCACCTCTGTCATTCCTTTGCCTTCTCACCATCTTTTCGGTTTGGGGGCCACACCTGGCAGTGCTCAGGGCTTACTCCTGACTCTGCACTCAGGAATCACCCGTGGCAGTGCTCAAAAGGATGCTCAGGCTCGAACCCAGGGTGGTCATATGCGTGGCCTTCCTGCTGTGCTATGGCTCCGGCCCCCTTCTCTCCACCTTCCCCATCTTCACCATCAGGCCACCGACTCCTGCTTGCTCCACTCTTCCCTCTGCTCGCCCCTCTGAGTCTCCAGCTCTATGAAACGATGTCTGCATACGCATGGCCAAGGGCCTGGCATCGACCCACCAGACACACCCTTGGCACAGACAAGTGCTGGGGTGGGCGATACCAATTCCTCAGTCAGCTCCTCCTGAGGCTGAGAATGCCCAAAAGTTCGGTGGTGTCGTTGGGTGTAAACCAGGTTGTTCCCCACAGCCACCTGCAGCAGGGGTCCCCATGGACACTCACTCAGGGGTCCTGGCTGCTTCCCCTCTCCATGGAGCCCTCACCAGGAGCCCAGAGGGTCTGAGTGATGGGCTGTACGGATGGTGAGATGCCCTGCTTTAGGCTGGCCTTGGCTCTGCCCTCTTGTCCACACCTGCCCACCCAATGCCTGTTCCTGCTGGGGACTTGTATGAGTTAGGTGGCTTGGCATGACCTGCTTCCTTCAGGAACCTCACAGTCCATGACCTCTTACCTCAAGGCAGAGCCTTGTACCCCAGTGATCTCAGGGTGCCCAGTGCTCACTTGGCCTCAGCTTGTGGGTGGGAATCTGGGTCCTACTGCTCTGCAGTGCCCCCAATGGGCAGGACCCGGCACCTGGATGGGGTTCTTACTGGCAAGGCCACAGGAATCTCAGGGATAATGGGAGAGGGTCGGCTACTCAGGACTCTGCCCTCCATTACCCTCTCCTGATGCTTCATAGACCCTCCCCTGCCCACATCCTCTCCATATCCCCACCACCCCCAGATATAGGCCCATGTGCCAAGACCCACAGAGTTGGAGGGTCGGAAGGCCTTTGGTGGGACTGAGGAGAGGGATAGCATGAGCAGCCCTGGGCAGGGCTGGAGAAAGGGCTTGGTGACAGACGTCCGCCAAGATCTAGTCTCTCTCTGCATGCTGGGGGAGCGGGTGCTGACTGGGGGTGCCCTCGGCCCACACACATCCTTGTTAGGCCCCTTATCTCTCCTTCTCTTTTTTGTTTGTTTGTTTTGTTTTGTTTTGTTTTTCATCCACACCCGTTTGATGCTCAGGGGTTACTCCTGGCTAAGTGCTCAGAAATCGCCCCTGGCTTGGGGGGACCATATGGGACGCCGGGGGATCGAACCGCGGTCCTTCCTTGGCTAGCGCTTGCAAGGCAGACACCTTGCCTCTAGCACCACCTCACTGGCCCCTTATCTCTCCTTCTCATGGTCCCTCCTGCCTCACCTCCCTGTCCACCCATCCTGGGCCCAAGCCCCACAGCCTTGCAGAGCCCCAATGTCCAGAGAAACATCCGGGAGATGCAGCAGGGCAGAAAGGCAGCTGGAAGAAGGCTGGAAGGGAGCCTTCTACTCATCCCCTCCTGGGTAGTCCAGGAAGCAAACACACGGAGACACTGACACACAGACATGGGAGCCTGGAGAGGAGTCAGGCCCTTTATTGCAAACTTGCCAAGGGGTGCTACAAGCCGGCCACAGCACTGCATCCCATCTTGGTGCCCATCTTGGTGCTGACCAGGAGACTCTGGCCCACCTGGATGGGGAACACTCAATAACAGAGGGGGTTCTGTCCCTTTCACTCACCATCTCTTCCTGCCACCTGGGTCAGGAACCCCAAGTCATAGGAATAGGAACTGGCACAGGGACCCACGGCCTCTACAGGGCCAGCACCACCCCACCCCCCAGGGGTGTTCTTCAGCTTCTGACTGTGGAGCAGCCACAGGGACCAGGCTCAAAGGCTAAAGCCCGTGCTGGTCACTCTGAGCCTGGATGGTTGGTCTGGGGGCGCAGGAGAACGCAGCAGAAGCAGGACCAAGTCCTGGCCCACCCTCGGGCCCACAGTGGGCCTTAGGCCCGCGCGTCCAGGGCCCGCACATGCACGCGGGGCAGGCAGAACCAGGCGGGCGGCAATTCCTGGCTTGAGCGGTCCTGGTGGAAGCGGATATGCAGGAAGAAGTCACCTGTGTACAGGAAGAGCAGGGCCCCAAGGCAGGCCGCCTGGCCCGTGGGCTGCACCTGCAGCAGGAAAGAACGGGGCTCAATCCAGGAGCTTCCCCAACCCCCAACACCAGGCAACAAGCCCTGGGAGGCTCCCGGCTTCACGACTGTTGGCCCCAGCCAGCAGCTCTTGCTGAGCCACAAGCAGTGTAGGGGACTAGACTGTGACAAGCAGAGCCCTGGGGGTCACCCTAATTGCCTGCCCCCTCCACAACTGCCACTCATTCAGGGGAGTCCCGCTCAGACACGCACCACATCCAGGTAGAAGGTGCTGGAGCCTAGGAAGGAGACAGCGTGATGCAGGTCATAGTTGTGGACGCCATTCTGGTGGTCCTGGAAGGGCACCACGGTGAGGGCGAAGGGCCCCACAAGGCGGGGGCTCTGGTTGGTCAAGCGCACCTCCAGGGATACCGGATCGCCCACCTGGCAGGCTGCTGCCTCACCGTCACACGGCTGCCCGTCCACCAGCACATCTGCAGGGACACGGGACATGAGACCATCAGTGCGATCACTGCCCAGTGGATGCCTGTGGGACATCTACCCACTTGTGTCCTGATCCACTGACCCAGCCACCAGCTCCCCTGTGTCCATCCACCCAACTACCCAATCATCAGCCTTTTCTCTCTGGCTACCAGGAAGGTCCAAGCCAGAGGCACACCTTGGGAGGCTGCACAGGGAGGGACGTAAGACCTGGTAGGCAGAAAGAGATGAATGTAGGAGGGAAGCAATAAAGGGCACAACCACCCCTCAGTACCTCCTACCAACTCCCCCTTGACTCCACACCTGAGGCTCTCACTGTAGGGGCCTGAGAGATGGTGGGAGCCCCCCCCCCCCCCGGGAACACTGGACTGGGTGAACACAAGGCAGGTACGAGCGAGTCCTCGGTGTCAGGGACCCATTGGAACCACCAGTGGGGAGAAGAGCTACAAGGAGGGCAGTTTCAGAGCCTCCTCCCGTGTCTGGAATAGAGAGTCATCTCACCCCTGGCACCATGGTCACCTCCCCCAGACCCTTCTCCCCTCCCCTACACCGAAGTCACCTCCCCAGGCTCCCCATCACCTCACCCTGCACAGGAGAGCCTGTCACCTCCTCATCCCAGAGGCGGGAGGCAGTGCCCAGGATACACATGTAATTATCCTCAAGTTGAGAATAGCTCTAGGATCAGTCTGCTCTCCTGGGCCAATAATTCACTTTTACAACTTTTCATTAAAGATTAAAATGAATTAAATTAAAATCCTGGAGAGGAGCCCACGCCTGGGTCCTCCAAGGGAGCTCCTGGTCCTCCCTTCCCACACCCACTCAGCCCTTCGAGGTGGGGGTGGTGCGGGCTCCAATACAGGGAGATAAAGGCTGGGCCTGGGTGTGTGCCCAGGATGGGGCCCCTCCCTTCCCCGCACCTGTGACAATGGGGTCACGTTCTCCAGTGTCAAGGGCCTCAGTGCAGGACAGACTCTGGGCTTGAACCCCGGGCTTGGTGCAGACAGCAACTCCCATCAGGTGTATGTGTAGTGATGTACCTAGGGCCCTCTCCCAGACAGGCACCCTGGCCCAGCTGGCCACTCAGCTCCATGCTTACATGTGTCCCTGCACTGGAGAGTCAGCCCTCACTTCCCAATACACTTAAGTTCCAGCAGCTTCCAGCTTTAGCTGCCAGCAGGGCACACCCCATCCCCTTCCCCTGGGAACCCAATTGTTAGGGGTACACAGGGAACAGACACAGCCGGGAATGGGCATGGCAAGGCTGGCAGGCTATCACTTCCCTCCTGGAGAAGCAGGAGGTGGAGGACAGCTTGGTGAGTGGGGCCACGGTGGGTGGGAACAATTGTGGGCAGGATCCCTGGGAGATGGGGCCACTTGGGGGGTGGGGCCAGTGGATGAGGGGTGGGACCTCAGGGCCATCAGTCACGCAGGGCTGGTAGAATTGGCCTCTTCCTTCATAATAAAGAACATAACTAAGCAAAAATAAAAATATGATTGGTATGTAAAGTCCTAAACCTTGAAGCTTCCTGTCACTTGGCTGCACTGGTTACTGCATGACTGCCACACGCTGTGGGTGGATCAGGGCCTTGGACACTGGAGACAATTCCTCTATGAAGTCCTTCCCCTCAGCTGCTTTGAACAAACACTTCAGAAAACTGAAAATAAACCAGAAAGAAAAAGGAGCAAGCGAAAGAGAGAGGTGGAGTCTAAGCCACAGGCTAACAGCACCATGCAGAGTTCTGAGGACTTAGACTGACTCAGCCCCTAGCAGGCAGTGTGTCCCGCATTTCCAACATAAATAAAGCCAAGATCTATTCATCTATTTAGCCACCTCTGCATCTATGTATCCAAACATCTATGCATCTATTCATGCATCTAAGTATCTATCCATCTAATGTGTCTAAATATCCATCCATCTACATTTCTAAGTATCCATCTATCTATGTGTCTATCCATCCATTGAAGCATCTATCCATCCACTATCTATGCATCTTATCTATCCACCATCTCTAAAACCATCTACAAGTCACCCATCCACTCACCCATTCACCCATCAACCACCCACCCATGAAGCTCTGCCCAATGCTGGGGATGACAGAACTCCAGGCTTGGGGGACTTCCTCCTCCCTAGGTACAGGCACCCAGTGATTCTCAGGGGCAGCATCTAACACATGAAGGAAGGCCATCACAGGCTATGTGGCTTGTGTCACCCAGTGAGGCCAGAGCAATAGTACAGGCCATAGGGCTCTTGCCTTGCATGTACGGCCCACCCAGGTTCAATCCCCAACACCCCATATGATCCCCCAAGTCTGCCAGGAGTGATCCCTGAGCGTAGAGCCAGGACTCAGCTCAGCCCTAATCACTCGGTGTGCTCCCCACACACAAAAAAAAGACCAAAACAAACAAAAAAAGAGGCCCTCAAAAGCCTGCTGGGTCAAAGCCCTTCTCAGGTCTTCTCTCAGCTGTTCACCAACTCAGACTCAGCATCCACTGTCACCAAAGCCAAAAGACTGCCCTACCAAAAAGTCTCTCCTCCACCCGCCTGGGCTCCAGCAAATCCCCAGTGGAGTGCCTTACCTATGACCACTGCCCGTGCCAGCTTCCTCTCTAAAGGCAGTTCTTCCCAGGCCTGTCCCTGAGTGGGAGCAAGGGGCATCAGAACCAGAGGATCACTCAACCCAGGCTCCCACATATGGGGATAGTGATGGGGGGAAAGAAGGCCAGGAAAGTGTCATTCAATGCACTGAGTGTGGGCAGGTGGCTGGGACAAGGATTCTGAGAGAGGGGTCCGGGAGCCTGGGGAGGAGAACTCACACTGCCAGTCCAGAGTCCGTAGACTGAGTGGAGAGCAATGATTGTGCAGATGTGGAGAGGGGGTTCCTGCAGAGACCAGGAAAAGAGCTGGAGCGTGGGTTCCACCTCGAAAGTAGATGTTCAGGGTGAGGGCCAGCTGGGCCCAGAAGAGTAAACATCCAGGAGGCACAGGGAGCTAGGTCCAGGCTCCCAAGGACTGAGTACAGAGAGCCCCACACAGGGAGTAGGGGGCTGGGAGACTGCTCTGCTGGAAAAGACACGCCCAACATGTGTGAACCCCAGCACCCCATAGAACCCCAAGCACGGCCAAACTGAGTTTACCCCAGATGCGGTCGGTCCCTGGCCCCATGACACATACTTTCACATATACAATCACACAGTCACACAATGCAATATAGACGCACACATATGCACATGCTCATAGCATGCATGCAAGCTCATAAATACCCATTTATGTTTTCCCACATGAGTTCACAGTCATACATATACACAGATCTCATATATGGATAAACATACACACACAGAGCCAACAAACTCAGAACCAACAGAGATGTCTAAAATAGCCAATGAGGGAACTGGAGCAATAGCACAGCAGTAGGGCGTTTGCCTTGCACACGGCCAACCCAGAACAGACCACGGTTCGAGTCCTAGCATCCCACATGGTCCCCGAGCCTGTCAGGGGCGATTTCTGAGCATAGAACCGGGAGTAACCCCTGAGCACTGCCAGGTGTGACAAAAAAAAAAAAAAAAAGGCAAATAAAATTTTAAAAAAAGACAATAAACTAGTAAAGCTGTGCCCTTGAGCCAGAGCGATAGCACAGCAGTAGGGCATTTTCCTTGCATGCAGCCAACTTGGGACCAACCAAGGTTCAATTCCAATATGGTCTCCCGAGCCTGTCAGGAGCGATTTCTGAGCACAAAGCCAGGAGTAACCCCTGAACACTGCCGGGCGTGGCCCAAAAACAAAACAAATAAACAAACAAAAAAAACCAACTAATGACACGAAAGCTTCAAAGAAGGGCCTGATTCAAACTGACAGTCCATTTGATCCCCAGGTTTGACATCCTAGCTGAAGATGAACCACGAGGCTCAGTGGCCTACTCCAGTTCACAGGAGTAAAGTTAAGTACACTTGAAGACGTGGTGCCAGGATGAAGCACAGACCATCAGTGATGTCCCAGAGCAAGTCAAGCACTCAGACTGAAGCCTAGAGGAGGGAAGCAGGGGAAAGAACTGAGAGGTGATGGACAAAGTTTTTCCCTGACTGGTAAGGACTAGATGCTCCCAGCTCCAAGAAGCAAACAAACAAACTCTGAGGAGAAAAGCATGGAGTAAGCGAAGGTGAGAGAGACTACGATCACATTGTTGGGAGCAGGTGGTGGAGCGAGATGCTAAGAGAGCAGGAGAAATGCCAGGCCACCAGGATAAGAGGAACCAGGATAAGCGCTAGGGCAACTTCTTAGTAGAAACAAGACGAGGTGTACCATAGGGTCCCCCACGTACCACCAGGAATGATTCCTGAGTGCAGTCAGGAATCAGCCCTGAGCGCCAAAGGCTGTGGCACAAAAACAAAAAAAACAAAAACAAAAGGTCTATGGTTGCCAGGAGTGACAATCAGGGAGACAGGGTGGGCGGGGCTCCCCGGCATTCTCTCTGGTTCTTGCACAAGATTCCCAGGAAGCTAAAACTGCAACAAGAAAAGCAAGAACATTTTTCCAGTTGGAATCCCAAAGGCCCACAATGGGTCCAAAAGAAGGTAGAGGGGACAGAACAACAGCACAGCGAGGAGGACATTTGACTTGCATGGGTTCAATTCTCAGCATCCCAGGTGGTCCCCGGAGCCTGCCAGGAGTGATCCCTAAGTGCAGAGCCAGGAGTCACACCACTGAGCATTGCTGGGTGTGGCCCAAAAGCAAAACAAAACAAAAAATAAAGAAGGCAGAGAGGAAGAGGCAGACAGGGCGGGGTGGGAGACAGAAGAATGCAGAGACTCAGGAACTGAGGTTGCACAGGTCCAGGTCAGAGAGTCCAGTGGGAAAAGATGAAGCAAAGCTGACTCTGAAGCTCACAGGAAATGCACCCAGAGCAGCTAGAGATTGAAAGCATGGAAAGGCCCTGTCTCTGAGGAGGCCCCATCAAGGCACATTCACAAAAGCCACTTCCAGGAATCAGCCCAAAGGGAAGAGAAATTCCCTCATGTTCTCAGGCCCATCAACAGGCTTCCAAACTGGCAAAGCAAAATGAGAGACACAGGTGTGGTCATGAACTTCAATGTTCCCCTCAATACCTGATACAGCACGTGAGCAGAGAGTTGGGGATCAATACCTGACAGAGGATGAGGGGGAAGTTGGGGGATCAATAACTGAGGGAGCACATGGGCAGGAAGTCAGGGATTAATACCTGATACAGCACATGAGTGGAAAGCCGGAAATCAATCCCTAGTAGAGTGCATGAGCAGGAAGTCGGGGGATCACTGACACAGCACATGAACGTGCCGGGAAATCAGTAAGTGATATAGCACAAGAGCGGAGAGTCTGGGATCAATACCTGATAGAGCACATGAGTGAAGAGCAGGCAGGACTCAGTGTGATCACACTGCCTCTTCCAGGGCTGACTGTCCCCAGAAGCCACCAGTTCCTCATGTCCGAGGATCTAGGAACTGCCAGCAATGTAGACTGTGATTATCAGCTGCAAATCTTAGAGGGTCCGTATCCAGCGAGGCCTATCTCGAACAGTAACCCATGCTAGCGACATTATCTGGGGAAAACCCAGATATTCAGAAATGGAGTAGCACAGTTCTCAAAACAACCTGCAGGTCAACGAGGCAGAACAACAGGAAATCAGAAATGACTCACAACTAAGCGAAACGCAAATGCCACAGATCAGACTGTGTTAAGCAGCCAACAAAGTGGTGCTTACGGGAGATTTTCTGCACTAAACTCTTAAGAGGGAATAAATCATAGTTTTGAACTTTCTCTTTAAGACATTAAAAGCAGAGTACCAATACTGCTCCTAGGGAAATACCCTAGGAACACAAAAACACAATACAAAAATTCCTTCTGCAGCCCTGTGTTTATCTCAGCATTATTTATGATAGCCAGAATCTGGAAACAACCCAAATGCCTGTCAACAGCTTAAGAAACTGGTACATTTACACAATGGAATACTACGCAGCTATTAGGACAAATGAAGTCATAAAATTTGCCTATACGTGGATGGACATGAGACTATTATGCTGAGTGAAATGAGCCAGAGGGAGTGGGAAAGGTACAGAATAGTCTCACTTATCTGTGGGAAATAAGAAAAATAAAAGACAGTATGGCAATAATATCCAAAGACAATAGAGCTGTATGTCAAGAAGACCAGCTCCTGGCATGAACCTTGCCACAAAGAGCAGTGAGGGTAGCTAGAGCACTAACCACAGTGACAACTACCATGACAATGAGAGTGAGGGAGAGAGGCAAAATGCCAGTCTGAGGGGTTGGGGTGGGAAAGGGAAATGAGGGACATTAGTGGTGGGAAGATCAAACTGGTCAAGGGTGGTGTACATTCTATAGGTGGAACCTCAGTATAAAAAGTTTTGTAAATAGAACGATGAAATAAAAAATTAAAAAGCAAAAAGAGAAGAAGTAGGGACCAGAGTAATAGCACAGCAGGGACGGCTTTTGCCTCACACGTGGCCAACCGGGTTCAAACCCCGGCACCACATCCCTGACCTTGCCAGGAATCTTTGAACCAGTAATAACCCCTGACCACTGGTGGGTATGACCCAAAAAAAAAAAAAAAAAAAAAAAAAGAGGAGGAGGAGGAGGAGAAGAAGAAGTAGGAGAGCAAAATAAAACCAAAATTCAAAAAGCTCAAGGAAACAAACAGTAATACGGGAATCAATGAAACGGGAATCAGAAAATCAACAGAGAAAAATTAATAAAGCCAAAAGCAGATTCTTTCAGTAGAATCAACTACACACAAGGAGAATGATCAGGAGAAAAGAGGGGTCAGAAAAGGTGGGAACAGAAGAGAGGGGAGGGCAGGACAGAGTCTAGTAAACTCTCAGCAGGAAAATAAAGGACTATTATGAAAAGCTTTATCCCATTAAATTTAACAGCTAGATACAAAGGATAGATTCCTGGGGGGAAAAAAGAATCCATCATCATATTTTATAAAAAGTTACCAATGTTGCTTAAAATATCTATTATAGGGGCCGGAACAAGAGTCCAGTAGGGCATTTACTTTGCATGTAGGCAAAGGTTCAATCCTAGGTTCCAACCTAGGATCCAACCTAGGTTCAATCCTTGGTATCCCATAGGGTCCCCTCCAACCTACTAGAAAAAATTTCTGAGCACAGACCCAGGAGAGTCAGATGTGGCCTAATAACAAAAACAAACAAACAAAAAACTCTTGGCCAAGTAGGACTGGGAGGCTCTGCTCTGGGCAAGAAGTGCAAATCGTGCACCCAGACTGAAAAGGAAAAGCTATTCTGGGCGCACATGGCAGACAATCCACAGATATGTAAGAACAGCCAGAGACTAATTAGTTAGTGTATTTGAAAAGGTCACAGGAGACAAGGTGAGCGTGCAAAAAAGCTTTTCATCTGTGATATATTAAAAAAAGATAGCATGGTGTTAATATCCAGAAACAAAAGATATGAGAGCCAGGAGGACCAGTCCATGGTAAGAAGCTTGTCACAGAGAGCAAAGAGGGCACTTAAGGCAGAGAGGGGACCACAGGACAGTGAGAAATGAAAATGATACTCTGGACAAGAACTGGGTGCTGAAAGGAGGAAAAGGGATATGTATGATATCCCTTACAAACCAATGTCTAAAAAGAGAGAGAGAGAGGAGAGAGAAAGAGAGAGAGAGAGAGAGAGAGAGAGAGAGAGAGAGAGAGAGAGAGAGAGAGAGAGAGAGAGAGAGAGAGAGAGAGAGAGAGAATGGCCCAGAGGCAGGTATGGAGAAGGAAGTGAGGAAGGCAGGAGCATAACACTGGTGGTAGGAAATGTGCCCTGGGGAAGAATGTTGGGACATTGTAGGACTGAAACTCAATCATGAACAAATCTGTCATTGTGCATCTCATGGTGATTCAATTGAAGAATGTTTTGTTTGTTTGTTTTTTGGGCCACACCCATTTGATGCTCAGGGGTTACTCCTGGCTAAGCGCTCAGAAATCGTCCCTGGCTTGGGGGACATGTGGGACGCCGGGGGATTGAACTGTGGTCCTTCCTTGGCTAGCTCTTGCAAGGCAGACACCTTACCTCTAGCGCCACCTCTCCGGCCCCGAAGAATTTATTTAAAAAAAAAAAAAGAAGCAGCAGCAGCAGCCTGGGACCAGAGCGATAGCACAGCGGGTAGGGCATTTGCCTTGCATGTGATCAACTTCCAGCATCCCATAGAGTCCCCTGAGCCTGCAACCCCTGAGCACCTCCGAGTGTGGCCCACCCAAAAAAGGAAAGAAACCCATGATAATATAAATTCATACACACAATAAAAGTTTTTTCAAAGCCACATGTCTATAGCTGCAGCAAATCAGTGCTGTTACATTTAAGAAAATGAGACCGTTTACAACAGCAGAAAACAGGAAGATGCAGGATCAAGCTCAGTACATCAGACTGCAAGCCGAGCAACCAAGTTCAATACTCAATGTCCAAATATGTGACCAAGATGGCGCATATGTATGTGCTTCAAGACGAATCCATTTTCATTCTCTCTCTCTCTCTCTCTCTCTCTCTCTCTCTCTCTCTCTCTCTCTCTCTCTCACACACACACACACACACACACACTCTCACACTCACACACACACAAACGGACACACATACAATCATGTGAACAAAGACAAGAAGAGAAGACAGTCTATTCAAAACATGGCATGAGATATACTTGCCCGAAATCAACTCCTGGCCATGCTTGGTGCCATATGAAACAATTAACTCAGACTTACTCACAGGCCCAAAAGCTATAAAATCTAAGGATGGATGGATGATGGATGATGGCTGAGGTCACACACTAACCTTGAGTCAGGATTCTTGTTTTTCCTTTGAGGTGGAAGACAGCACACCCGATAGCACTCAGGTGTTAGTACTGGCTCTGTGCTCAAAAATTACTTCTGACCAGACTCAGGGGACCATATGAGATGCTGGGGATTGAACCTGGGTCAGCCATATTTAAGGCGAATGCCTTCCCCACTGTATTATCGCTACAGACCACGACCAGGATTTTTTAGCTACCATACAAAATTTAAGAAAGTAAAATAAACTGGACTGAGAAGTAATCCAGCAGGTAGGGCCTAGCTTGCCTTACACTCAGCTCACCTAAATTCAATCCCAGGCATCCCAAAAGGTCTCTGAGCCCTGCAGGAGTGATTCCTGAGTGCGGAGACAGGAGTGACCTCTAAGCATCAACGGGCGTGCCCCCCTCAAAATGTGAGCCTTTCTCTTCTTTGAAAGACACTACTGAAGACAAAAAGCTATGCAACAGGAATTAGCTGCAAAACACCAGCTTGACAAAAGACCCAGCAGGGGACCCAACGAGCCCAGAATGTCAATGTCCATGTCTAGACCCAGACTCCCAGCCATGGGCGCAGCGAAGTGGAGGCCCACGCATGGAGGGGCAAGGAGCGCTACATGGGCAGAGCTGGACATAGAACACCGGCCCAAGAGTACATGGAAGGGACAAGAATTTTGCAGAAGGGTGTGAACCATGGGAGGAATGAGGAGCATTAGGGGCTGTGATTAGGCCCCAGTGAGAGGGACGCGAATATTCAGGCACTGGAAGAGTGAGTGCCACGGACATACCCCTGGGGTCGATGACGCAATGATGAGCGATAGCGGGCACGCTTGGGAACCATGAGGTCCAGGCATAGGTGAGGCATGTAGGAGTTCTCAAGAACACCAATGCTGGGGGTGGGGGGAGACCAAGGTGTGCTCCCCCAAATCCAAGTCAGGCCACGGTGAGGACCAGATGGGTGCTGAATGCAGGCCCCCATGTCCACTTCTGGCCAAAACCGAGGGTGCTGGGGCCTGGGGTCTGCATAGGGCTGCACATTCTGGACATCCCTGCGTCCTTGATGGGGGACTGTGTTTGCAGAGCTGGGCCTCCAGAAGTGCCCAAACGTCTCCTCCATGGCATGGGTGGGGGTGACAGGTGAGTGGGGTGCACGTGAAAAGGATGGCTGCTGGGGGGATCACTCACCCTGAGGATCCCCTCATGTGCCCCCAAGTCCCAGGGCCCCATGGCTGCTGTGTGTGCTGACAGGGGAAGGGGCAAGGGGAGGGCTCGATTCTAATTTAACTCGCTTTGCTTCCCCACTGAGAAACAGAGTAGGAACAGATGTCTAAAAATAGCCTGGCCTGTCAAAACTGCTAAGCATCAGGCAGGGCAGAGATGGGGCTGAGAGGGGGAAGGGGGACCAGGGCACCTCAAGGCTGGCCTTCAGTGGTGAGGGTGGGGATGGACAGATGGGGGGGGCCTGGATGTGGGTTGGGGTCTCCCTCGAGCCTCTTGATCTCATAGGGCCCACCGGACATGGGTGTGTCCTCCCTTTCTGCACCCCAACAGCCTCCAGGCCATCCTGACCTCATCTTCACCCTTCACAGAAAAAGCTCCCCCGAGCTAGGCAGAGGAGGAAGCCGAGAAAGGTGAGATCCCGCATGGGACAGTAGCCCTGTCCCTCGTCCCTGTCCCCCGAGTTGTGCTCCCTGACAGGGAGCGGCAGAAAAGAGGCCACAGTGCCCAGTGGTGCATGGGGGCAACCCTCTAGTCTGTGACCAGCGGTACCACCAGTGGCCCATAGACACACGTGTCCACACCACCCTGGACAGGGTGTTAAAGGACACACAGGCGACCCAGCAGGCAGATGTTCATTTATATAGAATTATAAATGTTCATTCATTCACTCCCATTCATCCAGATGTCCATTCATTCACTCCCTGTATTTCATCCAGCTGTTCATTCACTCCTTTTCCTTCATCCAGTGGGCAGTCATCTCTTGGCCTATGGGCCCTGTGGGCTTGTAAAGGCGCCAGAATCCAGAGATCAAACACAGGTGGCCCCAGACAAGCCAGTAAGTGGGAGACCCAAGGCACAGTGCTCTGCACTGGCGAGGGAGGACAAGAAGCTATTGTCACAGCTGGATTCACTCCCAAAGAGGCCTGTCCCCCTGGACTGTCATCCCCAGAGCCCGGGGCATCCCACAGCACCAAGTGCCAGATTTCTTCCCAGATTGAGAGGATCTGGGTGTTTGGGGGGGCACAGCCATGAGTCTGTGGAGTAGCTAGAGGCCCCTGGTTCTGGCTCCCCAGAGAATCCTGATCCCAGATCAGCCTGGCCTGGGGCTGCCAGCTGCTGGGAAGGCACCACCTGACCCCAAGGGAGTCATGAGGAATCCAGGAAAATCCTTCAGCAGTGCTTCCGCTCAGCTCTGCACCTGCCACCTGCACAGACAGAGGTTGGTCGGATGGACGCCCCATCAGTCCCAGCCAGAGCAGTCTGCAGTGGCCATGGATGGCATCCAGCCCCAGGGAGGAGAGGCTATTCAACAGGGCCTGGGGAGTTACCCTGATCACACGTCTCCCAGCTTGTTCTGAAACCCTGGTTCAGCCCGGCTGTGGGTTCTATTCCAGCCTGGGGGGAGGGGGGCTATTTATACAACCATAAGCATCTTTATCCAGAGCACAGCCAACCGTGTGTGTGTGTAACTCTAGAGGCCCCGTCATGCTGTGCAGACATGTCTGTGTGGGCACTGGGGGCGCACCTGCTCTGTTCCACAGCCGGAAGACCTTCCTTCCCTCCTGTCCCTGGCCTGCCACCGTTGTGACCACCTATCACCCCGTATACCATGCTCGCGCATGGATTTGTGGGAGTTCTACACGGCACTCTGAAATCACACATTCTAGTCTTGGAGGAGCCCAAACAGCAGAGTCCCCAGGAAAAGAGCAGGGCACACGCATGTAGTGCTGGAAGTGGGGTGTGTGGCTTTTGCACTGAACCTTCTGCTGGGCCCGAGACCACTTCCCCATGAGCGAGCCAGGGAAAGCCTCTACCTTGCAGCATGAGAGGATGTGTACAAGTGTGTGTGTCCATGAACAAGTGTGTCCACATTCTGGCCCAGTGGCCTCGGGGTCTCATTTCTAGGTGCGACCAGCAATGTGCGCCCCTTGGAGCTCAGCAGCTTGATTTTGGACAGTGGCACTTCATTTCTCTGGTCTGCGCCCACTTCTCCCCACTCCCTGCTGGCCGGGGCCCTGTTTCCTGGGTGTCTGCCTGTGGCTGGTCCATGCAGGCCCACAGGCAGGGAACAAAAGCCCAGGGCCTGACCAAAAGGTGACTCAACAGTGACCAAAAGAGTGGTGTGATCCAAGAGCACAGCAGCTTCTTAGGAGACAGCAAGGATTCCCCAAGTGGGAAGGGACATGGGTGAGAGGAGGGAAAGAAGCGACCCCCTCACCCCACCGCTAGTCCTGCCCTCCCCCCTGCACCTTCATCCCTGCAGCTTCTTAATGATCCAGATGTTCCTCACTCATGCCCCTCCATCATACATGACTCCAGATGTTCCTTAGTTTCTTCACCATCCCACACCCTCCCACACCCAGAGACTCCTCCATTTCAGTCATTCATTTCCCCTGATGGCGATTCACTCTCACTGTCCTTCATCCAGATGTTCTTTCATTCCTGATGTCATACATCCAAATGCCCGTTCATTCACTCCCTGGTCGTTCATCCAGATGTTTGTTCACTTACTCACTGTCCTTCATCCAGGTTGCTCATTCTCATCCATCTAGATGTTCATTTATTCAGTCCCATTCATCCAGATGTCCATTCATTCACTTCCTGCCCTTCATCCAGATGCCCATTCTTTGACTCCCAACCATATCCAGATGCTCATTCACTCCCTGCATACATTCATCCAGATGGAGGGAGAGTATGCCAGGCCCCTTGAGCGCCTTCCTCCTCAGCACTCCACTCAGTCTAGCCCTGCTCCCCGCACAGACCAGCTCTCCTGCCTCCCTCACCAGCTTCAAGAAGCCCCACCCATCCCCAACCCAGACCTCCACAGACTGTTTCCGAGCTCAAGCAGGGCCACGACCGGAGATGGAAACTCTGTTTGCAGCAGCTGCAGAGATGTACCTATACGCACTGTATGCAGAGTAGTAACACAGGAGCAGACAGCTCTAGGGTGCAAACCCCCAGGCCATCCACGAGGTCCCACAGAGCATGACTACTGGCCGCCACAGGGTCGTTCATGCAGCACTCAGAGGCCACCAAGGACAGACCAGGAAGTGTGTGGGGCCACAAAGACAACACTCAATGGTGACCCTGATCCTGTGCAGTACTAAGGACTGAACATATATACACAGCACATGCATGCACACACATGATGCGCGTACATACATCAGAAACCTCAGTAGATTCTAAGATCCTGACTTAGAATTCTAAGTGGAGAAACTGGTGAGCGGAAACACTGCTAATTTTTGGAGAGCTTTATCTATGATGAAGCTCGACACACACACACACACACACACACACACACACACACACACACAGAATTCTAAGTGGGCGAAAAGTGTTCAGTTTGTCACAATGCCACCGTAGTGGAGATACATCCCAAGTCCAAGCAAGCCTTGACACTGTGCTAGCCAGAGAGCCCAAAGATAGACACAGACAAACACCAAGAACAAGCCTGAGGCAAGCGCAGCCTAAAGCATCAGCACAGGGAAAGTCAGTCTCAAATGTCTCTATCAATAGCAGGAAACAATAGGGGCCGAGCAATAGCACAGTGGCTGGCATAAGGCCTTGCGTACAGCCAACTTGGACTCAATCCCCAGCACCCCAGATGGTCCCCCAAACACAGCCAAGAGTTATTCCTGAGTGCAGAGCCAGGAGTAACCCCTGAGCACTGCTGAGTGTGTCCCTAAAGCAAAAAAAGAAAAAAGAAGCACCAAATCAATGAATCACATATTCCAACTAAATGAGGTTAAAATAATACAATGAGCCCAAGAAGAAAGGGATCAGAAGCAACCACTATTCAGTTAGGAGAGAGAAAATGGGCCAAATGAATGAACACAGTGGATGGCCTATAAGCCTGCTCCATGGAAAGGAAATGGGGAAGGAAGCCAGGCCCTGTGAGCCTTTGAGCAAATCCCACATGGAGAGGTAGAAAATTCCTATAGATCATAGAAGTTCATTTTATGGTGGTTTTTTGTTTGTTTTATGCTTTAACTGAGATCCTGTTCACGTTTACCATGTTCCTTTCAAATATATGTCATCTGTACAGACTGTGAAATGGGCGTGTACTGATGTGAGTGTTTTCATGAGCTGTATAAGCTCTTTCTGAACTACATAAAAATAAATATGCGATAGGGGCCAGAGTGGTGGTGCAGGGGTAAGGCGTCTGCCTTGCCTGCGCTAGCCTGGGACAAACCGCTGTTCAATCCTCCAGCGTCCCATAGGGTCCCCCAAGCCAGGAGCGATTTCTGAGCAAATAGCCAGGAGTAACCCCTGAGCGTCACCAGGTATGGCTCAAAAATAAATAAATACGAGAGGCCAGAGCACTAGCACAGTGGTTTGCACACATCTGACCCAGGGTCAATCAAAACCCAGCGTCTCATCTGGTCCCCCAAGCCAACCCGGAGTAATTTCTGAGTACAGAGCCAGGAATAATCCCTGAGTGTTGCTGGGTATGGCCCAAAAGTAAAAAATAAAAATAAATGAACATGAAAGACAGTGCTTCATGGGACAGTCTGTTTATATAGCGGGGTGAGAGGACTACTAACACTACACAACTTTCTACTTGGGGTGGAGCACAAACAGTTTGGGAGTCTGCACTTTGTAACCACAATTTTCTTTTTTTTTTTTTTTTTTTTTTTTTGGTTTTTGGGCCACACCCTGTGACGCTCAGGGGTTACTCCTGGCTATGCGCTCAGAAGTTGCTCCTGGCTTCTTGGGGGACCATATGGGATGCTGGGGGATCGAACCGCGGTCCGTCCTAGGCTAGCACAGGCAAGGCAGGCACCTTACCTCCAGCGCCACCGCCCGGCCCCGTAACCACAATTTTCAATGAGTAAAAAAATCAGGATGTGGAGCCAGAACCATAGCACGGCATGGAGGGTGCTGCCCTTGCACATGGCTGATCAGCATCCCAAATGGGCCCCTGAGCACCACCAGCAGTGATCCTTGAGCACAGAGCCAGGAGTAATCCCTAAGCACTGCTGCGTGTGGCCCAAAACTAAGGGAGGAAGAGAGGAAGGAAGGAGGGAGGGAAGGAGGGAGGGGAAGGGCACTCGCTTTGTACATGACTGACCAGGGTCTGATCCTCAGCCTTCCATGGAGTCCCCAGAGTCCTGGCGGATGAATTCCTGAGTGCGAAGTCACAAGTAATCCCTGATATGACCCCAAAAACAAACAAGGAATCGGGATGATAAAAAAAAAAATAGGGTCAGAGAAGGACAGTCCATGGCACGTGTCCCCATGAGGGCAGGTGCTGTGGATTGTGGCAGAGAAGAGGTGGAAGCCTGACAAGTGGGTGGCTTCCCACGAGCCCTGTCAATTCTTCCCAACACTCAGTGTTCGAATGTCAGACAAGAGGAAGTTGGAAGGAAGCAGTGGGCTGAGGGGCCAAGAGGGTCTCAGGGACCCTTGCGTAGGAGAAGGGTCATCCCCTTGTTTCCTGCCTGACAATAACCCTTACACCAGTGGAAAGAAGAGTCAACCATGGTGAGGACATACTGGGGGCAGAGGGCTGGCCCTCCCTTGACCCCATCTTTCCCTCCCACTTAGGGGTTGGGGTTCAGGGGGTACAGTCTGAAAGTTCACTGAGATATTCGAGGGCAATTCCTGTGGGGGGGGGGGTGTCCAGGGCAATTCCAGTGTGTTCATGCATGGGGTGTGTGTGGGGTGTGTGTGTGGGGTGTGTGTGTGTGTGTGTGTGTGTGTGTGTGTGTGTGTGTGTGTGTGTGTCAGGGGACTCAGATTTCCCACCCAGACACCCTCGTGTTGATGAGCATCTTGTGTGTGTGTCAGGGGACCCAGAGGTGTGTGTGTGTGTGTGTGTGTGTGTGTGTGTGTGTGTGTGTGTGAGGGGACTCAGATTTCCTACCCAGACACCCTCGTGTTGATGAGCATCTTGTGTGTGTGTCAGGGGACCCAGAGGGGTGTGTGTGTGTGTGTGTGTGTGTGTGTGTGTGTGTGTGTGTCAGGGGACTCAGATTTCCTACCCAGACACCCTTGTGTTGATGGGCATCTTATGTGTGTGTCAGGGGATCATGTTGATGGGCATCTTTTGTGTGTGTGTGTGTTTGTGTGTGTGTGTGTGTGTGTGTGTGTGTGTGTGTCAGGGGACTCAGATTTCCCACCCAGACACCCTCTTGTTGATGGGCATTTTAGGGCACAGACACACCTGGGCCTAGGCCACCTCTGCCGGCCAGGCATGAGGTCACCCCAGGTAAGCAGGGAGCCTGGTACTGCCGGATCTTATCAGCTGGGCGCTGGGAGGAGGGCAGCTAAGCCTGCACCTGGTGCCCTGGTTTTGCTCAGCATGTGAGACAAAGCTCCTCAGCCAGCCAGATGGGCCGAGGGGGGCGGGGTGCTGTGCTTTTAAGGCTGTGTCCCCCCATCCCTGGATAAGCACCATCCCCTGGGCCTCCCCCTCCCTCTGTGTCCTAACACAAGTCCAGAGCAGATAAACAGCCCAGGCCCTGCTCCCATAGGCCACAGGAAGGTTCTCAGGCAGGATGAGACACAGCAGGATAGTGGGGCTTGGGGAATGGGGAGACACACACACCCCCAGCTGGCCCAGAGCCAACATCCTGGGCTGGACTCGGGTGTGGAGCGGGGGTGACATGGTTTAGGGCAAGAGCTATGAATGGGCAGTGGGCATCTGGGGGCAGCCAGTGAGGGGAGCTGTAGGCAGGACCATGGAGGTCTCTAGCCACCCCCAGGACAGTGAGCAAGACCATGCAGGGAGCTAGTGGACACCTCCCCACTTCCCAGAGCAGAGACCAGATAGACTCACTGATGAGTGGGCCAGTGTGTGCAGAGGAATCCTACAGCCATGCAGGTCCATCCTCCCCGGAGTAATACCTGCCCACCTGGATCCTACTCTGGGCAATAGTTGGGATAAAAGCCCTTGGAAACAGCTGCAACCCCAAGTACCTTCTTCAGTGGGCCAGTACAGAGCCAGCACAGAGTAAACTGCAAATGTAGGAAGGGCAGAGAGGAAACACCCGCGGCAGAAGGTGGTACCAAGCAGAGGCATGAGTCCCACAGGACACAGCGGAGTCAGGAGTCATTGACCAGGTACCCACAGAAACCGACCCACTGGGCAGGCCCACCGGAGCACTATGGTGGGGACAGGCAAACAGGCAGTGGGGGGACAACAGGGGAACAGGGCAGGAGAGACATGTCCACAGGCACATGGGGGTCCTGAGACAATCCTACTGCCCCAACACCCCCATCCACCCAGTCCTGCCCTGGCTCAGCCCAACCCGTGGCCTGTCTCCCCATCAGAGCCCCAGAGGCCTCTGGTCCATCCCCCCAGTTCCCACCTCCCTCCTCTGCCAGGCACATGATTCCTGGGGAACTGGGACCTCTCAGGTCACAAAGGAGGGGATGGAAAAGATGTAGTGTCCATGACCCCCAAGGGGCCTGGTGGCAGGAGCTCCCACTGGGCTCTGCCTTCCTCCCCACACCCACACACAGCATGGTTGCCCTGGTCTCCACAGCACCCCAGAACAGGAGCAGAGCCCAGGAAGCCCTGAGGGCAGGAAGCTCCTAAAGACAGAAGTTTCTCTGTGTTCAATTTTACAAGGTTACCATGTCTGTCTCTTCCCCAGAACAGCAGCATCCAGCACCCTAATTCCAGCCCTTCGGGCAGAGAAAAGACTCTGGCCAGCAGGGGCAGGACAAACACAGGGTTGTGGGGGGGGGGGGCAGGGGCAAAGGGAGACCCCAAAGCAATGCCTCCTCCCAGTGACAGTACAGACAGAATGGTAAGGGGGGAGTTCCCTGGGGGCCATGGAACCACGAGCGCTGCCAGGTCGGGGAGAGAGTCACAGTCCTCTCTAGCACAGTGGACACAAGACCCAGAGCATGACCCCTAGGAACAGAACTGGCCTGATCCCCAAGTGGAACCCACAAGACCCACAACCCCAGCACACACTCACTCATGGGCTGGCCGGCCCTTCGGGATCTATAGCCCTGAGCTAAATGGCTCCAGGTGCCTGTCCAGACCTGTTTTCATGTACATCAAGTCTGAGATCTGGGTAGGTCAGATCCAACCTTTGTGGGCACTGCCCCCAGCACCAACAGCAGCTCTGCAAGCTCCAACCCAGGCCCCACTGCGTCCCTGGAGTCACCAGGGCAGGGTGTCCCCGTCCAGGTGCTCTGCAAACTGTCTCCCGCCATCATCAGGAAAAGGCACCAGAATGTCCCACCGAGGCGCAGGGACAACACAGCCCAGTCTGGTTGGTCATGCCAGCAACAACCAGGGCCCTCAGGTGAGGGACAGGCCCCCATGAGATGATGTGGGGCCCCCCTTGTACAGGGCCACTGGGGAAGGCCACCTTCTTCCAGCTCTGAGGGCAGCTCCCTGCGGGGATGGTGTTACAGAGAGCAGCCAAGTTTCTGCTTCCCAGGGGGACCAGGAGAGACCAGCCTAATGCTACATATGGTCATGTCCAGGGAACCTGGTGACCTCGCCCCAGCGTCCACAAAGCATCAATGGCCATCTGTCCCCTCCACCCCCAAGATGCCAGGACTCCTGCAGGGACCTGCAGGCACAGTCAGGCTGAGTCCAAGGGAATACAGGGGGCTGGGGGTTCAGCAGGTGTCAGTCTGTGGGGCTCAGCTACAGGCCAGCACCAGCTGAGAGTGCCCCGGCACACAGGTTCTGTAGAGCACATGGAGGGGCCACACCCAGAACACAATGCAGGGGACAGGGTGATGGACATCATGCCTGCTCAGACACCCATGTACCAGTCTCATACTCGCAGCACAGTTGCCCCACGGATATATCCGGGGTTCGCGCCAAGAGGAGACGCAGGCACAGAGCTCCCTGGGCAGAACAATGAGCCTGCAACTGGGGTGAGGCCGTGGCTGTGGACAGGGCGGGGAGCAGGTACTCACCCCAGTGTAGGGGTGCCAGCTGCAGGTGCTCCAGGACCAGCTGGTTGAGGACCCCCTCCACACTCGCCTCCCCTACACGCTTCAGAGATGGGTGTGAAAGTCAAGGGAAATGGCCACACTGAGTCGGAAACCAGCCCGTGCTGTGCGGTTGTGAGGGACACCCTGGCCCCGGGACCACCATGGAACCTGCCAGTCACTCCCACTGCCTGTTGTCCTGCTGGGCCAGGAAGCCCTTAAGTCACTGAAAATCGCAGTTTCTGCCCTCTTCCCCTCCACATCCCATCACCTCCAAGCCCCCTGCCACCCCTGCGACCTGGTTACCTCTGTGTCCTCTGTCACGTCTGCATCCCTCTACACGAGGAGAGACCCTCATACCTTGGATAGAGTGAGCGAGCGAGTATCCAGCACAAGCCACATTGGCCCGGATAACCTCACCAGCCATAAACCCTCTCTTCTCCCCAGTGGCCAATCCTCCCCACAACAGCCCTGACACAAAGGACACAGCAGGGAAATGGCACCAGTACCTGTCGCCTGAATATCAAAGTAAGAGGGAGCATCCAGGCCGCCCCACCCACCAGATCCTCCACCCCAGGATCCGGCTGCCTTTGGTGCTGAGCTTGACCCCTGGCACCGACCCATGGGTGATTGGTTGTGGGCGCTGCAATCTTAGATCCCTTCCCCCACCCTCTCCCCCACCCCCACATCTCAGGATATGATCTTCCAGCACAGGCCCAGCTTGCTGTTGATCTCCAGGCCCCGTGCCTCCTGCCTCTCCTCCTCCAGCTGTCTGGGGTTGGCAAACGTCTCCTTGTCTGCTGTGGGCTCAGTCACGTGCTCGAAGTTGAACTTGTCCACCTGGATGGCCATGCTGGGAGAGAGAGCAGACGAGAGTTCACTTTTGTGCCTGGTCACTCAACCTGGAATCACCCAGGCCCAGTGTGGCCATGAGCCCCAGCCACATACGTGGCTCTCCTACCTCTGACCTGACTCCGGCGGTGCCAGCGCTTAGGTTCCCACATAAGGGCCCAGCCCTCTGCAAAGGCTCCCCTCCCTGGCGGCAGACATGCCTGGCCCAGTGACCTACTGAAAGTTTCCAGAGTATAGTCCCGACTCCTCACACACATTGCTGGCTATGCTGAAAATGTTCTCCTGACCCGGGTCCAGCTGGACCTCTCATGCCTTCTGTTAGAGCGTTGCCAGGCTGGTATGGCCCTGGCTCTAGTGCCCAACCCCCTCCCTGCTCTCCACGACACTGTCGGTGATTTCCCTGTCCCACCAGGACCTGGTTCCCCATGAGGCCTTGTGTGCAGCTTTGATTCCCTCCCTGCATGCCTTTATGGCTCGGTGACAGGGGTGGGGGAGACACATGACTTTATAACCCCCACCTACCAGCATCCACCCCCACTCCTATGGGCAGGGACCTCTCTGGGGCTCCCCAAACAGAGGACAGAAGAAAGACAGGCAGGAGCCCCTTCAACTCCTGAGTTCTTCAATTCCTGAGTTCTGCTGAGAGTTCAGCAGGTGAGCAGGGGTGGGCGTCAGCAGGCAAGGCCGGGTCTGGAGAGAGACCATCATGGCCAGGACAGCTAGGAAGGCACCACCCAGAGTGTGCCTGAGACCTCGGGGTGGAGGCTCAGCTCCCCAGGAGCATGTGGGACCCCATGTGAGCACAGTGGTGCCTCCAACAGCAGGCCACTTCCTGATCCACAGGCGGACAAACAAAGTCACACTCAAGACAGTGGTCATGAGGGAGGTCGGGATCAACAAGCGCGGGAAAATACCCAGCTGGCCTTTCCGTCTGTCCCTGCGTCCGTCACAGCACTGTGTGCCCAGCTTTGAACAGATAAAACAAACAGGACATAAAACACATATCTGCAGGGCCCGGAGAGATAGCACAGCGGCGTTTGCCTTGCAAGCAGCCGATCCAGGACCAAAGGTGGTTGGTTCGAATCCCGGTGTCCCATAGGGTCCCCCGTGCCTGCCAGGAGCTATTTCTGAGCAGACAGCCAGGAGTGACCCCTGAGCACCGCTGGGTGTGGCCCAAAAACCAAAAAATAAAAAAACACATATCTGCAAAGTGATGTGTATACACACACAAACACATGTACTCATGCCGCATCCGTGCACTGGTCTAAGACTCTTTTTCCCTTGAATATGCTAGGCAATACCCCAGCAAGAGTTACCTGCCACGCCCCAGAGGCTTTTTAGGGCTCTGCTGTTTTTCACACCCTCCTTACTAGACAAACGAAACCACCCTGCCAACTCCCGGTATTAAAGGCCACATTTGTGCTCAGGGCAGAGAGGGTCCCGCTGAGGCTGACTACGAGGGCAGGTAGGGGGTTCTCCGGCAAGCCCCTCTTGGGCAAGCCCTAGGGCATGGGTGTGGCACACACCCCCTAAGCTGGCTCATGCTCACAGCTTAGGGTGTCTAGGAAGGTTCCAGGGAGATGGTTCAGCAGCTCAGAATGTGCTTTCTCCCTCAGGAGCCCCGAGTTCAGTCCTAAGTTTGTTGTTGTTGTTGTTTTTGTTTTTTGGGGGAGAGTATCACACCCAGCAGCGCTCAGAGGTTCCTCCTGGCTCTACACTCAGAAATCGCTCCTGGCAGGCTTGGGGGACTATATGGGATGCCAGGATTTGAAACACCATCCTTTTGCATGCAAGGCAAACGCCCTACCTTCATACTATCTCTCTGGCCCCCAGTCCTGAGTTTTAAGCACCACAGGGAGGGCTCTTGACTACAGAGCTGGGAGTAACAGCTGAATCTTGTAGGTGTGTCCAGACCCAAACCCAGTTTATGGTAACATTCTGGGGCTCGCTGATTGGGCTCTGGGGCTCACTGGCGGCATCCCAGAGCTAAGACCAAACATGGGCCCTGAACTGCTGGGGAAATTATGGCCTTTTCAGGGCTTGATCACTAGGACAAGAGAGCTTTTATCTATGAGGAAGTGGCAGAGTGTGAAATGCCGCATAGTGCTCCAATTGATCCTGTCCCCATGTGTCTGTAAACAAATGGACAAATGTCACCTGGACTAAGAGGAAGAGCAGGGCAAATGGGGTGCAGTGCCCGGGGAAGAGGGCGTCCGTGCAGCTCCACAAGGCCAATGTCCTGCAGGGTCCATGGTTTGTGTGCCGTGACCCCAGCATGTTTGTGTTATGCCCATTCATGGCAGTCACACCTGCTGCCCTGTGACATCAGCACGAAGGGTGCCCCGGCATGGCCTCCCTGCACCTCAGGGTGCCTGGCAGGTCCTCATAGGGAACCAGCAGCTCATGCCAGCCTGCCTCCCAGAAATGCAACTTTACTCCTCCCCAGCTGTCGGGATGAGCTGGAAGCAGTGTTTTGGGATTTGTTTTGTTTTTGTTTTTTTTTGGAAGGGGGTGCTCAGGTACTAGTCATTTCTGGCTCTGTGCTCAGAAGTCACTCTTGGCAGACTTGGGGGCCTTGTGGAATGCTGGGAATCAAACCTGGTCTGCTGTGTGCAAGGCAAACACCCTATCCTCTGTACTATCACTCCGGCCCCCCGGAAGTAGCCTTTTTATGGGACCCTGGAGATGCTCTGACCTTCCCCTTGGGCCAGCAGGAGCAGCAGAACGGAGCCATGACCACACGCAGAGGCCTTTTCTGCTGTGTGGGATACCGGGAAGGGAAGTTCAGCCTCAGGAGTGACTCCCACTCTGGAGACTCCTGCAGGGCTTGACTTGCATCCCAATCCCTGGGCCTGCAAGGACGCCTTCCCCAAGGTGTGGTGCTCAATGCTTCTGCATCTGGGGCCTGCAGGCGGCATCTTCCGCCTGCTCTTCCAGGAGCGCCTACTCTCTGTGCTCCTCCATCTGGTGCAAGTACTCGGGGGATCCTGTGGCTGCCCAGCCAGAGCCCTAGGAATATGGCAGGCAGAGCTACACCTTGCATACCTGCAGTGTCCCTGAGCCCCCCTGTCTCCCCAACTCACTCCCAGGGCGGGAACTCGGCTCTTCCATGTGGGCCCCAGTGCCCTAACCCTCATCCCTTCTCCCACAGAACCCAAAACTTCACGCTCACTCCCACAATCTGCACCTGGGAGTCTGGATTTGAGAAGGGGCACTCCTGCCCCTTAAGAACAGCCCCATTCTGCAAACAATCCTGACGCCACACCCAGCTCTACCCTGATGCCAAGAGCAAACCCAGGACTTGGGGGCAGCCTGAGCACCCCCAGGGACAAAGGCAGAAAGAGAACACGGGTCACTCACTCACCGTTGGCAGCTCCCAGCCTGCAGGACCAGCTCGTCAGTGTGGCGGGCGCTGACTGTGAGCTCCTGCTCAGTGGCATTGAAGACATCCAGAAGCAGGTGGCACTGGCGAGTGCTGGAGGTGGGGGGGGGGGCGGCAGGTAAGAGGGGGCAGTGGCCAAAAACTAGGGTGGTCCCCCATGGCCCCCTCAAAATACAGGACAACAGAGCCCCCGATGCCAGTTTCTGACAACCTGGACACTAGCCAGGGGCCACAGGCTGGGACAGGGGATGGCATCACCAACATCACAGGACATGGTGCAGAAACAAGAAGTGGGTGTCTGCAGGGGCAAGCCAGGCCCTCAGCAGGTACATGGCATCTCCACAGCACCAGCAGGGTGGAGCAGTCTGGGAGAGGTGAAGAAGTGAGTGCCCACGTCCGCTGGGCCTTCCTGAGTCGGGGGGTAGCTGGACTCTCCCTTTGCTGTCACAGGAAAACCTGAGACTCGGAGACTCTGCAGCCTGGACTGAGTCCTGAGCAGCAGTCTGCTTGTCCTGCCCACTGCAGACATGAGGCATGATGGCGCCCGCTCCAAGAAGCACGTGACAGAGCCTGGCCAGGGATTTGGGATGCGCACAGGCATATGTGTAGAGACGTGTACAGAAATGTGATCACGGACACATATAGGCACATACAGATGTGTACAGAGATGTAGGTACACACATGCAGACATAGGTACGTACAGACTGCGTACAGACAATTTACACAACAGAGGCATGTGAATGGAGATACATGTACATAGACATGTGAGCACAAACATGCATAAGACATGTGAGCATGGATGCACATAGATATGTTGCAGACACATGCAGATATATAGAAAAACAGAAGTGAGAAAATGGGGCCGGAGAGATAGCAAGGAGGTAAGGCCTTTCATGCAGAAGGTCATCGGTTTGAATCCTGGAATCCCATATGGTCCCCCGAGCCTGACAGGAACAATTTCTGAGTATGGAGCCAGGAATAACCCCTGAGCACTGCCGGGTGTGACCCAAAATCCAAAAAAAAAAAAAAAAAAAGTGAGAAAATGGGGAAAGAGGGCTAGAGAGAGCACAGTGGCATTTACCTTGCACCTGGTCAACCCCGGTTCAATCCCCAGCACCCCATTTGGCCTCCGCTTTCCTGTATAGCTCTAGGAGTAACTCCTGAGCTTTAATATGTCTCTCTCATGAATGTCAAAGCAATAATCCTCAACTAAATTCTGACATGAAAAAAGCACAGGACAGACTCGACTTCCTCTTGTGATTAAAGCTGCCACTTGTCAGAGGAGAGAATCAACTCCCCGTCTGCTTGGGTTACACAGAAACTATAAAACTGAAGAGTGGATTCAAGGACACACACACACAAAAAAAAAAAAAAAAAAAAAACCAGGGGCCAGAGTGATAGCACAGCTATCAGTAGAGCGTTTGCCTTGCACACGGCTGATCTAGGACAGACCTGGATTCAACCCCCAGCATCCCATATGGTTCCCCAAGCCAGGAGCTATTTCTGAGTGCAGAGCCAGGAGTAACCCCTGAGCATCACTGGGTGTTGCCCAAAACAAATGAACAAAAAAAAAAGAAAAAAAAGAAAAAAGCAACCAGGAATTAATGTGTCCCGAAAATTCTTGCCTAAGTGACTCCAAGATGAATGGCAACTCTTGTCAAAATTTGACCAGGGCACTTTGTCAACACAAAGACCTAACTTAGGGCAGCTCTGTAGGAGAATAAAACGACTGCATGGGAGTGGGGAAGACAAGCTGACAATAAAGGGCAGAGTTGCTGCAGCCAGCAGAGCCTGGTGGTCTGGGTGCAGGACCAGGACAGGGCACGGGGACCGAGAGGGGGACAGGAGACCAGGACAGCGACACCTCCGGAGGAGGAAGGTCCTGGCAGGTCTGGTCAATTTGGGACAACGTCATTGATAAGAGGCAGGTGTGAGGCCGGCAGGCAGCCTTGGGCCCCAGTGGGGCCACCACTCAGGACCGGACTGAACACCAAAAGGCAAAACTACAGATTTAACACACAGAAAACCGAAAAGTCCAATGGTGAGGAGCAGAAGTGGGAGCTGGGGGGCCATCGAGGATGCGCTAGAGGTAAGGTGTCTGCCTTGCAAGCGCTAGCCAAGGATCAGGACCGAGGTTCAATTCCCCCCCCCCCCCCCGGCGTCCCATAGGGTCCCTCCAAGCTAGGGGCAATTTCTGAGCGCTTAGCCAGGAGTAACCCCTGAGCATCAAATGGGTGTGGCCAAAAAAACAAAAAAAAAAAAAAAAGGAAAAGAAAAGAAGTAGTGGGAGCTGGACAAGAATGAGGCACCTCAGCCTGGAGAGAGGTCAGCCGTGCATTCAAAGGGGAGGCCCTCCTGGGAAGACTGTGTTTCTGTGAATGTGAGTTTCTGTGAGTGTGTGAGTTTGAGTATGTGTGTTCATATGTGTAATTGCATGGTGTATACGAGTGTCTGTTGGGGTTTGTGTTAGTGTACGTGTGTCTGTACATGCACATGTGTACATAAATGTGTGTATATGTGAGTGTGGTTGCGTATACAAGTGTATGTGTGTGTGTGTGTGTGTGTTGTCACTGGAGCACAGAGCTGGGACACCAAGTGATAGCGTAGAAAGTGAGGGGCGGGCAGGAAGGACCCCCAGAAGAGCCATCCCCCTACCCCAAACTCCTAAAACACACAGGTGAGAAAAGTTCTAGAACAGATGAAAAAGGGGATAGATAGATCCTCCAAAGTCCAGCCCCTGTGTGCAGGAAAGAAAGGCTCCCCAGCTCAGCAGGGGTGTGGGACAGGGCTAAACTCCAGTCCCAAAAACAAAACAGAGACACACACAAACAGCCAAACCCTCGTACCGCTCCTCCTCTGGTAACATTATAAATGTAGACTATTCAATGTAAAACTGCAGCAGAAAATATATATTTATGACAACAGTGGGAATCTGTCTCAGAGGAACGCACTGAATGCACCGTCTCTCGTGTCTCGGCTGTTTACGTGTAAACAAATGAGCAGACCAAGAAGGATGCGAGAAGCACGTTTTCTGCTTTCATTTGTCAGACAGTAAAAAGGCGCACGCGCCTTCTGGAGAACTGGCCCCCCAGCTGCACGGTGGGGGGGTCTCTCGGCACAAAGCCAGACCAAACAGGGCAGGGTCCCCACTGTGCCTCGAGGGCATCTGCCACACACTGCCTCCCCTATCCCTGCCACAGCCCAGACACGAGCACACCATGCACAGGGCTGGAAGCACCTCAGGGGAGCCCCAATTCCCCTCTACTCCCCCAGGGCCTGCTGTTCTCCACCCACTCCTGAGTCCCTGAGTGCTCGCTGATTAGTGGTCTGTGTGGATTTTTCTGGGAACAGGATCCCCCAAACCACTTCACTGCCTGAGAGAAAGGCAAAGGGTGCTGCTGGGTCCCTGGAAACCTCTCGCAGCCTCTGCTGCACCATCACGGAATGGGGGACACAGGAAGAAGTTAGGCTATGTGCCTGCATCTCCGACCTGCCACAGGTCCTGCCCCAGGTGACTCAGAACTCAGCATGTGATGAAAACACAACCACAGCAGTGACAGCCACAATGTCTTGATTGATGCCTGGGCCTGAGCCCCCATGAAACACTTCATAGGTGTCTCTAAACTCAACAGTGGCCCCACAAGTGACCGCACTGTCCACCTCAAGATGTGGGGACAAGTTTCTGGAGGTTTTTGGGAGGACCCGTGAGCTGCAAGGACAATGAACAAAGCCAGGGCAGACTCATGCGCCAGCATCAGACACACGGACATGAACTCCAGGGCCTGCCAATCCCCCAACTTCACGAGAGACTTAAACCCAGCCAATGGGGACTAAGAATGAGCATGACAGGGTCAAGGCACAGACCTCGCATGTGGTGTCCTGGGTTTGATCCCCAGGACCCCACTTACTAGTGCTTCTCCCAACAAACCTCTCCAGAAGTGAGCCCTGAGCACCACTAGGTGCCGCCCAGCAAAAAATTACTAAGTAGACAGATAAATACCCAGCTAAGGAGTGCCAAGAGGAAGCCCAGTGCCTTGGACATATCATGGTGCTGCTCTATCTGCCCCTACCTGGGAATAATGGGGTTCAGTGGGAGAAGCAGCATAATGCATGGCTGCTTGACTACACTGGGTCATGGAGCAACATTGCCCTTGCGGGCTCTGAACTTCACTTCACAGACTGGAAACCCGCTCAGGGGTCTGCAGGAAGACAGGGTACAGCCAGCCCACCCCAACCACGTCATTAAACAGCTCTGGGCAGGAAGCAACGAATCCCCCATTAAGAGTCACTGGAAGAGCCAAATGATAGCACAGTGGTAGGGCGTTTGCCTTGCACACAGCCGACCTGGGACGGACCTGGGTTTGATCCCCAGCATCCCATATGGTCCCCCAAGCCTGCCAGGAGCGATTTCTGAGCGCAGAGCCAGAAGTAGCCTGAGCAATGCTGGGTGTGACCCAAAAACAAAACAAACAAACAAAAGAGTCACTGGAGTGGAGGAGCAATGATGAGCGAGGGTCCCCTCACCCCACTGGGCTTCCCTCACTCCAGAGGGGAACAGAGCAAGGGGGGCTCCCCCAGACTAGATGGGGCTGCAGCTGGGGCAGGGGAGGCAGAAAGTGAGCAGAGTGGCTGTGGGGGACGGCAAACCTGAGAAAGAGCAGCAGGAAATGTGGGTTTGATGGCCACAAGCTGCGGTCTCAGAATCATCTCCAAACACCACTCTGGTCAGTCCCTGGGGTGCCCCCCCACCATGTCCAGGGCTTCTGGATGGTTAAACCCAAGGAGGGGACAGAGGCCCGGGATGGGCGAGGGTCCTAGGGTGCCCACTGAGCTGGGCCATATGTGTGACATTCTGGGTCCCAGACAGGCCCCGTGGTCAGTGGTACTCCCTCCCACAGGTATCCCTCTGCGCCCACCACCCGGGTCACCCCTGTGTGAGCCATCCACTCACCTCGTAGCCGGCAAGGTGCTGACGCGGGTGAAGAAGATGGAGGGGCCCACATCCACGTGCAGGCCCAGGGTCAGGGCCCTGTAGAAGCCATCCGTGTGCCCCGGGCCACCCGAGTACTTGAAATGCAGGATCGCTTCCAGGGTCTGCAGAATGAGAGGCTGCTGTTACCTCCCTGTTCGGTCCCCAGGGACCTACCCCACCCCAACCCCACCCCACACCAATGTCTGACTCAGTGCTCGTTCACATATTCACCCCTTCTCATTTCTGACCGTCCTCTTGCTCATCTGCTCAAACTCACTGGCACCTTCCTAATGACAGAGTCCAATCTGAGGGAACAAGGCATGGAACAAGGTCCACCCACTAACAGAGGGGGAGGGAGACGCAGTGGACCCAGACACAGAATACACAGAGATACACAAACAGAGAAACACACACAAGAGATAAACAGACACACACAGACACAGAGATACTCAAACACAGCGACACCAACATATAGGGAGATACACAGAGACGCATAGATACAGAGAGAGACACAGGGAAACACATTCACAATACAGTTACACAGACACAGAAACATAGAGCAATACAATAACAACCAGAAAGTCACAGACACAGATACACAGACACACAGACATACAGCCACAGAGACACACAGAGATAATGTTCAAGGCACCCTCTGCACAGAGAAAGAGACACTCAGCCCGGAAACCCCAACCCACCAAGAGAGAAGGACCAAGCTGTGCCCCCAGCGGTGACGGGTGGTCTGAGAGCAGAATCTGGACCTTACAGATGGGGTTGTGGCCACCACAGGGCAGAGCTCATCCATCCATCCATCCATCTACTCAAGAATCCTCCCAACTACCCCTCCATCCATCTATCCACATACCTATATCCACATATCCATCCATCCACCCACATACCCTCCATCTTTCTACCCACACATTAACCATCCACCCATATGGCTATTCACTAACCTATAAACCCAAACCCACCCACCCACCCACCCATCCATCCACCCACCCACCTATCCACCCACCCAGCCAGCCATCCACTTACCCAGCCATCCATCCACCCATCCATCCATCCATTTGGCCATCTATCCACCCACACATCCACCCATACATCCATCTTACATCCACCACCCACCCACACATCCACCCATACATCCATCTTACATCCACCACCCACCCACCCATCCATCCACTTATCCAGCTCCTTATTTCCCTTCCATCTATGCATCCACTCTCCAAATATCCACAACACCTCCATTTCTCCGCCCACTCACCCCTTCACCCCTTTGCTATCTACTCATCCTAACCATCTGCCCACCCACCCATCAGCCCATCCATGCTTGCAATCAAGTCCTCACCGACACTGAGCACTGTGCCCTATGTGTGAGGGTCTGCAGCAGGTAATAAGGTGCCAGATCTGAGAAGCTGAAGCTGACTCCCATACCAGCCCTGAGACATGGAGGAGAAATCTAATCATCATTATGTCATGGGACATACATGAGAACTTGGGAAGGGAAGATGGTCTTGGGCCAATGTTCCACTGAACAAGGACCAAGAGGCAGCAGGGGCAGGGCTGCCAGGCACATGGCAGTGAAGAGAGCTAAGGCATATGCATCTATCTGAACTACAGAACAACAGCACTGAGTGCAGGAGACCAAATAACAATAACCCAACTGAAAACAAGCCTGCAGGGAAGCATTACAGGGGGGCAGGGAGACCAAAGAGCAACGGTGTAAGAAGGTCAGCACTGGGTGTACAACTGGTGCAAAAACATTGAATACCTGAAACTCTGACGATAATTCTAAATCACGGTCCCTTAGCCAAATATATATATATATATATATATATATATATATATATATACACACACACAAACATATATATATACATATATATACATACATATATTTAGTTACATATTATATTTAACCAAATTTATATTTACCAAGTATATATATTTAACCATATATATGTTTAACCACATATTTAACATATATATTTTAAGGAAGTGAACAAATAATAAGAGAAAAAAATCAGTGATGCAAACCTCTCCTTTATAGGAATATCCATCAGAGGAATTACCATCCTCTGAGCTAAGAAAAAAGAAGCCAAGTGCCACCCTCCAAAATGAAAAGGAGCATAAATACCACACAGATCCCCCACAGAGTAAGGATAAAAATGGGTGAGCATGAGTGAGAGAAACCAGCCCTGTGGGGTTCTCCTGCCTGCTCAGGACACAGTATGCTGCCACAGGCCAATTCAAAGAGACCCCAGGAGGCTGGAGCCATAGCAGCATGGAGCCATTTGCCTTGCTGGCAGGCATCCCCTCAGCCTGCCAGAAGCGATCAGAGTACAGATCCAGGAGTAGCCCCTGAGCACCATCAGGTGTGGCCCAAAAACGAAAGAGCAAAAACAGAGACACCAAGCCCAGAGGCTCCTGGGATACCTGTCGAAATGAGCTATTGGCCCCACATGTATACAAACAGCTTCAGGAAAGGCAGGCTGGAAATTGTGGTCAGTGCTGGCCAAAACTCCCAGTCAGAGTTCATAAAGGAAAGGGGAGCAGGCCTGATTGCATCTAGATCCCTTGCAAAAATCCCTCCCCCAAATACTGCTAGATCCGATTCTGTAATAGGGAAGGGGATTCTCTAACAGGGGGTATGACCCAGACTAATCCACCCATGGACACTCGGAGTTGTGGGGTTGCTGAGCCTTGGGTGACCAAAGTTTACCATGATCACGCTATACGTGGGTTTCTTTTTTTTTTTTTTTTTGGTTTTTGGTTTTTGGGTCACACCCGGCGGTGCTCAGGGGTTACTCCTGGCTGTCTGCTCAGAAATAGCTCCTGGCAGGCACGGGAAACCATAAGGACACCGGGATTCGAACCAACCACCTTTGGTCCTGGATCGGCTGCTTGCAAAGCAAATGCCGCTGTGCTATCTCTCCGGGCCCTATACGTGGATTTCTTAAATGAAAAATTGGTTAGACGGCCATATGACCATACCATCAAAATGCAACTAAAATGGGCTAGAGCCTCTATGGCGAACCTATGGCTTGCGTGCCTTGCAAGAAGAAGGCCTTGGAGCAGGCACTCGGGAAGGGGTCCACAATTAAGATAGCGGCATGGCGGGAGGTGAGTGTGCCGGTGTCTGCTTTGCAGCTCACCTGGCAACAGGGCCGGACTGGCCATTGGGAGGACCGGGCATTGTGCAGCAATTTGGGCACTCAAAAAGATTAGGGTTATAGCACAGCAGGAAAGGCATTTGTTTTGCATTCAGTTGACCAGAGTTCAATACCTGGCATCCCATAAGCACCGCCATCCACAAGCATCAGTCTCCCAAAAACCGCCAGGAGTAATTCCTGAGTGCAGAGCCAGGAATAACCCCTTAGTACTGCTACGTGTGGCCCAAAAAAAAAACAAACCAAAACTTCCATTGACAAAATTCAAAACATCTCTAAGACCTAAAAAGATTTCAAAGAACTGGGACCAAAGCATTAGCAGAGCAGGCAGGGCATTTGCCTTGCACATGGCCAACCCAGGTTTGATCCCAGCATCCCATAGGGTCCCCTGAGCCTGGCAGGATTAATTTCTTTTTTTTGGGGGGGGGTCGCACCCAGTGGCACTTAGGGGTTACTCCTGGCTCTGCACTCAGTAACCATTCCTGGCAGGCTCAGGGGGCCCTATAGGATGCCAGGGATCAAACCTGGGTCCGTCCCGGGTCGTTTTCGTGCAAGTCAAACACCCTATAGCTGTGCCATCGCTCTGACCCCAAACCAGGAGTAATTTCTAAGCAGAGTCAAGAATAACCCGAGTGTCTCTGGTGTGGCCCAAAAAACAAACAAAAAAAGTGTTTTGTTTTTGTTTTTCAAAGAACAAGGCACAAACAGAGAACATTCTCATTCAAAGAGACAGAGAACATTCTCGATTCAAAGAGACAAGCCCCAAGTTTGGTAGGGCGTCAGAAGAGACCACGGCAGAGGTGGCTTCTGTCCTATTCTGTCCCTACTGGACTCAAGTCGCCTGGGTCTCACACCATCAGAGCCTCCCTAGCTGGCCATCAGGCATCAGGAGCCAAGACCCGGTGGGATACACGCTCCTTCCACAGTCAACTGGTCTGAGTGACATCAGGCTGGCTACGAGCCCAGAGGCACCGCTGTCCTGACTCATGTCTTCAGACTGTTCATATGTCAAATCTGGGACCGGAGTGAGAACATTGAGGGAAGGTACTGGCCTTGCACACAGTTGACCAAGTTCAATCCTTGGCCACCCGAAGGGTTTCCCCATAGTCCTCCCAGAAGTGATCCCTGAGCTCTCTGTTGGGTACAGCTAAAGACCAAAGTAACGTGTTATTTTGTTTGTTTGTTTGTTTTGGGTCACACCGGCAGTGCTCAGGGATTACTACTGGCTCTACGCTCAGAAATCACTCCTGGCAGGCTCGGCGGACCACATGGGATGCCGGGATTCGAACCACCGTCCTTCTGCAGTCAAGGCAAATGCCTTACCACTGTGCTATCTCTCCGTGCCCCCTCCCTTTTTTTTTAATGAAAACAAAATGATAGTCAGGAGCCAGAGAGATAGCACAGTGGGGAGGGAGTTTGCCTTGTACATGGCCAACCTGAGTTTGATCCCCAGCATCCCATATGGTTCCCATATGAGTCTGATAGGAATAATTCCTGAGCACTACTGGGTGAGGCCTCTAAATAAAAGCAAAAATATAAATGTGCATCCTCATGACAGATGAGAGATGCAAGCAGCCTCCTGGCGGGGCCCTAGGAGGCTTTACCTGTACCCCAAAGTCTGAAGGGCTTAACTGGCCTGTTTGCATTTCACAGGCAGCACTGAAGGCATAATTAGTTTTCGACAAACGCCATCTGCTCAGGACACTTGTTCCACACGCGTTGGTGGCACTGCCGCTGCCGCCTGGTGGGGGGCACTCTGACTAATAAATCCCATCAGCCCGTATTAACCACCTGAATTATGCATGAGCCTCTCCATGGCCCAGGCGTGGATGATTGTTCAATCTGGGTTACTAGATTAAGTTCTTGGCGCTCATTGAGGTTATAAGACACTAGAGAGGAAGATGCGGGAATCGTGCTGGAAACCTGCTCGCAGACTTAAGCACAGCAGGCAGAGCCCCCTCCACACCCCACAGCTGGGCGTGGTCCTCTATGAGCAGCCCAGGATGCGAACTCTCCAGCCTGTACCTGCAGGGAAGGGCTCTTGAATACCGCAGCACAGGGGAGCAGAATCAGGACCCAGTGAGCCCCTCAGCACTGCCGGCGGGAGTTATAGGGGCACGGATGCCACAGGGGTCCCCACAACAGAAAATGTGGTACTGCCCAGGACACCCAGGAGAGCTCGGTCGGAGTGGGCTGCAGGCAAGGCAAATATTACTGAGTAATAGTTCCTGTGGCAGCATTGGGATGAGCCACCCAATTAGGTGCGTCCCCATGAGGTATGAGAGCTCAGACAACAGTGTGTGTGATGTGGCTGGGATGGGCCATGGGACCTCGAACTCCGACGAAGCCAGGAAGTGTTCTGTTGTCAAGCATGCCTTCCTATTCTGCATTCTGAGAGACTGAAGCAAGCTTGAAGAAAGCAGCATCACCAAGACATGGGCCATGCAGCCTGGCGTGAAGCCTTTGTAAGAGGCTGTGTCCACTTAGAGCAGCTAAAGGGATGCCTTTCTATCCCTCTGTCCATCTGCTCTCCCGCATGGGGCTATACATCAAAATACATGTGTAGGACTGAAACAATACAACAGTTGGGGGGGGCCATTTGCCTTGCACGCAGTCAATCCAGGTTCTCTCTCTCTCCGCAGCATCCCATATGGTCCCCTGAACCTGCCAGGAATGATCCCTGAGAGCAGAGCCAGAAGTAATCCCTGAGCACCACTGAGTGTGTCCAAAAAAAAAACAAAACAAGGGCCCGGAAAGATAGCACAGCGGTGTTTGCCTTGCAAGCAGCCGATCCAGGACCAAAGGTGGTTGGTTCGAATCCCGGTGTCCCATATGGTCCCCCGTGCCTGCCAGGAGCTATTTCTGAACAGACAGCCAGGAGTAACCCCTGAGCACCACCGGGTGTGACCCAAAAACCAAAAAATAAAACAAAACAAAAACAAAAGAATTCATGTGTGGGCCAGAGTGACAGCACAGCAGTGAGAGCCTCTGACTTAATACAGCCGACCTGGGCTCAATCCTCGGCATCCCATAGAGTCCCCCGAGCCTGCCAGGAGTTACTTATGAGTGCAGAGCCAGGAGTAAGCCCTGAGCATCACTAGGCATAGCCCCCCCCCCAAATAACTAATAAAATAGATCTTCACATATGCATGCATATGCAAGCACATATTTAGGCTCCTGCAGGTGCAGTGTGTGCATGTCTGTTTAATACACATGCAGTTCAGACACATAATATACATTTGCGGGCTAACTGCATAGGCATTATACATAGGGTGTCCATTATGCATAGGGTGTCCATCAGAGAGAGTGTGGAATGGGAGCAAAAGACAATCGCAGGTTGGGCCCGGAGAGATAGCACAGCGGTGTTAGCCTTGCAAGCAGCCGATCCAGGACCAAAGGTGGTTGGTTCGAATCCCGGTGTCCCATATGGTCCCCGTGCCTGCCAGGAGCTATTTCTGAGCAGACAGCCAGGAGTAACCCCTGAGGAAAGCCGGGTGTGGCCCAAAAGACAATCGCAGGTGAAGCAAGTGCACAGTAACGCATGTAATACAAATGTACATTTGCCACACATGTGCTTGTATCCGGCACCGATGCTGAAGGCCCAAAGGTAAAGGCAATTCACAGTGGGCCATGATGAGATGCCGCAAGGCAGGGCAGTGAGTGTTAGGAGCCTTGTAGGAGAAACTAGGCCGGGCTGGAGGCTCATCAGTGAGTGACGGGCAAACACAATGTCATTCTCAACCCTCCACTCATAGCCAGACCCTGCTGATTCACAGGTCCTGGAGACAAGCAAACAGTGTCTCTCTTCAAGCGACTAGGGGTCCTGCCGCCCCAAGTCACAGGCTTGAGCCTGCTGGAAGTGGTGTGAAGCAGTGGTAGTATGAGGGGTAGGCCCAAGGCACCAGTGGGAGCCCGTAGGTCCAGACTGGGCCACCCCTAAACTGCTTACTGTGCCCTGGACTCAGCTACCTACCTAAGCTAGCCACCTGGCCTGGAGCAGGCAGCACATTCCCTTGGCTCACCAGACAGATGCACAGGGTTCAGATGGCGCCACTTCAGAGCATGGCGGTGGCAAAGAGATAGGGACAGAAGCTAAGTGGGTTTCAGAGAAAGGCAGCTTCGAACCCAGCAGGAATGGGGCACTTCCCAGGCATGCTGTGTGGAAACAATAGGGGCACCCTATTGGAAGACTCTGGACATGACGGAGAGGCAGCAGAGCTTTGGGGAGCAGCCAGAGGTGGCTGGGGCAGGAGATATCATACGAGAAACAGAGAGGATGCGTGTTCTGAGAGGTGGGAAACAGCAGTGGGGCTGAGTCCTCATATCAAAACCTGCCATGGCAGAACCTGCTGTGGACAAGACATGACAAGTCACATGCAGCATCTGGGCAGGGAACCACGCTGGCACCAGGCAGGCAAGCCAATGCAGAGCCTCTGAGAGCCCAAATGTGGCATCCATGAACTCCAAACTTTCTGCAGCCTCCAATCCTGCCTTCCTGGGCCAGGGAAGGAAGCACCAGCAGGCCCAGCCCCTCTACAACCAAGAACCAGTGAACAGCTTGGAAAATATGCACACAAAGGGCCCAGGTAGCCATGCAGTTCTGGGAGAGAAAGGGGTCCTCATTTCCTCAAAACTGCTGTCAGCAGAAAGCAAAGTGCTAGCGCTAGAAACACAAACCTCAGAGGCACAGGAAAGGTGAGACCCAGGCCCCCGTGCAAACTTTTCAGCCAAGGAGCAAACGCAACTCAGTCGAGAAAGAACAAAAATGCCCCTAGAGGGGCCGGAGAGATAGCATGGAGGTAAGGCGTTTGCCCTTCATGCAGAAGAAGGTCAGTGGTTTGAATCCCGACATCCCATATGGTCCCCTGAGCCTGCCAGGAGTAACCCCTGAGCCCTGCCGGGTGTCACCCAAAAAAACAAAACAAAACAAAACAAAAAAGCCCCTAGAACCACCAAGCAAACAAACAAAAATCTTCAGCGGATCTGGCACTGTAGGAACAGATGAGACGAAAAACCAACCCAGGTACAGGATCAAAATGAAAGCATAACAGGGAGGGTGTCTGCCTTAAACATGGCTGACCCAGGTTCAATCCCATAGGGTCCTCAGAGTCTGCCAGATGAGCACAGAGCCAGGAATAAAGAAGCCCTGAGCGCTGCTAGGTGTGGTCAGAAAAGCATGTATTAATTAATTAATTTAAAATTTAAACATTCCTGGGGCCGGGCGGTGGCGCTAGAGGTAAGGTGCCTGCCTTGCCTGTGCTAGCCTTGGATGGACCGAGGTTCGATCCCCTGGTGTCCCATATGGTCCCCCAAGCCAAGAGCGACTTCTGAGCGCATAGCCAGGAGTAACCCCTGAGCATCACCGGGTGTGGCCCAAAAACCAAAAAAAAACAAAACAAAACAAAAAAAATAAATAAAATTTAAATATTCCTCAGCAAATCCGGCATTGTAGGAACAAATGAAATGAAAAACCAACCCAAGTCAAGGGGCCAGAGTGACAGTACAGGGACAGGCCACCCTCCTCCAGGGAGTAGACACAAGGTCCTCCACATCCAAACCCCCTTCAACCCCACGTCCTAGAGCACAACCGAGAGAGATCCCTGAGAACAGAGCAAGGAACAACCCCTGAGCATAGTTGGAGGTGTCCCCGCCAAAGAGAGGTGCCCCCTGGTCCCTGCAGAATTTTAGTAAAAATCAGATGCTGGCACTGACATCGCAAAGTACAAGGAGGGACCCCACAAACTTCTCTGAGCCTCCCTCCCCTTCTTTCATGGTGAACATGGTGTGAGGATGTAGTCTGTGGATACAGTGAGGTGTGCGGGTAAAGTGCGTGATCTACGTGTGGTGTATACACCGTGTGTATGCTTTTGTGTGCAGTGAGTACATGTGTATCTGAGACTATGTGTATGGTATAAATGCGTGTGCATGTGGGGGTGAGCATGCGTACATGCATGTCTGTTACGGTGCCTGTGTGGGTAAGTGTGCGTGTGTTGCGAGTGTGCGTGTGTGATGTGCAGGCTCTGCGCCTGGCGTCTAGGTCTAGTCAGCCGCCCTCACAGCCGCTCTCGGCACCTCCGTCAATGAACGGCTCATTCAGCAGCGCTCGCAGCTCGATTGAGAAAGTCTCCGAGCAGCGCCCAGCCCCGCCTGAGCACGGCACCGGCACTCGCTTCCCGCTGTGGCCTCTGGCCACACTCCTGAGCTACGCCCCACACAGCCTGTCACACTCTATGGTGGGGGTGGTCCCTGGACCCTAGCCTAGCCTCCCAGCTGTGCCCCAGTGCCCTCTGAGCTTCTGAGGCCTCAGACTCGTCCCCTGGCCCTCGCTGGCTCCAGGCATCTCATCATGATCCACCTCTGCACCAGCCGAGGCCCCCTGGTCAGTCTCAAGCAGCTCCCACTGCTTCTGGGAGCCACACTTGGCTCACCGGCACTCACAGCCAACAGCGGGGAATTCATGGTGGGCCTGGGGTATGCAAGGGCACCCCTACTTTCTGGACCTTGTCTCACTAACTGGGGGGCTTCTGGGGGAGCAGGTCTGAGGTTGGTCACAGGACACCCCATGCTGATCTATACGGAATGAGCCAGATCAGACCTGTGGAAACCCTTTACCTTATTAAAAGACCCATGGGGCTGCCAGGAGAGGAAAACAGAATCCTGTGGGGCCTCTCTAAGCCCAGAATCACATTTGAGAGGTGTTTGCTGCAGGGTGGGTAGCAACCACCACACCACCATGTGAGTGTATGTGTGCTTGTGTGTATGCGTGTATGTAAGTGTGTGTATCTATGTGTCTGAGTGTCAGGACTAAAGAAGTACCTCCACTCACAGATTAATTTTTTTATTTTTTTGGTATTTTGGGGAGCCGTCCCCAGTGATGCTCGAGGCTTACTCCTAGCATGGCTCGGGGGAACCTGTGGGATGCTGGGGATCGAACCTGGGTCAGCGGCATGCAAGGCAAGTAGCCTCCTCTCCCCATTATGCTATCTGTAGTTCAGGCCCTTCACAAGCCAGTTCTTCATTCTTCCACTGCCCCTCCGCTGATTGGGCTTACTCGCTGTGCCTTTCATTTCAGAGTCCGGGTGCGCCTTCTCATGAACGAGCCGAGCCGAGAGAGGGCTGAAAGAGGCGAGGGGGAGGGCGGCGCGGCCTGAGCAGCTGAGCCAGCTTCCCAGGCAAAGGGTTAACGGTCACCAAGGCAACCGCCTCCAGGAATAGCATCCTCGGAGTAGCATTCATGCCGAGGCAGGCGACAGAATGGTTATAAATATCCCGGAGAGCAGCCTGAGCTGAATCTTTAAACAGCGCTGCTGGGGTGCGGGGGGAGAGGTCTAAAAATAGCAGCGCGTGGCCTCAGAGAAGCGCCAACGGACGGGATGGTCCACGCGGTCCAGCACCCGGGAGAACCCGCCACGGCCTGAGACAGCGAGGCATTCGAGGCCCAAAGGGGAGCCCCACAGAAGAGAGGGCTCCCCCAACCACAGCCACAGGTCCCACATACACCACTCGCTGTGACCGTCGCCAGTGGGCAGCCCTGGGGCTGCCGGCCTGCCTGGCTCTGGGACTGAGCTGGGCCTTCGTGCCTGCAGGTCTCTCATTCCTGCCACTGGTATGCACCAGGACCTTGCCATACTCCCCGTACCTAACTGGGGCCGGACATGAGTCCTGCCTCGGCCGGCCACTCTTAAAGAGTCTCATTCTAACACTGAATATGAGGACAGGACAAGGGGAGTGTAGATGTCAGCTGGAACACACCAGAACCTTCTGGAAGCAGGGATGGGAGGACCTGAGGTCCAGATTCACAGCTGAGATGACGAAGAGAGGAATGCCCAGGCTTCCTGCTGCCCCAAGTCCTCAATCTCCCCAGCACAAGGGCTGCAAGTGCCAGGCTTCCCTGAGAGCCCTGGCTGGCCCCTACCCCTGGGCATCATGCCCACAGAGCCAGTGGTGTCCAGCCCAGTGAGATAGGCCCTGGAGCTATCCAATGTGCTGACACCGTAGGTGAGGACACGTGGTCTGCTCGTCTCAACCTGAGAATGTGCCAGGAAATCTGTTCAAGAGATCGCTGTTTTCACTCAGCATCGACCTTCCTGCTGAGAGAGGTGATCTGTCATATCTGGACATATATGGCAGAGGTGGGACCCAAAGGTTTATACAAATCCTGGGAGCCCCTGTTAAAGGCTCACTAACATGATCTAAGTTTCCCACCATTCAGACAGTGCTAGGGGGAAGGCCCAGGCCAGCCCTTTGCCCTAGAGTTTCCCTGATACTCTGGCCAAAATATGGGTGTAACAGGCCAGACTTGTACACAAGCAAATTCAAAACATCATAGTTTATAGATCCTGTGTTAGCCATCTCTGTGTGAGAGTCCCTCTCCGGACACATTCTTGCTGTTTAAACAAATGCCACCCACCCATCCACCTTCTCATCCATCCTCTGCCCACCCATCTAACCTTCCATCCATTCATCCATCCACCCACTCATCCATCTACCCATCCGTCCATTCATAAATCTACCCATCTATCCTTCCATCTATCCATCCACTTACTCACCTCAGCTCTTCATTTACCCACCCATCCATCCATCCATCAATTCATCTATCCATCCATCCATTTATCTATCCATCCATCCTTTCACCCATCCATACACCCATCATCCATCCATCCATCCACTTATTTATCTATCCTCTCAACTTTTCATCACCCATCATCATCCATCAAATCATCTATCTATCCACCCACCCTTCACTCATCCATCTATTCACCCATCCATCCATCCACTCATTCAGCCATTCATCCATCTCCTCAACAAATATCTAAACTGAATATATAATAGACAAAAAACAGTGCCCTTTTGAAAGGCTGCTAACACAAGCACAACAGATGCTTACTGACATAACAGCATTGCAGTATGCATCAGTTCAGAGACTGGTCAAGCAGGACAGGAGGGCAGGGACTGAGTAATGTCCACAGATATTCACAGAAACTGTTTGTCATGGGGCGAAGCCTGGGGACCAGTCAACCAAGGACTGTCCAATTCAGTCAATCCTGGAAGGATAGGAGTCATCCTCACAGCTACACCATTTCTTGGTCAAACCAAAGAACAAGCAGACTTGTGTCCCCCACCTCTGGGTCACTTCTTCTTGGAAAGGCCCTGACAACTTGGCCAATGCTGCTGCCCACTCCCCACCCCATCTGCATCCCTCTGAGTACCAATGAGCGCCTTGGGCTGCCCAATCCATTCCATGAGTTGCGGTGTGAGGCCATTTCCTCCTGACAAGCTCCTCCTTGTCCTTTCCATGTTTCATTGAAGCTGCATCACACACAAAAACTGACCATCATAACTGCACACGGCAGCCTGCAATCTCCTTTACAAGGTCCTCTACACAATGGTCCTCAAACTATGGCCCGTGGGCCACATATTGTATTTGTATCTGTTTGTTTCTTCATTGCAAAATAAGACATATGCAGTGTGCATAAGAATTCGTTCATAAGTTTTGTTTTTACTAGAGTCAGACCCTCCAATGGTCTGAGGGACAGTGAACTGGCCCCCTGTTTAAAAAGTTTGAGGACCCCTGCTCTACAGGGTTTTGAAATGGTCAACAAGGACCATCATTTGGCCAGACATTTCATTTTGGGCCCAAGAACCCCTTCCTCACCCAAGTCTCTTGTGGGGTCTCTCTCCTCAGCAGCCCCAGCCACTGCATATGCACATCTTGCCCAGAATAGATTCTGCTGGGGGAATCCAATATCATTTTTTGTTCCTCTTTATACACAAAATGATCCCACATCATTTATGAATGATTCTTACTTTCTCCCCACACCGATTCACAATACTCCTGTCCACCGTTCCGTCATCCAGCAATTCTAAAGTGCTTACTGGTGTGTTTGCACAAAGTATGTGAGCTCTGCCACCTGGCTGACGAACCGCTATACAACAACGTGAGCCGAGAGGAGTCAGAACACAGGGGCACCTCTGAAGGAGGCCCAGGCGTGCCACTCCACTGGGCCCAAGAATCCGGGCGTCCGTCTGTCTCCCACTGTCAACCAAGTGCTGTCTTGTGCCTTTGTAAGCAGGAGTCCTCCCGTGGGTGACCTGCTTCAGGGGCTGGTTTGGGCTTTCTCTCCAAAACCTTGGTTTATTTTGGGGAGGCCACATCTAGGGCTGCTCGGGGCTCGCCCCTCCTGACTCTGTTCTCAGGGATCGTTCCTAGTGGGCTCAGAGGACCCTATGAGATGCCAGGCAGGGGTGGAACCTGGATCAGTGGGAGCAAGGTCAGAGTCCTATTTGCTGTTTTCTCTCTCTTTCTTTCTCTCTCTCTCCCTCTCCCTCTCTCTCTCTCCCCCTCTCTCTCTTCCTCTCCTTTTCCCTCTCTCTCTCCCTCTTTCCTCTTTCTCTTCTCTTTTTCCTCTCTCTCCCTCCCTCTCTCTACAAATTCATGTTAGCTTGTCCAGTCACCCTAGAGGCTCCAGCTGGACAGCTGTCAGTATCCCCAAAATCCTCCTAGATCCACACGGTGCTCAGGAGGCTGCCCAACTGCCCACTAGGTTAACCACATGCTCCACTCAGCAGGCTGGCTACGTGCCGGAGTTCAAACCATACAAGGTGCACCGTCTTGCTGCTGGGTCTAGGTTGGAGCTGTGGCTGTAGGCTCCGATGAGGTGGCCAGGGCCACACCTGGTGGTATCAGGGATCTAACCCAAAACCACCAGTGGCCCAGCCCCTAGATTCTCATTTCTTTTTTGTTTTTGTTTAGGGGCCACACCCAGTGGTTCTTGGGACTTACTCCTGGCTCTTCACTCTGGAATCATTCCTGGTGGGGTTCAGGAGATATTATGGGACACCGGGGACTGAATCTACAACAGCCACATACAAGGCAAATGCCCTCCCCATTGTGCTCTCTCTCAGCCATCTTTTTTTCCTTGAATCAAAAAAACTTGGGCCGCAGGCAGGAGTGGTGGCGCTAGCGGTAAGGCCTTGCAAGCGCTAATCTAGGACGGATCACAGTTCAATCCCTAGCATCCCATATGGTCCCCCAAGCCAGGAGCAATGATTTCTGAGCATAAAGACAGGAGTAACCCCTAAATGTCACCAGGTGTGGCTCAAAAACAACAAAAAAAAAAAAAAAAAAAAAAAACAAAAAACAAAAAAAACAAAAAGCTTGGGTGACTCTCTCTCACCAGTTCTAGCAGCCTGTCTATCTGCTCTTACATCTTTTCCATTCAGACTAATTGGAAGGACGAGAGAGTTCCCTCCACTCTCATTCAGGCCACAAGAGATCAGGGGCTCAAGAAGCTGGTCCCTGCAGGCGGAGCCAGGCTGCCATAGTAGCCTGGGTCAAAGCACTGTAGGCCAGAGCAGCCCTGGTGCCCACCTGCCACCAACCCAGGCTGCCCTTGACAAGCCAGACTGTGCTCGCTTTACAGCAGAGCCGCTTGAACTAGACCCTCTGTGTCCATTTACACTCCACACCAAGGCCAAGACACATGAGGGGTGTCAGCAGCCATTCCCCAGCTTTCTTACAATGAAAAGTGAGAGTCGGTGGACATTTGCTCCACAGATCTTCTCTGTTTTCTGCATTAGCTGGAATGGGGACAAGACCAGCAGAAGTGCAAGACGCTGGTCTTATTCTGGTGCCTGCTTTTACAGTGACCAGGCCAGAGCTCCCTTCAGGAAGGGCTAGGAGATGATCAGAGGGCCGGTGCAATCCCCAAAACTTTGTGGTCTCCAAGGCATGGCCCTGTCAGCCTCCAGCTGCTAGGGAGGCTCCAAAGAAATAACCCCCCCCCCCCAATAAGAACATTCCCACAGGAGCATCACAGGGTCCCTTCATTTAGCCTAGGCTATACCCCATGCAGTGTGGGGCACCTCACCAGGAAGACAGCACAGCTGACAGCTGAAGCAACCTAAAAGTTCATACCAGGTGTGCCCAAAGTCATGGGAAGATGCCCCTTACCTTGGCTGAGCCAGTAGGAGCATGGGAAATGCATGAGTATATTCCCCCAACTCATCCTGCATGCTGTGAGCAAGTGGAGAACTCCAGAGTCCTAATTCAGTGACAAAATAACCCCAAAAGTAACCCAGAAACCAAACTAGAGAGACTAAAGTCACTCAGCCCTGCCTCACTCAAACACCAGGCCCACACCCCAATAGTAATGCAAATATTAGACTATTCCGTCGCCTGCAGGCATAAATAATGAATCCTATTTGGACTCACGGGGCCAGAGCAACAGTACTGAGGGTAGAGCAGTTGCCTTGGGGGTATGCGATGCACTCTGGGAACATTGGTGAGGGAAGTAGACACTGGCGGTGGGACTGGCCCTGATTTATTGTATGTCTGAAACCCAACTGTGAAAGACTTTGTAAATCACAATGGTTTCAATAAAATAAAACTTAAATTTAAATAAAAGAGCATCTTCCTCCTCCAATACCCAACTGCTGTTGTGAGTCTAAGACACAGGTTGGCTTCTCAAGAATATACGGGGGGCCATGACATCTATTTAGGGTCTCATAAGGTTCTCCTGAGATGCTTCTATGAGCCAGACTTTGCAAGAACTACCTCAGCCTCACACATTGGAGGAAACCCTTGGGGACAGCCTGACAGTAACCCCCCTGGACACCTGACTGCCCTCTCCTACCACAGCATACAGAGAAGACCCATCACTGTGTGCAGAGTGGGAAGAACACCCAAGACTATTCCCAATTGGGTTTAAATGTCCTGGACACAAGGCCACTCTTGGCTCTTAGGGATGAAATGAGGGGAAGGGCCAAACCACCCACAAATCCTCTTACAACCCCTTATAAGGGCATAGGTGATCTGATTGGTCATCCCATAACCACACCTACACCTTTATTTGCATCCATGATTTCGTGAACCTTTCTGATTGGATGACCTCCTAGGGTGTAACCAATCAGAGATGAGAAACAACTAAGGGAAGGGTATGTGCAATGTGCATAGACCCAGGCCACTGGGTGGGAAAGGGAAAGATGATGGATCAGACTTGGGAGGACAAGGAACAGAAGAACTGGGCAAAGGGAGAGGAGAATAGATGGGAGCTGCTGCCCATGGGACAGAAGGTCTCACTTCTGCAGAGATCCCCCTACATAAGCTGCCAAACAAAGAGCTATCCTATAGAAGCTCTCTCTTTCCTGGCTGACATGCTAGCTGGCATCCATCAGGATGCAGCCATTGAAAACATGAGCTCCGGGGCCGGAGAGATAGCATGGAGGTAAGGCGTTTGCCTTTCATGCAGAAGGTCATCGGTTCGAATCCCGGCGTCCCATATGGTCCCCCGTGCCTGCCAGGAGCAATTTCTGAGCATGGAGCCAGGAATAACCCCTGAGCACTGCCAGGTGTGACCCAAAAACCACAAAAAAAAAAAAAAAAAAAAGAAAAAGAAAACATGAGCTCCCAGAAACCAACACACTGAAATCTATTTGGTAACAGAACAACCAAGGCATTTTGCTTAAAGACTCTGAGCTTCCATGTTTCCCATGCGGGATGCGTCTGCTTCTCCTCAGCCACCCTTCCATACTTGGGAGCAAGCGTACACATCCAAGTTTCCAAAGCAGGCCCAAACCCAGGGTCAATGCATTTTACAAAACCCCCCGACCTGGGGTGAGTGCAGGTGTCTCTGGGCCTTTTTCCTCATTGAATAAAATGTGAATCAGAGAGGCACCTGGTGGTACACGCTGATAATTAGCTGCAAGTGGGAAGTCATACCTGACTCTCCTGGCTCCCCTTCACCTCACATCTGGCCGACAGTGCTGTACTGTCTCCCCACTTTGGGGGCCATGCTTTTATCTACCCTAGACAGTCAACAGCAATAATATCCTCTTTATCAGAGATTTGAACAGAAATCCAATACAGCAACCAAAGCTGCCCAGAGAAAAACCAGCACTGGTATCCAGATCGCCACAGGAGCCTTCACAGTGCTCCCCATGCCTGCCATTTTGAAGGGCTCTCGGGGTCCCAAGGGGGTCCAAACCCACATCTATGCAGAGCAGTCATCGAGTAGCATGGCTGACGGGGTATCATTTGTCTACATCAGTTAAGAAGCGCCATTTCCTCTGTCAGAAAAGTCATAATATTTATTTATAGCTGGATAACTTTGTAGCAGAGAGATGGGAAACCAAAGAACATAGCAGGGCTGACGAATAATATGAGAGTTATTTTTATCTCAGGATGAATATCATTCTGGCCTCAACGAACAAAACCACAATGACTGATAAGAGAGACACAGATGGACAGATGAATGGACGGATGGATGGAAGGATCGATGGATGGACGGATGGATGGATGGATGGATGGATGGTGATGTGTGTAAGCAGGTGACAGAGGGTTGATGGCAGATGAATAGGTGAATGCTGGGTGAAAGAACCGATACACAAATGACAGGTTTGTGATGACAGATGAAGAGACGCCAGGGAGCAGAAGGAGGGGGGGGTGACAGGACAGGCACAGCTCAATCACCAGCACTTTGGGGTTGAAAAGCTCTTTCTGTGAATCATTTTAGCCAATTCTCCACATAAGACATGGAGCACCACTGCCAACAAGCTAATAGGAAGTGTGGCAGTGATGGTCCCATGGAGGGAGCCTGGCACAGCAATTAGCCCTGCCTAGGAGGTGGAGCCCGTCCCCTAGAACAGGGCTGCAACGGACGGGGCCAGGTAATGCAGTGTGGGATGAGGGAGTGCGACCACTCACGGACACCATGGCCGCAAGGACACTGATGGGGGTATGTGAGGGACGGGAGGGAAGATGGGCCAGCATTTACCTGGCTCTCAGACAAACACCCACCCCCAATAAAAGGACACTCACGATCACACTGTTCCCCTCCATCTGAGGAGCAACCTGAGCACAGGCAGTCTCTGAGTCAGGGGCAGTGTTTGCCCAAAATAGATGGACAAGCAAGAATTCTGGAACCATCTTCCACGTTTGCCACATGAAGCAGGGAGGGCTCCAGGGATGGGAATGTCTGTGGCTGTGCACGTGTCTGTTTGCATGTGGGTGCACGTCTGTGTCTATGTCTGCACGTATGTGCAAATTTGTACAGTGTGCCCATAAGTGGGTGTGCATATGTGTGCATTTCTGCACGTGTGTTCAAGTCTGTGGGCATGCATGTGTATGTGTCTGCCCACGTGCACATGTCTCTGTGTGTGTACATCTGCATCTATGCATCTGTCTCCTTCCCCACTGAGTGCCGCCCACTCTGGACCCATGGACTGCAGGAAGAGCGACCCCATGTGGCAAGAGGGGGAACTGGAAATGCAACATGGTGGGCTAGCACACGCACACCCACACCCACACACACACTTTCCCACCTTTGCCAGGACAGCACTGGGCTTTCCAATGTTTGAAAACCAGAAAGAATAGTCACATGGTCCCTGCCAAAGGTATCTGTGAGCAGCGCCACTGTGCGCCTGTAAGTGCGTGTAGCGACGTATCCCCGGCCCGGGCTCTGCTCCTGACCTAGGCTGTGGTTTCATGGGGTTGAGGATTTGCCAGCATCAGGCCAGCCCAACCTAAGAGCCCTGGAGTGTCCCACATACCTGTGCCCCGTTCCCATAGCTCTCTGGGGCACAGTCCTGTCTGGTGTCCACTATGCCCCACCCCTGACTCCACCACAAAGGAGAGCCCAAGACAGCCCACAGGAGACAGGTACAAGTTCAAAGGAGGCAAGGAAGCACCTGACAGCAGCCCTATCCCCCAAAAAAGACCTGAGGCCTGCACCTGCTGTCCCTCCACCCATGACTCTGACCTCTTCCCTCCTCATGGTCTCCACAATAACCCCCACCCATGTTCTGTCTTGAATATGCATGTCTCTCAAACAGACTTCTCCCTCTCTCCCTCCCGTCCCATCTTTCTAAATAAATTTCCATAAAAACTACCTCCTTCACACACAAAAGAAAATAATTTTGTTTTCTTCTGTTGTTGTTTTTTGGACAATCCATGGCTGTGTTCAGTGTTCACTCATTTTCATAACTAATGATCTTAGATGTTCTTGGGTTTCAAGTACTATTTCGGGATGCAATCTGGCAATTCTTTTTTGTTGTTGTTTTAGTTTCGGTTTTTTGGGGGGTTTTTTTGGGGGGGTCCACACCCAGTGATGCTCAGAGTCACTCCTGGCTATGCGCTCAGAAATCGCTCCTGGCTTGGGGGACCATATGGGACGCGGGGGATCAAACCGGAGTCTGTCCTAGGTCAACGCATGCAAGGCAAACATCCTACTGCTTGTGCCACCGCTCAGGTCCCTCAATTTGGTAATTCTTTAAAGGGTTTGTTTTTTTTTCCTAGTAGTCTTCTGCCGTGTCTTTGATCTTGACAGCAAGGATAATGTTAAGTCTCCTAAAATAAATTGGACGCATTGGTCTCTGTTGCCTGAAATCTGAGGGTACAGGCTGAGATCTCTTCATTTATAATGGTGATAAAGTTCAACAATGAGGCTCACTGGGAACTGGGGTTGGGGAGGGAGTGGGTATTATGAAGCAGTTGGCTTTAATACGCAGGGCTATTAGACTAATAGGTTTGTTCTTGTTTGTTTGGGGCTCCCGGTGCTTGGGCTTACTCCCAGCACTGTGCTCAAGAATCATTTCCGGCTGGGGCGAAGGAGCTGTAGACAGTGCTGAGGACAGAACCCGTATCAGCTGTGAGCAAGACCAGCGCCTAGACCCCTTCACAATTGCTGCTCAGGCCCTGGGTGTTCATTCTTCTTCATTTCAAATCAAGACTAGTCATGCATGCCTCGCGCCAAAGTTCCGAAATGCACCCCAGGAATGTGCTCCCCAGAGCACTTACCATTCTTTTATCATCTGCAGAAAGAACTGACCCCCTGGGCCCAGAGAGATAGCACAGCGGCGTTTGCCTTGCAAGCAGCCGATCCAGGACCAAAGGTGGTTGGTTCGAATCCCGGTGTCCCATATGGTCCCCCGTGCCTGCCAGGAGCTGTTTCTGAGCAGACAGCCAGGAGTAACCCCTGAGCACCGCCGGGTGTGGCCCCAAAACAAAACAAAACAAAAAAAGAACTGACCCCCCCCCCTTTCCTTCCTGATATGGACCTGACTCCCACTTGCTTCACTTCTTGCTCCACTAACTGGCTCCAGGGTCCCACATCCTACTGAGAATTCCCAAAAACAAGCTCTTGGTTTTCTGAGGTTCTCTCTTTTCTGCCATCAATCCGAAAAGCGTTCTGGGGTTGGTTTTTCTCCTCCTGCGGTGTCACTCACTCTTAAATGGAGGCGACTTCACTGGCTCCATCACTGGCCCTGCCCCCTTCCCACCACAGCACGCACCACTGATGCCCTCTCTCTGTGGTGGTGTCACCACACCCAGAAATGGTGATGCGCTGTGTTGATTTTCACGCGCCTGCAATGTCTTCGCATGGGGCCTGTGGCTGTGGATACACCAGGAGATATTTAGAAACATGTCTGCTCTCTTTCAAAATATCTTACTATCCTTTACTTTTTTTTTTTTTTTTTTTTTTTTTTTGGATTTTGGGCCACACCCGGCGGTGCTCAGGGGTTCCTCCTGGCTATCGGCTCAGAAATAGCTCCTGGCAAGCACGGGGGACCATATGGGACGCCGGGATTCAAACCAACCATCTTAGGTCCTGGATCGGCTGCTTGCAAGGCAAACCACTGTGCTATCTCTCCGGCCCCTAATCCTTTACTTCTAATCTCACACCTGCTCAAGCCAGCTTAGCAAGTGTGGCTGGGACCCAATCCACAGGGCTGCTCTGTCTATCTGTCCATTCGCCCCTTGTGGATGTCCCATGTGCTACTGCCATGCAAGGAGTCATCCTGAAAACGTGAGTTGGCTGCACCTGAATCCTTCATCTCCCAGATGCTGGTGCTAATCATCTACAGTGACAAGGAAACTGGGGAGTCTCAGCCTCGCTCCCTGGGGAGCGGGTACATGCACATACCTGAGCAATACCCTGAAGGCCTGTCACCACGCATCATGCTCAACCTGGGAGCACCACCAGGTGAGCCTCATGCTCCCAGAAAGTGGGGAAAGACACCGCTTTCCACCTTTCCTGGCTGGCACCACCACTGAAGGGTACAATGAAAGCGCCGTCTCAGTAAGAGGAGAAAGTGGCTCACCCCACTGGATGAATGAGCAAGGAGGGATTGGGGAAGATTAGGAGTGGGTGAGGGAGATAAGGAACAGCCATCAGAGGTGGAGAGCCCCAGTTTTATAAGGAACCCCACAGTTACGCCCACCCACAGGATGAATGCCTCTACCCAGTGCCTGCCAGCCCCACAATGCACTTCTGCTAGGTCACTTGGTGGAGTACAGTGGTGGAACCTGGGGGACATGAAAGAGGGTCAGGGCCATGGTGACCATTGGCATGAACGATCCAGGTGTTCCCACCCCAGAAGCTCCAGAAACATTCATTCTCACTTCTGACATTCTCATGTCTGCCTTCCACACCGGCAGAGAAGAGGCCCACACCCACCCGGCCCCCACTCCCATCACAGCACTTCTTACTAAGTTCTGAGACTGCTGAGCAGATTAAAGAATTCCTTTAAAGCTTTTATGTCCAAACTTCGTAAGAGGAAAGAAAATTCCATCTCTGTCCCCATTGCAGGGACAGATTAGAAATCCTGGGAACTGAACTGGATTGTCATTTGGAGAGATTCTCTTATCTGCCCAGTGTAATAGCCTACACCTCACTCGACAATAGCCCGGAGAAAGGCTCATTTTCTGCTCCTTCAGATAGAAAGCAGAGAGGGGAGGAGGGCAAGCTCAGACAACTATAAATAGGCCTGCGCAGAGGGCCTGGAGCCCAGCCTAAGTCTGGGGACTGGAAATTACAGAGGGACCAGCACACAATCGATGGCGATGGCGCTGGCTTTGATCCAGGCAGATCTGGGCTTGGATTTAAACTCTACTGAGTAATCACTGAGACTTGTTAGTCTTTCTACGCTGGAGAGTAACTTTGCCGAGAAGAACAGGGCTGATGCGAGAGGAGAGCGCCTGTGGCACCAGGGATGGAAGTCAGGGCTTCACAACAGGCAGGCAGGCACCCTGCCGACTGAGCCACATCCCCAGCCCTCAGCAGTTGTGGGACGACTGGCACCCACTGATCTGCAAATGAACCCCAAGTGGAATCAAAGCACAGCTTCTTCAAACCGACCCAACCCTTCACGGGACAGAGGCCGCCTCGCCTCTTCCCACCACTGCAGGGTGCCGTCCACCTCTAGCCTCATGGCTTTACCAAGCTCCCTCCAGACTATCCCCCAACATGGGTGTTCCCACTCTTCCAGCTGCCAGCATCCATCTCCCCCACAGGCCAAATGTCCCAGGGACTCAAGGGGTGTGGTCAGGGCTTCCGGTGACAGCACAGCACTGGGGCTGAGCATGGGTGAGGGTGCGTCGGTTCTGAGGTGACTCGGGCCACAGGACGGGACTGCAGGTGAGGTGCTGACACATGGTGGCAGTCAGCTCCGTGCTCCTGCATCACCCCTGCAGCCCAGAGCAGGACCCTCTGTGGTCTCACCTCACCCCTGCAGCCTAGAGCTTGACTGTCCCTGGTCCCACCTCACCCTGCAGCCAGTGCAGGACCCTCCACACTCCCACCTCATCCCTGCAGCCAAGAGAATGGCCCTTTATTCTCCTGCCGCACCCCTGCAGCCAACAGCACTGGCCTCTGCACCTCCTAAAACCACTCCTGCCTCCGAAGCTCCACTAGATCTCCTCAGCAGGAGCATCTGGCTAACACAGGGAACCCCTGTCCCCACGATGGGGATCTGCAGCACAATACCCACCTCCTGGGACAGGCCTCTCTCTGTGGAAACCAGGCTTGGTGTCTGGACTCAGAGGGGCCTCAGCTGTGACCAACACATACTCCTGTTATCTTAACCCCCTTCCTCCTCAGAAATATCCCGAACTTCACTCCACTGTCTGCTGTGCTCACTCATTCCGTCTCAGCCCATATATCATGGAAAGCCCCAAGACTTGAAATAGTCTGTGGGGGCCACAGTGACCGCTAGAGGGGTAGAGCTGTGTACCCCCCCCAGCTTTCCACACCCAGCTCTCCACCTTCCCTGGAACAGTGGCCCCACCACCAACCCAGTCAACCCCACCAAAGTTAAATGAAGGGGGTTTTCAGAAACTTGCAATCAATCCATCACCCCCAAGGGGCCAGAATGGCAGGAAGTCTCCTGCTGCACCCAGAATCTGACCCACGAAACCCCACTACTGTAAGAACCATCCATGCTCCTGATTCAAGAGCCAAGGGGCACCATTGCCACCCCCACCTGCAGCAGGGCAAGGAGCACAGAGGAACACTGGCCCAGGCTCAAGTGTCTGAGCACACACAAGGTCAAGTCCACCCCGAAGTTCAGACACGGAGCCCCATGCTCTGCCCAAACCCTCACCTTAGTGTGAGCCGGGTCCCCAGGCCTGCCGCCTTCAGCCGCTGCCACCACCTTGCTGTCTGCCCGAGGCCGCGCCGCCTGGCGTGAGGGGCTGCTGAGGGGAAAGCCAGTGACACTCGCCCCATCTGCAAAGTGAAAGGAAGCAGGTGAGGGCAGCCCAGGGCTTTAAAGACACCGAGCACGCTGGCTCATCACTCGTTTCTCCCTTCGGGCCAGGCAGCAATGGGGTAGGAAATTGCATTCATTCATTTGTTCCTTTGCTTCCTCATTCATTCACTACTTGTTCCTTCACTTTGTTTCCTTAGTCATTATTTCATTTGTTCCTTAACTTGCTTCCTCATTCATTTATTCGTTTGTCCATTCATTTGTTTGTTCATTCACTCACTCATTCAATCACTCAGGCCCAGACAGGGCTGGAGAGATAGCACAGCGGAAGGGCCTGTGCCTTGCAATCAGCCGTTCCAGGACGGATGGTGGTTTGAATCGTGGCATCCCATATGGTCCCCCGAGCGCCACTGGGTGTGACCCAAAAAAAAAAAACAGCACAATTCATTGATTCATTTGTTCATTCACGTTTGTTCTTGCCCTTCAGTCCTGACAGCGCTCAGCATGAGATGTGTTTGTTCCCAAGTACTACTCAGAAACTTTTGGCTCATTTTTTTTTAACTAAGGGACAGAGTCAGAACTCACATCTGTGTTCTGGGTCACTTTCTTACTACAGACCTCACAAATCACAGGCCTAAGGAGAGAGACACTGCCAGTACCTGCCACTGGGGATGGCTCCCAGCTAACTCAAGTTACTTAACAGTGCTTTAATTATGCTCAGGAACATATAGACACCAGCTCTTTCCAAGTAGTGGACATTTTATTAAGAGCAGCTGGTGTTAGCGAGTGAGTCACAAATGGCCAACTGGAGTGTGAAGGGGGCAGGGGGCTGGGGCTGAAAGTGAGTACTAATATGCCTGATGCACAGAGAGACAGGCATGGGAGGTGAAGCAAGGAAGAGAAATGAGTCTGGCAGGATGTGAACTCCTGTCTACAGGGCCTTGTGTTAAAGAACAACAAAACCTCCCCCAGTTGACAGAGGCACTAACCAATCACTAGGAAACAGGAAGGGACTTATGGTAGGATGGGTGGACAGATGGATGGATGGATGGGCAGATGATTGATGATTGATTTATGGATGGATGGGTGAATGGATAGATGAATGGGTAAATGGTGGGGGGGTGGATGGATGGATGGTTGGGTGGATGATTGATTTATAGATGGATGGAGTGGAGGTATAGGAGGTGGATGGATGGTGGGTGGGGGATGGATGGATGGATGGATGGATGGATGGATGGATGGATGGATGGATGGATGGATGGATGGATGGGGAGAGGTGGGTAGATTGTTACCCTTCCCCCAACTTCCTGCCTACCTCACCTGGAGAGGGAAACCCTCCCACTGCTAGGAGGGGTCTGTGGTTGGTAATTAAGGCCTGGGAGGGATAAGAAAGAGTCATCGAGAGATTCAGTAAGAGAGAGATTCGGCAAAAAGCCTCAGGAGGAAGAAGCAGCACGGGGAGATAAGAAACAGGTTGGGTGCAGAGAGGCTGTTTAGCTTAGAAGCCACACATGGTAGCTAGGGCCAACTTATAATAAAGCTTCATGTCTCCTTATGGTCCCTGTACATGCTAGGGGCGATTTCTGAGCATAGAGCCAGGAGTAACCCCTGAGCACTGCTGGGTGTGACCCAACCCCCCCCCCAAAAAAAAAGCTTCATGTCTCCTGACTTCTACTAACTGCTTGTGGATCATTTCCTCGCCGTTATCCTGAACCCTCAGACCCACTGGCCAAAGAAGGCGCCGGCACCTGGCCTGTCCGAGAAAAGCCTCACCATCCGTCCACCATCATCCAACTCCATCGAGGACTCTTATTAATTTAATTAACTCTACATGTAGGTGACTGGGTGGATTCGTGGATAGGATGGAAGGAAGGATGGATGGATGGATGAATGGATGGATGGATGGATGGATGGATGGATGGATGGATGGATGGGTGGGTAGGTAGAGTGTGGGTTGGGTGGGTGGATAAATGGGATAAATAAGGAATGAATGGATGAATGATAGGTTGATAGATGTGAATGGATAGGAAGATGGAGTGTGGGTTGAATGAATGGATGGGTAGATGGTGAGTATATGAGTAGACGGATGGATGGAGGGTGGAAAGATAAATGGATGGATGCTGGACAGATGGACGGATGGATGGATGGATGGATGGATGGATGGATGGATGGATGGATGGATGGATGGATGGATGGATAGAAGGATAGATGGAAGGATGAATGGGTTGACAGATGAATGGAATTCTCTCTTGCTCTCAAACTCTTCTAGGAAAAACTTCTCTGCTCTTAGATGCCAACTGGCCTCTAGTGACTATGAAGCAATATTTCACAGAACTGATGGGCCCACAGTCACATGTGTGTGATGCTGATATGGTGCCTGCACATGCATGAGGCCTCCTCTCTCTTCTACTTCATAAACCCCTCATTTCTTTTTTATTGTTTTCTTTTGTTTTTTTGGGGGGTCACACCCAGCAGCGCTCAGGGGATACTACTGGCTCTAGGCTTAGAAATCGCTCCTGGCAGGCTCAGGGGACCATATGGGATACCAGGATTTGAACCACAATCCTTCTGCATGCAAGGCAAACACCCTGCCTCCATGATATTTCTCTGGCCCCAACCCCTCATTTTAGCATTGATCACTTTAGCATCTTTGTTGTTCGTTGTTTTTTTTTTTAATTTCCCCTTCGACTACTTTTTCTCTTACCCCAGATGATGGCTCATTAGATGTTTCCATGCCCACAAACAGCATTACTGGGGGGCTGGGAGAGGGAGGTCCTCACATTTGTATTTCTCCCAAGTTCTCACTTCCTCAACTCTGAGTTCCCTGATTCAGAGCTGTTCCGTGAGCTGATTCCACTAATTACACTCAGCCGTGGCCAGTTCTCCAAAGAGTCTCCCCACCCTCAGCCAGGGTTCCTGGAAGCTGTCCACTGAACCCTAAGCACCTGCCACTCCTATGCTAGTGACTCTGCTGTGTCCGTGACTAATAGGACCCACCACCCTCCAAGGCTCCAAGCACCTCATTTTTCAAGTCCAAAGCTGGTGTCTCTTACTGTGGGGTGGCTTTGTGGGAAAAGAGACTCTCCCAGTGACTCCAGGCAGGGGAAAGGTGCTTCCCATCCTACATGGGAAACCAGAGCAGCATCTGCAGTGACCTTGGGGATGGGCTCCAGACAGCTGAAGTGGGGTGGTAAAACCACTGCTGCTCCTGGTCAACAGTGGGGAAAATCAGGGTTGCTACACACAGCAGGCGGCCAGGCCAAGTGTGAATGTGACCCCAAGACATCCCAACGACACAGAAGAGAGAAAGGGGGCCAGAGATAAGCTCATATCCTGGCATTACAGAGGTTTCCTGCACCCCACCAGGAAAGATTCCTGAGCACTGTGGGTGTACCCCCAAAAACAAAACCAAAAGAAAAAGGTGTCTCCATACAAGGATAGGAAGAGGGGACCATGAGCAGCTCTACTCCCGGGGGAACTCCCTGGAGCATCCCACAGACTCTCTCTATTTGAGAGCAGGAATACCCTGTCTTGGTCAGACAAGCGGCTCAACAAAGAGAAAGCAGGGGCCAGAGCAATGCCCAATGGGGAGGGTGTTTGCCTTTCACACAGACAAACCGTGTTCAATCCCTGGCCTCCTATAGGGTCCCCAGAGCCCCACCAGGAGTGATTGCTGAGTGCAGAGCCAGGAGTCATCCTGAGCATTGCCACTGGGTGGGACCCCCTCAAAAAAAAAAAAAACAAATAGAAAACAAAAGAGGGAGCAGCAGACCAGAAACAACACACCAAATCCTGCCTCCGCCCAGCCCTGGGAAGCCCTGGGACAGACGCTGCATCTGATTTTGCCACTGGCCATCAAGATCCGCCAGTGCCCTAGGAATGGTCAGGAGTGAAGGAGACACAGCCGGACACTTAGAGCCGGGGTGGGCCACGTCCAGTGCCCTCTGAGCAGTCTGGACAGCCGTACCTGCCCTGGGCTCTGAAATGGGCTGCACCTGCTCTGCGGAGGGACACTGGGCCTGGTCCCCAAGGCGCTCACCGTCGCTCAGGTCCAGCAGCAGGCTCTCCTGGCATGAGAAGTCCAGCTTGGCACGGACGCAGACGGTAAGTGTGGCAACCTGGCCGGGCTTCAGGGGCAACTGTGCCAGCACTTCCTCCAGCTTCCAACTCAAGAAGTCCCCGTATAGCTTCTCTGCAATGACAGGAGGAGCAGCAGAGAGAGTCATGGGGTGGGGGACGGTTCCCATACCCATGTCTGCCCCGTCCCGTCTCTGCTAAGGGACCTACACTCTGGTGGATGCAGGACATCTGCCTCCTGTAAGGCACCCCACCAGCGAAGAGCCAGGGCTGCTCCCCAGAATCCTCAGGCCTGGGTGGGGGGTCATCTGATCCAAGTGTTCCAGTCCCCCACCCAGATCCCACCAGGTGCTCGATAGGGGTGGCCCAGCTTCTTGAAGGGCAGCCAAAGGGCATCTCTCCCACACTGCGCTGCTCTTCTGGCTCAATTGGGTCCCTCTGCCCCCCTATCCTGGAACCCATGAGGGACCCAAAGGTTAAGTATCTACTCAGACTGGAGAAGTGGGCTGTCCACATGCCCCTGAAGATAGAGGGCCCATAATGGCCCAGAGAAGATAGCACTAGGGGCATCCTACCCTACCTCTGTGCTCCCCCAGGGCGCCAGCCCTGCTGAAACAGAGGTGCCCCCTGGTGGCTGTAGTGTCGCAAGGCAGGGACAGCACCCCTGCACGGATCCCTGGGTCCTCTGCCAGGACCCCTTAGGGAGACCCTCAGGTCTGCCTTCCCAGGCACAGCAGAGCTGATGTAGAAAAGGGAGAGCCAGGTGATAGCTCTACTTTCCCCATGTCAACACAGATGTGGGGGCAGTTACTAGGCTCCTGCCTTGGAGAAAGTGCACCCAAGGTGTCAGCACAGGGTTACGGGTGGGTTATGGTTAGGAATGGAGCTGGGGTAAGGGCTAGGGGGTGGGTTTGGGGTTAGAGTTGGGATTAGGAGTGGGTTAGTTAGGGTTCAGTTAGAGTTAAGTTGGGTTGGATAGGGTTGGGGTGGGCTGGAGTTAGGGATAGGGTTGTGGTTGGGATTAGGGTTAGGAGCAGGTTAGGGTTAGTGTTAGGGTTAGGGCTAGGTTAGAGTCCAGTTGCTGCCCACCTTTGCTGCTCAGGAGTCTAGAGGTGACCTCCAATGTCTCCAACAGCTCAGAGCCTATGTTCTCCAACCTGATGACCAGCTCCTGAGTTTCTCCATTCAGCAGCTGCACAGACACGTTGGCAGAAACCTCATCCCCTGAGGAAGGCTGCAGAGCATGTGCAGACCTGCAGGCCCAGAACAGAGTCAGTGGTTGAGGCAAAGGCACAGGGGCATGGCACCTTCAGCAGCTTGGGACAGAGGGCATAGGGTAGGACTCTAGAGCCCATCCCTGACAGGCACAAGGGGCCACACTTCTCGTGGGTCAGAGCAGCTCTGGCAAGGACCAAAGCAATGGGACATTGGGAAGAGCATTTGCCTTGCACACAGCTGATCCGGATTCAATCCCTGATACCCTACCAGGGGTCCTCAAACTTTTTTTTTTTTTTTTTTGGTTTTTGGGCCACACCCGTTTGACGCTCAGGGGTTACTCCTGGCTATGTGCTCAGAAATCGCCCCTGGCTTGGGGGGACCATATGGGACGCCGGGGGATCGAACCGCGGTCCTTCCTTGGCTAGCGCTTGCAAGGCAGACACCTTACCTCCAGCGCCACCTACCCGGCCCCGGTCCTCAAACTTTTTAAACAGGGGGCCAGTTCACTGTCCCTCAGACCATTGGAGGGTCTGACCATAGTAAAAACAAAACTTACGAACAAATTCTTATGCACACTGCATAGATCTTATTTTGCAATGAGGAAACAAAACAGATACAAATACAATATGTGGCCCGCGGGCCACAGTTTGAGGACCACTGTGCCTATACAGTCCCCTGAGCTAGCCAGGAGTGATTCCTGAGCACAGCTCGGTGTGGCCCGAAACCCAAACCCAAACATGAACAAGAGGCCCTGCTAAGGGGCAGGGCAGGCTGGGGGGTGCCCATGCAGCAGGCACTGACCTGGGCAGGGATGTGCTGATCTGGATCCGGGGCAACGCTGGGATGACCTCCACTGAGGAGTCGCCACTCTGTACCCCTGGGAGGTTGTCTAGCAAACAATGGCTGAACACACCAAACACGGTGGTGTGGTAACCTGGAGAAGAAGGTCAGGTACCTGTGGGCCACGCTTACCCTCACCCTGGGGAGAGGAAGTGGGTCCCACACCAGAGCCCTGTGTCCATACTCGGGCTCCATTGCTGCCCTGCACCCACCCACCTGCTCTCCTGGCTCCTTAGTAAATGACAAGAGGTCACAAGAGTTACAGGGCAGGAATGGCAAGAGTGGCTGAGCACTGTGGGGCAAGCAGCAGCCAAGATTCCATGCCCCGGCCCTGCAGGGTCCCCCAAATGCCTAGCACTGAGCCAAGCACTGCTGGGTGTAGCCCCAAAACAAAAACCAAAGCACCGCCAGAGCATTGGGCACAGGCTAGAAAATGCAGCTCCCCTCCCAATTCTCCCCCACACTCATGGGCCAAAGGCAACCTTCCACCCCCTGGAACAAGTGGGGAAGTGAAGCCCAGTCTCCAGAGCAGACAAGAAAGTTTGAGAGCCCAGCACAGGTCAGGACAGGGGCTGACCCAGGCCATACCCAGGGCTGGGACTGAGCACTGGTCAATTTTCTGTGCTCAAAATACTCCAACAAGTAAATAAAACCCACTTAGCGGGCTAAAGGAGCATTTGAGACTATTTAGTCAAAGCCCTAAAAGAGCTTCCAAAATTTTAAGAGATAACCTCTAAAGGGCTCCCACTCCGCAGCATGATGGGACACTGATCCTGGGCAGGGCCCAGGGCACACAGGCAGCCTCACATATTCCCCTCTCCTCTCCCCAGCTTCACACTAACACAAATGACTCTGGCTCACACTCTTGCTCAGGAGCATCCTCAGGATGCCACCAGACTGGGGGATGAGGCTGGGGCATACATGCTACCGGTCACGTGAACTGCTCCCAGCACATATCAAACTCCCACACACACCCAGGCCTTAATGCCAATGGCTGAGGCACAGGGAAGGTCCTAGACAGAGGCAGGACTCAGCAGGGGCAGGAGCGACAGTACAGCAGGGCTTGCATGTGGCCAACCTGCGTTTGATCTGTTGCCCCATAGGAACCCCCAGCCCTGCCAGGAATAGAGCCAGGAGTCAGTCATGAGCAATATCATGTGGCACAAAAATAAACCAAAGCATAAAAGAGAAAGACGGGAGCGTAGCATAGATGGCATTTGCTTTGCAAGCAGACAATCTGGGTTCAATCCTCGGCATCCCAGATGGTCTCACTGAGCCTGTCGGGAGTGATTTCTGAACACAGAGCCAGAGTAACCCAAGTATGGCTGGGAGTGGCCCACAAACCAAAAAAAAAAAAAGAGAAAGAGAAAGGATGTGGACACCACTGGGAAATGGAGCTCAGGAACACACAGGCAGGAGCCGGGAGAAGTCACACACTGATGCTCCAAAGCTGGCCAAGCTAGGGCACCCTGAAAGGGAGGGGAAACGGGGGCTCCAAGAGGGAAGTACATGCAGAAGGAGAGGGAGCTGACACAGGAAACGTGCAGCTGGAAGGGAGAGGTCTCAGAGCACAAGCAGTCTGACGGTGCATTCTAGAACATTCTATGTACCGCCCCTGCCTCTCGCTACAGGCTGGACCAGAATGCTAGGATGTCCGGAGACATGGGACTCTCACTTAGCAAGGAGACTGTCCAGCACCCCCCAGGACTTACCATTCACAGTGATGGTCCCAGTGGTCTGGGGGACACCCACCAGCGTCACGGGGTAGAGGCCGGACTCGGCAGGCAAGGACAGAGCTGCGGGGAGTGATTCAAAGTCCACACCGCTCGTGAGCAGGCCCTGAACAGACAGCAGAGGGGCGAGAACGCTCAACACTCAAAACTCAGCCAGAACAGTTTCCATACCCTGTCAGCCTATAGGGCACAGCACCAAACCAGGTTCTAACCCGGAAGGCAAATTGGGACAGGAACACTTAGCTGAGTAGGCCCTGGTTTGGTCCCAGAACTGCAGGAAGGTCCTGGCACCAGGGTCCATCAAAGCTCACCAGAGGTAAACCCCAAAAGGAGAGAGACACCGACAGTGCATGGGACATTGTCCCCAAAGGGCGCAGGTGGCCCGAGGCTCTGTAGTGCCACATAGAGGATTCAGAAAATGTGAGACCCGGTCAGTCTCTGGCAACAGATACAAAGCTGGGCTCAGGTGGCTGCGGGGCCCACGGGAGGGCATCAGCCCAGGGGCACGCACCATGTTCTCCACTCGGAGCTCAAATGGCATCGGGTTATACACCATCAGCTGCACCTCGCACACGTCACCCTGCACCCATTGAAAATCTGGAAAGGAACAACACAGGTCTCAGCGAAGCGACTGGTTTCCCAAGACCCCAGAACCCCACTCCGGTACCAAGAACTGATGGTACTAAAGAGCTAGAACCCGACGGCAACAGAGGCGTCTAACAGGCTCATCCTACAGATGCTTCCAGACACATCCCAGAGACACTGATGCTTCCCACAGATTATTCCTAGATGCATCCCACAGACACAGAAGCGTCCCACAGATGTGTTGAACACACAGATGTGTCTCAAAGAAGCGCCATACCAGCACGTTCCAGACACTTCCCACAGACATGTTTCACCAACACTTTCCACAGATAGAGACATGCCCCACATTGCAGGCAGACCTGCTCTGGGCCTGTGAGGTGACTGGAACCTAACCCCAGCCCCCTAGGTGTCTGTGAGCCCCACTTCCTCAGCATCTTCAGGTTTCCAAAACTTCTGCAAAGTCCCTTTCAGGAAACCATCCTGAGAAAACCAGTCCCAGGGGGAACCAAGACCAAGGCCCCAGGCTGGCACCCTCCTGGGGCCATGGGAGCTGCAGTCTGAAACACGTCCACGGGGGAAACAGGGACACAGTGGGGAGGAGGGCAGGTGTACATATAGGGGAGACACAAAGGTGCAGGCACGAAGTGACAATGCGTGGCAGGGGAACAGAGGAGTGTGAGAGGCAGGAGCAGGGAGGGGTGTAGGAGACCCCTACCGATCTTCTTGCCTCGCTCCTCGCTGCGGCCGTGGGCGATGATGGGAGAGTAGATAAAGGGGCTTTTGCTGGACATGCTGGGTCCCAGCGGATTCTTCACCTTTTGGGGTCGCAGGCTGGCAGGGAGGGGCAACAGCTTCACGTGCCTGGGGACAGCAGGACAGAGGGAACAGAGAGAAGTCAGCACCACCCCCACCGTCTCCTACGTGGCCTGCAGGGTCAGACACAGGAAACAGCAGGGAAAACCTCAGGAGAAAAAGCTCAGAGGGACACAGAGGGATGGGGGGAACATGGCAATGCCTCACCCCTGCAGGGATTCAGCGACAGCAGGAAGGACACCATGGTTGTCCCCTGCCCCTAGAAAGAGCTACCCCGAGGCTTGGCTCACAACACAGCACAATGGTTACCTCTGGCCAGGGGCCTCACAGGCTGTGGGAGTCAGGTGGGTCAGCACTGTCCCCAGGAACAACACTGGCCAGCTGCGTGCTTCCTCAGCATCAGCCTGCCAGGGTTCAGGGGCCACTGGGTGTGCAAGAGAGGGTATCCTCTCCATCCCCATATGTGAAGAGAAAAAGTTCTGGCAAGAGAAGGACTTCCCAAACTGGTTAGAGGGAGTGGAAAGAAGAAGGTACTGGAAGGGGAGGGAAGGTTCCAGAAGGGGAAGGTCTTCCCACACTGGTGAGACTGGGGAGGAGGTTCTGGAAGGGAAGGTTTTCTCACACTGGTGAGAGATGTCGAGGAGAGGAGGTTCTGGAAGGGAAAGGTCTTCCCACACTGGTGAGGGACGATGGGAAGGGAAAGTTTCAGAAGGGGAAGATCTTCCGACACTGGTGAGGGATGGTGAGGAGAGAAGGTTTTGGAAGAGGAAAGTCTTCCTACACTCATGAGAGACTGTGGGGAGAGAAAGCTCTGGAAGGGAAATGTCTTTCTGCAAGGTGAGAGAAGTTCCAGCAGACATGTACCAGTGGGGGCCTCACCTGACAATGGGCAGCTTGGTGAAGGGCACGGGGGGCAGCGTGAGACCGTCAGGGAGGCTGATGGTGTCCATAGTGCCTGGACACTTGGCTGTGTAGCTCTCCAGGCTCTGAGACACATCTTTCTTTTCTAAAGCAGAAGGAGCATGAGACAGAAATGAGAGGAGCAGGCTCGCATCCCGCTCCCATCTCAACCAAACTACAACTCCCAGGCCTTTACTGGTGGGAAGGGCAGGACAGGACAGTCCCCACGCTGAGGGAGGGGCTGAGCCAGGCCTTCAGTGGGTGAAGGTGAGGTGAGAAGACTGGGGCCCTGGGCTGATCACCAAAGGAGAGAGGACATAGCTACCAGGGACAGGGGGATACCCAGGTAAAATGGCTGCCCTGGGGCACAGAGGCAGGGGCAGGGCCAGCCCAGAGCGCCTGAGAGTCACTGAGCTGGGGAGCCAGTACATGCAATCCTAAATTGCAGAGGACAAAAGGGAGGTGACCGTCACATTTCCAGAGAAAATTCAGAAAGACACAACCTACAGGTTCATGTCTACATCATGGGCCTCTGCCCACACTTGTGTCTACATTGTGTGGGGTTAAAAAGAAAAAAAAAAAAAAAGCAAGCCAGAGTGATAACACAGTGTGGAGGGCATTTGCCTTGCACACAGCCAACTCAGGTTTGATCTCCAGTATGCCATCTGGTTCCCCGAGCCTGCCAGATGATTTATGAGACAGAACCAGAAGTAAGCCCTAAAGGATACCAGTATGCCCATCCCCCAAAAAAACAAAAAAACCTATACCATGTGGGGGAGTTCTAGGCCGGGAGCCTCTGCACACACTTGTGTCTTTACCACATGGGGAAGTCCCTGACAGGAGCTCCATGTCACCCACTTCCTCCTCAAGGATTTGAGCTCCCAAGTTTGGCACTGCCCAGTACTACTCCCTCCTGGGTGTTCCCTTCGCCCACCTCCCACTCAGGTGGATGGAGACAACAACCATCACTGAAAAAGGCCCACCAGCCTTCCTCCCCTGCTGCCTGCTCAGGTGGCACTGAGGTCTCTTGGTCCCAAGAGGGGCCAGTAGGAGGGGAGCTTCTGACAGCGGTCCTGTCCAGAGACTCCGAGTGGCCTAAGGTTGCTCCCTGGGGATTCTGATCCACTGGCTGTGGGCTATGAAATGTATGAGGGAGTGCAGGGCTGATAAGGAGAAACTGGAGTCCACAGGCATATTCTGGGGAGCCCCGCCAAGCCCCACAAGGTAGTGTGAGCACACTCACCCTGGTCGGACAGGAAGTCCAGCATGGTCTGCAACAAGAAGGACAAGTGCCTCACAGCCAGTGCTGGGTCACCCATGCGCCGTGATGCATACACTAGCTCATGCAGGAGCCGCATCTGCACTGCGGCCCAGCCCCGGTGCGCACCTGTGGAGACACATCAGGGACACATGGATGGGATGCGGGGAGCTGTGTCCTGACAGGTCCAGGATGTTGCTGAGAGCACTTGACTGGAACGCCTGCCTGGTCTGGCCCATAGGTCCAGAGTGATAGCACAGCAGGGAAGGCATTTGCCTTGCACACAGCCAACCCAAGTTCCATCCCCAGCATTCCTTATGGTCCCCCAATCCTGGCCAGGAATGATTTCTGAGCACTGACAGGTGTGACTCAAAAACCAGAATGAACAACCAAGGGAGGCCCAGGCAAAGGGTGAGGCTGGGTCAGCTCTGAACCCTCCAGCTCATGCAGCAATGGCCCCACCTGCAGTGTCCATTCTCCCTCGATAGCGCCCGTCCCCCCATGGTATTTGCTGAGAAGGGGCAACCCCAGATGACAGAGACCCTGCTCCCCAGGTGGGCACCTCTGTGGAAGTCTTTGGGGTCCAGGGACAGGCTATAGCCAGGCAACGTCTCCAGGAGCAGCTGGTAGCAGGCACGCCAACCCGGCTCGGTGATGCTAGGGGCCACACACTGCATGGCAGCCACGCGCTTGAAGAAAGCCGATTTGCGGCGGAAACCAATGAGCTCATAGAGCTCAGCCAGGATGCTGTAGCGCTGGATCTTCTCCTCCTCCGAGAGCTACAGAGGAAGCAAGGGGCAGTCACTTGGTGAGGCAGTGGGAGGGAAGAACAGGTGGCAGGACAGCTAGCAAGGGGAGGACAATCAGGGACAGTGAGGGGAAGACACTCAGCAACCAGGATATAGCCGGTTCCATCGACTTCCCAGAACTCTGGGGTCTGGCTAACCAAGGTCCCAAAGTCTAGGCCAACACTGGGCCAGAACAGGTCGGGTCCCGAGACAGGCAGACACATTATGAAAGCAGTTTGTGTAGAGAAGAAAAAGCACAAAAGATAGAGAAAACCTGCAAGCACCCAGGTATACCTGAGATAGGTGACAAATCCAGCCACTGAGTCACCAAAAGGAAAAAGGCCAGATTCAAATAATTCACAGGAGAGGGGCCCAAAGCGATAGCACAATGGTAAGGCATTTGCCTTGCATGCAGCCAATACAGGATGGTTCGAATCCCGGCACCCCATGTGGTCCCCTGAGCCTGCCAGGAGTGACTTCTGAGTGCAGAGCCAGGAGTAACCCCTGAGCACCACCGGGTGTGACCCAAAAACCAAAAAAAAAAAAAAAAAAAAAAATTCACAGGAGAAAGAGCACAAGTTCAGGAATGGGACATGAGGTTGCTAAGATCCCAGTAAACACAACCGCTCAGCATAGGGTCTGGGGGGCCCTGAGCGCAGAACCTGGAAAAGGGGACTCAGAGACAGAAGGCAGAAGGGGCCCCATAGACAGCATAGATGGGAAGATAAAAGATGGACACACCCACCAGGCTCAAGGACACAGCCTGGGACCCACCTGACGCAGGTTAATGTATACCGCATTCTGCAGGAAATCGGAGGCCTCCATGCTGCGCTTCTGCACGGCAAGGACTCTCACCGCCTTCACGCAGGCCTCCAGTTCAATGACACCTGCATTCTTGTACTGCAGGAACAGGCAAGGGGGGACATCAGAATCAGGTGAAGGGTATGATGCGCCTATTCCAGAGAAGAACCAGCACAGGGCAAGTCAGTGCCCCCGCCCCCCAACTCCAGCCCCCAAGCTCTGTCAGGAATGAATCCTGTGCACAGAGCCAGGCTAAACCCTGAGCACCATCGGATGTGGCCTTAAAGCCAGAAATATCATGAAGACAGGGCTGGAGAAGAGTGGCGGGGAGACACACACCCCATCTTCATGCTGCCAACCTTGAGTTCAACCCCAGCATCACTTGGCCCCCTAATCACTGCCAGGAGTGGCCCAAACTGCCACCATCTCCAATAAACGGGGCTGGGGGTCTCGTTCACTAATTGGGAAAAACAGCTATTCCAGGGCCTAAGTGATATTTCAATGGATAGGACACTTGTCATGTTCTACACCAGTGGTCCTCAAACTATGGCCCTCGGGCTACATATTGTATTTGTATCTGTTTTGTTTCTTCATTGCATAATAAGATATATGCAGTGTGCATAAGAATTCGTTCATGGGCCCGGAGAGATAGCACAGCGGCGTTTGCCTTGCAAGCAGCCGATCCAGGACCAAAGGTGGTTGGTTCAAATCCCAGCATCCCATATGGTCCCCCGTGCCTGCCAGGAGCTATTTCTGACAGCCAGGAATAACTCCTGAGCATCGCCAGGTGTGGCCCAAAAAAAAAAAAAAAAAAGAATTCGTTCGTAAGTTTTGTTCTTACTATAGTCAGATCCTCCAATGGTCTGAGGGACAGTGAACTGGCCCCCTGTTTAAAAAGTTTGAGGACACAATGATGGAGCCTCATTGATTATGAACCCTGATTTTTTGGGGGGAATCACACCCAGCGATGCTCAGGGATCACTCCTGGCAGAACTCCAGAGACTGCATGGGGTGCCAGGAATTGAACCCGGTCAGTGGTCAGTCATGCACAAGGAAAAGTGCTCTCTCCAGGGGCCAGAGCAGTGGCACTGCGATAAGGTGTCTGCCTTGCACACAGCTGACCTAGGACAGACTGTGGTTCAATCCCCTGGCATCCCATGTGGTCCCCTTAGCTAGCCAGGAGCGATTTCTGAGCACATAACCAGGAGTAACCCCTGAGCGTCACTGGGTGTGACCCAAAAACAAATGAACAAATAAATAAATAAATAAATAAATAAATAAATAAATAAATAAATAAATAAAAAGTGCCCTCTCTGCTCTACTATCTCTCCACCCCTCCAATCTGATTTGGGGGGCCACATCCGATGGCATTCAAGGGTTACTCCTACTCTGTGCTCAGAAATCACTCCTGGCAGGTTCCGAGAACCATATGGAATATTGGGATCAAATACAGGTTGGCTATGTGCAAGACAAACACCCTACCCGATATACTCTCTCTCCACCCCTTCAATCTGATTTTTTTTTTGGGGGGGGAAGGGGGTGTCACACCCGGCAGCGCTCAGGGATTACTCCTGGCTCTATGCTCAGAAATCGCTCCTGCCAGGCTCGGAGGACCATATGGGATGCCGGGATTTGAACCACCATCCTACTGAGTCTAAGGCAAATGCCCTACCGATGTGCTATCTCTCCGGCCCTCCAATCTGATTTTTGTGTTTTGTTTTGATGGTGTTCAGAGCTTACTCCTGGCCCTGTGCTCAGGGAGGATCTCTCCTGGTGTGCTGAGGGGACCATCTGGGGTGCTGGGGAATCTCTGGCCCCCTCCAATCTTATTCTTAACATAAAGGAAGTACTTGAGAGTTGTTCAGGGACTAATCATTGAATCATGCTGCCAGAAGGGAAAACAGAGGTTAAGAGGCCTGAGCCATCTCCAGCACCCCATATGGTCAACCACACCAACCGGAAGTGAACCCTGAATGCAAAGTCAGGAGTAACCCCTGAGTACCACCAGGTGTGGCCAAAAGCCAAAACAAACACATAGAAAATGGGGCTTGGGAAGAAAGAATCCTAATAAAAGAGGGACATGATGCGGAGAGAGGGTTCACCGGAGATCCCCAGCTATGCCCAGCTCCTCGATGCCTCAGATGCAGTGAACAGAAAGTCCTGTGACACAGTCGATACCTGCTGACATGGGCCCAGGAGACACAAAAGCATTGTGTGTGCAGGTGGGTATACGTGTGTGTGTTCCTGCCTCTGGTGCTCCTAGGACTGGGCTGCAGGACTGGAGAGGGTCCACCCCTGGGTGCAAGGATGGGAGAGGGCAAGTGGATGCCAAGGCAGGAGAGGACCCACCCACAGGTGCAGGCACAGGAAAGGACCCACACATGGGTGCTGGCAGCCTCACCTTGCTGTAACAGGAAATGGCCTCCTTGTACTTGTCGATGATGTCCTCGGGCCCCAGGCAGCTCTTGGCGCGCCCGATCTCAGCACTGGTGTCTGCGTTGATGCCGTTGGTGGTGAGGGCGCCTGGGACCGGAAGAGAAAAGACTCTGGGCCCTGTGCATGTGTGAAGGGGCAACACAGGACAAGGGGGCGAAGGGGAGGACAAAGCTCCATCACTGGCATCCGGGGCTCTCGACACCAAAGCATTATCTGGACAGGATCCAGAGGAGGTAACGCAGGGAACCTGAGGCCCGGCTCCAGACAGGAGCCCCTGCAGAGGCAGAGACAAGCCCCAACATGCTTTCCTGTACCCCGCCCACCCCAGCCCCTGCACACTGAGACCAGTGCCCAGTCAAGCCCGGGTCAGGTCCAGCCACACTCCCAGCTGCAGTCGCTCCCATGGAAGAGTCTTGGGGCCACTTAGGTCTACAATACAATGCGATGACATGCGGGGAAAGGAGGAGGGCAAACAGGTGAGAGGACTCGGGTTTCAGGCCAGCAACTTCCTCCAGCCTCTCTCTGTCCTCTTCCCCCACTTTGTCTCGTCCCCATTCCCTCCCCACGCAGCAGCACATGGCCTCTGGAACATGTCCCCCCATCCCACTCTAGTATGCAGGGCTGGACACAGTCCCCCCTGCCAGCCGCCATCTCCAAGGACACACTCGCTCCCCACAGCCTGGCAGGGGGCAACTGTGAGCAGCTGCGGATGCTAACTGGAACCCAAAGATAGAGTCACAGACAGGGCTGCGGGCGGCTGGGCCCACAGACAGGCGCAGGAGCCCAAGGAAGCAGGCCAAGGCCCAGGACCACAGGCCAGGGCGATGCTCAGACAGGGCTGCTGAGAACCACCATAGGCAGGAGCGGCAAGAACAACCCCACTGACGGGCCTGGAACATCGGCAGGACACTGGCCATCTGGAGCAACAGGGCAGACTCCGAGTCAGAGCCAATGACACCCTATAGGGTGAGCCCAGCCACAGGGCCCCAAAAAGAGTCTTGTCCCCACCGAGAAAGAAACCTTGGGTCAAGGATCCTGTCCAGGGACCCCTATTCCTACACAGGCTTGGATGATCTGTGTCCCTGCTGCCCCTGTGGGGCAGGTGACCCCACCTCTAGGCTCCCCTGTCACTAGAGAGGCAGGGGCTCAACCTGCTCTGTGCAGCACCCACGGAAGGTTGGAGTAGTCCCCCAACCCTGAGAAGGTGCCTGTGTCACTCACTCCCAGCTCTGTAAACAAGGGCACCACCGACCATGCTGAGGAACTTCTCACCTAACTCTGAGTCTGGAGGCAGGGAGGGGGCGGCAGACAGGATAGGGTGGGGCGGGGAAGCTGAAGGAATGACCCTCAACGCACTGGGACCGACTCTCTGGGTCCATCCCAGGACAAGGTCTCCAGAGATGCTCAAGTACACCTGGGAGGCCCCTGGGAGACCCCAAAGCTGTACTAGCCACAGTCACAGTACAGGGTAGAGGACGCATGCTGACAGGGAGGAAAGCTAAGCCAGCCACAGGGACTGGCAGAGAAGAGAAAACGCGGGGCCTGGGGGAGGCAGGGGAAAACGAACACTTCCCAGGTTCTCAGGGCCACCAATTGCCAGGACACTAGGGCCAGGCATGGACACAGGTGAGGCCAAGGTGAGAAAAAGAGCATAACCGGGAGCTGGAGAGAGTACGGCGGGGGAAACACTAGCCTTGCATAGAGGCAAATGGGTTCAATCCCCGGCATCTCACAGGGTCCCCTGAACATCGCCAGAAAAGAGTCCTGAGTGCAGAGGCAGGAGTAACCCGAGTGCCGACCCTGAGGCCCAAAAAACAAAAAAATAAATAAATATATAATCTAAAAGAAAGAAAACAAAGAATGTGACCAATCAGCAGCCATCACAGGAGGGGACAGAGGTTCAGGATCTCTGTCCCTTCCTCTTTTCTGGGTCCTTCACTCTTCTACTACATTAACATCAGAGAGAGTCGTGGAAAGCAGGACAAACTGGATCCAAGGGCGAAAACTCCAGGCCCTTGGGGCCAAGGATGGGTGCTGTGGAGCCCCACAGAAACGCCTACCCACGGAGCTAGCCAGTCCTTCAGGAAACAGCTCCATAGGTACTGTCCCCTCCCCAGCACTCCCAGGACGTTCTCAGGAGGCTTCCCAGTCAGGTGGAGTAGGGCACAGGATCAGAAGTCTGGGTCCAACTTCCCAGCTCCTTACAAAAAGACTCTGGGTCAGCTCAGACCCTGCAGGGTCTTCAGTCACCTGAAGACAGTCCCAGGAGACAGAGCAGAACTTCACCAGTCCACACCCCTAGGTGTGAGGGAGAAGAGGAAGGAGGCAGAGGGAGGAGGACTAGGGAGAGGGTGTGTCCCCCGCCAATCTGAGAGTGCCTGGATTCCACGGGGGGGGGGGGGGGGGGGGGGGGGGGGGGGGGGGGGGGGGGGGGGGGGGGGGGGGGGGGGGGGGTGGGGGGGGGGGGGGGGGGGGGGGGGGGGGGGAAGCAAATATTTAGAGTGGGGGGGGGGGCCGGAGAGATGGCACAGCGGCGTTTGCCTTGCAAGCAGCCGATCCAGGACCAAAGGTGGTTGGTTCGAATCCCGGTGTCCCATATGGTCCCCCGTGCCTGCCAGGAGCTATTTCTGAGCAGACAGCCAGGAGTAACCCCTGAGCACCGCTGAGTGTGGCCCAAAACCAAAAAAAAAAAAAAAAAAGAGTGGGTGTGGGGAAGGGGCCAAAGAGGTGGCACTAGAAGTAAGGTGTCTGCCTTGCAAGTGCTATCGTAGGACAGACCGAGGTTTGATCCCCCCGTGTCCCATATGGTCCCCCCAAGCCAGGGGCAATTTCTGAGCGCATAGCCAGGAGGAACCCCTGAGCGTCAAATGGGTGTGGCCCAAAAACAAAAAAATAAATAAATAAATAAATAGAATTTCTGTCTACTGTCATCCAAGGTCTGATACAAATCCCTCTCCATTATCTTGACTAAGAATGAGTAAAATTAAAAATAAAAGACAGAGATGGGACCAGAGTGACAGTATAATGGGTAGGGCATTTGCCCTGCAAGTGGCTGATTCCCCCGGGCTCATTCCCTGCATCCCATATGATCCCCAAGCCTGAGCACAGAGCCAGGAGTAAGCCCTAAATAAATAAATAAATAAATAAATAAATAAATAAATAAATAAATAAATAAATAAATAAATAAATAAATAAATAAAAGACCAGGGCTGGGGATATGGCTCCTCCTAGCGGCTAGCTGGGTAGCCAGGGAGGTACCAAAAAGCTGCAAGTAGGGCCTGGGAGTCCCGATCACTGCCAAAGACCCTGGACACTGCAGGGAAGGGGCCCAAAACAATAAGAGAAGAACATGGTTTATTTATACGGTTTATAATAATAATAAATCTTCAGGGAATTTTTGGAGGTGTAGGACCAGAAACTCAGGAATTATAAAATTCTACATTATGAAAAGTATTTTCATAATGACATTTTTCATTTTGGTTTGTTTTTGGGTCATACCCAGTGGTGCTCAGGGGTACTCCTGGCTCTGCTCTCAGAAATAACTCCTGGCAGGCTCAGAGGACCCTATGGGGGGCCGGAGGGTGGCACAAGTGGTAAGGCATCTGCCTTGCCAGCACTAGCCTAGGACAGACCACAGTTCGATCCCCCGGCATCCCATATGGTCCCCCAAGCCAGGAGCGATTTCTGAGCACATAGCCAGGAGTAATCCCTGAGCATCACCGGGTGTGGCCCAAAAACAAAACGGAAAAAAAAAAAAGGGGGCTGAAGAGATAGCATGGAGGTAAGGCGTTTGCCTTTCATGCAGGAGGTCATCGGTTCGAATCCCAGCGCCCCATATGGTCCCCTGTGCCTGCCAGGAGCAATTTCTGAACCTGGAGCCAGAAATAACCCCTGAGCACTGCCAGGTGTGACCCAAAAACCACAAAAAAAAAAAAAAAAAGGAAGAAAAAGAGGACCCTGTGGGATGTCAAGGATCAAACCTGGGTCGGCTGAGTACAAGGCAAATGCCCTACTTGCTGTGCCCTAATAAGCTGACATTTTTTCACTAGGAAAACCTTAAATGGCCAATCAGCACAACAAAAGAAACTTGGGTCACTTGGGACAAAGGCAGCAGCCCTGGGCACCCCCACCTCAATCCTTACGGAGAGACTGGATGAGACCGAGAATGCATTACCGCATCTCATCTCCAAGCATCACTCCCCTCCCCTCACATCAACCATCAAGGACCACATGCCTAGAAACCCGCTTTCAGCTCAGCCAATGGCGAGAACCTCAGGCCAAGCACCACTGACATAACCATCCGGCAGATATCCAAAAGACAGTGGGTAAGACTAAGTGAGTAAGACTTGCCTTACGTTCAGCTGCCATTGGTTTAATCAAACACATGGTCCCCCTAGCACCAGCAGAAGTAAATCCCAACCACCATTATGTGTGGCCCCAAGCCAAAAAACACCCACCAACAACAAGGGGCTGGAGCAAGGAAAGAAGGCATTTTCCTTGCATGCAGCCAACCCAGGTTCAATCCCCAAAATCCCATAGGGTCCCCCGAGCTTGCCAGGAATTTCTTTTTTTTTTTTTTTCTGGTTTTTGGGCCACACCTGGTAACGCTCAGGGGTTACTCCTGGCTATGCGCTCAGAAATCGCTCCTGGCTTGGGGGACCATATGGGACACAGGGGGATTGAACTGCGGTCTATCCTAGGTTAGTGCATGCAAGACAGATGCCCTACCACTTGCGCCACCACTCTGGCCCCATACTAGGAATAATTTTTGAGTGCTGAGCCAGAAGTAACCCTGGAGCATCACTGGGTATGCCCCAAACCTGCCGCCCAATAAAATAACAAATAACCCCACAGAGAAACAATGAAACCTCAGAACTCCTGGAGACGAGACGGGGATAGAGCACAGATGTTCCAGCAGAAATTTAAGGTACACTGAAACAAAACCATTCAGATCTAAGCTCCTGGGGTTGAAAAAAGAGTTCGGGAAGGGGAACCGAAGAGATAGCATGAAGGTAGGGTGTTTGCCTGGCATGAAGAAGGTCAGTGGTTCAAATCCTGGCATCCCATATGGTCCCCCGAGCCTGCCAGGGGCGATTTCTGAGCCTAGAGCCAGGAGTAACCCCTGAGCGATGCCAGGTGTGGCCCAAAAACAAAAACTAAAAAGAGTTTGGGAAGGTCCAAGGCAGTGCAGGCAAAATCAACTGTGTTCTTGTTTTCACACTTCCTTGTTTGTTTTATTTTTTTCCTTTTTTTCAAATTATTTCCCCCCCTGGGCCTGGAGAGATAGCACAGCGGCATTTGCCTTGCAAGCAGCCGATCCAGGACCAAAGGTGGTTGGTTCGAATCCCGGTGTCCCATATGGTCCCCCCCCCCCCCCCGTGCCTGCCAGGAGCTATTTCTGAGCAGACAGCCAGGAGAAACCCCTGAGCAACAATGGGTGTGGCCCAAAAACAAAAACAAAAAAATTATTTCCCCTAGCACAGGTTCTAGAATCCAGAAAAATTCATGGGCTCACCAGAACACGATGATATACCCAATAAGGGAATAAATGTGTGGTTGGATCTACTGCAGCTGTTGTTAAGAGGGGGAAAATAAATACAAAACTCACCTCTTTCCCTGTCACAAACACACACACACACACACACACACACACACACAAAAACGAAATGCAATAAGGAATTAAATAGAGTCGAGTGGCAAGGAACAGAAATCACAGATTCCAAGTCATTCCGATGGACAAGTGCAGGATTAACTGGAGAGGCATGCGCAAAGCATTCAAAGAATTTCAATGGCACACACTTTACACAGCATTCACTGAACATGCTGAGGGGGAAACAATTTTCCTCTAGGACAGACAACAGAAATCAGCAGACGCCCCCTCCCCAGATCAGGACAAAAAAAGATCAGGTTTGCTATGTGGTTTGTTTCGTTGTTGTTTTTGTTTGGTTTTGTTTTTTAACCGTTCTGATTTAAAGTGATTTTAAATCAGAAAACTCCAAAGATTATGACCCAGAAAGCTGAACCATTCATTCACACCATGATACAAGCACTTAAAAGAAAAAAAGCAACCGAAAGAAACTGAACAGAGATGGATACCTGGGTCAATGAGAACTTCTTGTGCCCCTGGAAGAGAGAACAGATCAATGGTCTTTTATTTGGAAAACAAAATGTCTTTCAAAGTGAGCTAATCAATCGCATTCCAACATTCAAGTGGCCCAGAAATGTTCAGGAGGCTCCCTGGGGAGAAAGCAGGTCCCGGGAAAGATCCAAGTTCGGGCCTTCTAGAGGAAACAAAAGAAAACATGATGGGGGGGGGGGGGGGCTAGAGAGACAGCACAGCACTAGGGCATTTGCCTCGCATGCAGCTGATCCAGGACAGATGGTGGTTCCAATCCCAGCCAGGAGTAAACCCCTGAGCAATGCCTGGTGTGACCCGAAGACCAAAAAAGAAAAAGAAAAAGAAAAAGAAAAAAAAAAAACAAAAACATGATCTTGCACCCCAAATCCCCAGCAAACAGTAAGCATCCTAACATCCCCAGGTTCTCCAGGTTCAAAGCGATTAGGGGAGTTCAAAAGAAACCAAGTGTAAGTTGCATCTTTCACAGAGGAGCACTCAGTCACAGCCTTGAAGCTCTGACTCAGAGGAGAGGTTTAAACATACACAGCTGGGGCCGGGCGGTAGCGCTAAAGGTAAGGTGCCTGCCTTGCCTGCGCTAGCCTTGGATGGACCGCGGTTCGATCCCCCGGTGTCCCATAGGGTCCCCCAAGCCAGGAGCAACTTCTGAGCACATAGCCAGGAGTAACCCCTGAGCATTACCGGGTGTGGCCCAAAAACCAAAAAAAAAAAAAAAAACATACACAGCTGACCTGGGTTTGATCTTCAGCATCCCAGTTATCCCTGAGCCTATCAGGAGTGATTCCTGAGCACAGAGCCAGGAGCCAGCCATGAACTGGGCGTGGCCCAAAAGTCAAAAAGCAATAGTATAAAACCATAAAATCAATCATGATCTCATACGAAGCCACGTCCAAGGATGGGTGAGACGTTGAGGCTGGAGGGGAGGGCATTTGCCTTGCACACAACTGACCCAGATCCAATCCCCAGCTTCCCACAGGGTCCCCCCCATCACTCCCACCAAGAGCGATCCCTGAGCACAGAACCAAGAGTCAGCCCTGAGCACCACTGTCTGTGGTCCAACGAAAAATTAAAAAGTCTATTCCAGATATCTATCAATGCCATGAAATTAGCCTTCTCTACAGAATGCTGTCTCCAGGATGTGGAGTGCAGGACCCCAACGGTGAGGCTGATTCCCGAGGAGCCCCTAGCAGTGCTGTAGGGAAGAACCAGGACTAGCTCTCGTTTGCTTCTGTGTTGTTTTAGGGCCACACCTGACAATGCTCAGAGCTCGTTCATAGCTTGTTCATCGTTCATCGTCCCTAGCCAATGCTGGAGCTCAAACCCAGGTCATCCATATACAATGCAGGAACCTTAGGAGTTTGAACTTGGGAGAACCCTTGGGCTGCTCAGGGGGAGCCCCGGAGCCCTGTTGTTTCCCGGAAGGGCTTGGCTGAGCCAGACCTAGGGAAAAATGAGCAGGGCCCCTGCTCTCACCTGATTCGAATCTGAATCCCTTACCCTTCTGTTGGGAGGAGAGATTTGGGGGTGCTGAGGGACCATGCAGAGCGTGGTCCCCTGAGGGAAATCCTTCTCTCCTCCCCGCAGTTCTCAGGCAGGGGACCCTTCTTCTGTACCCTGTGACAATCAGAGGGCAAGACACTTCCTCCTAACTCCTCTAGCTTCCGAGCATCACCCCCGTTTGCCTGCACCCCCACAGGGATCGGGTGTGTGGGCACACCTGGGTATCACACGGGGTCCCAGAGTCCCAGGCCCTGTGGAAACCAGAAGTAGGTGCTGCTGGCACTGCCAAGGTGAGTCCAGACAAGTGACTCAGGAGACAGCCTGGGCACTGTGGCCTGAGCCAAGTGAGAAAGCAGCTGTCTGTGATAGGTGGCTGGGCCCCACCGTCCCCTCTGCTGACCAGTGGGGAGAAGAAGGGTGCAGTCAACAGACCCCCTAGGTCCCAATGTCAGATTAATTCATCCACAGTGGCAGTGGCTCTGGGGCTTGGGAGAGCTGAGGCAGACGGTCCCTGCTGTGGTGTCCTGGATCAGAACTCCAAGCTGACTGGGGCTGAACATTCTTTGATGGGACCATCACTTCCTATTTCTGCTGCTTCTAAGGTATCAACCCATAACCACAGAGCAAGGTACCCCGTCAACAAACAGCGCAAGCCCCCCTACACCTTTGGGGGCTAAGCACTGAGTGGACATTGCCAATTTCTCTCTAGCCTCAGGCCCACAGGGACTCAGGAACTCCATGGGTAGGATCCACCTTTCTCAGGCTTCTTTTTTGGGAGGTTTCTGGTCACACCCGGCGGTGCTCAGGGGCTCCTCCTGACTCTGCACTCAGAAATTGCTCCTGGCATGTTTGAGGGACCATATGGGATACCGGGAATCAAACCAGGGTCCGTCCTGGGTTGGCCGCATGCAAAGTAAATGCCCTACTGCTGTGTTATCACTCCTGTCCCTCTCAGACTTCTAATGCTAAAGACCCCATCTGGTCACATCCCATACCCAGCTGAGATAACAGAATGAAAATAAGGTCAGCACAGCTGCTCACTCGCCTCACACGCAGCCAACCTGGATTCAATCCCCAGCACTCCACAGGATCCCCAAAGCCCTGCCAGGAGTGGTCACTGAGTGCACAGCCAGGAGTCAGCACGGAGCATCACAGGGTGTGGCCAGAGCCCCCTCCCCCCAAAAAAGAAAAAGATAAAAGCACAAAATGTTTCCCAACTCTTAGGACATAATGTATTACAGGGGAGAAGGGGCATTAAAGGGATCAATGATGCTGAAATCTGCACAAGGCAGAGCAGCGCCTCCTCGGGAAGCACAACAGTGCCACCTAGGGACTGAGGGCTGCTTGTCCATGACAGGGGAAGAATCCACCAGGACTGACCAAAAATGTCCCCTACCCAGGCTTGGTGCTTGCTGACTCTTTTTCTGTTCCCAAGAACTGCAGGCAGAGTCATGGCACTGAGTTGGCACACAGGCAGGGACCAGACCATCACCCCATTGGTGGATAAGGACAGTAACTGGGCATGACCCTCCTCACAATGCAAGCAAAGCTTACTCCCAGCCCCACAGGAAACTTCAAGGGGCCAAACTCCAGAGGTCTGGACCAATGCTATACCCCAAAAACCTGAATATACCTCTGAGAGGATGTGGGGGTGGTCCCCAGGGCACTAGGCTGAGGGCTGTCTCTTCTTTTGATACACACCAGACGGGTGCCCTCTCTCCAGCCCCACTGAGGTATTCTGACAGACATGTGGGAAGCGTGGGCCACCACTGGCTCCCCTTCCTGTCCCCTCCACAAAACACATGGCAGGGTACAGTTTGGGAGTGACTGGGTGACTGGGACCTGCTCCTCAAATGAGCACTATGGGGAAAATAAAGAAAACTATCTTCAAGCCCAAAGAGAACAGCTTAGTCCTAAGTGTCAGAAGTCAAACCCTGATGGCTATGAGCAAATTCCTCGTGATTCACACGTAGGTCATGCCACTTAAAATTCTGAGGTGGAGGAACTGTGGGCATATCTGGGCACTGACCGCCTATTCATTTCTAGAGCTCAAGGCAAAACCAGTGAGTCCCCATCAACAGGAGTAGCCTCAGCCCACACTCGTACTCGCCATACACCAGGTTTTGCCAGAAAACAGGACCCACAGAGGGGTCTGACAGCAGGAGAGCTCTGGCTTCACATATGGCTGATCCAGTGTCATCCCCAGCACCCCACAGGGTCCGCCCAGCCCAAAAGGAGTGACCAGTCAGGAGTCAGTCTGAGCATCACAGGGTATGACTCAGAAATATAATGAAAAGGGGCAAGCGAGGTGGCACTAGAGGTAAGGTGTCTGCCTTGCAAGCGCTAGCCAAGGAAGGACCGAGGTTCGATCCCCCGGCGTCCCATATGGTCCCCTCAAGCCAGGGGCAACTTCTTTTTTTTTTTCTGGTTTTTGGTTTTTGGGCCACACCCGGAGGTGCTCAGGGGTCACTCCTGGCTGTCTGCTCAGATAGCTCCTGGCAGGCACGGGGGACCCTATGGGTCACCGGGATTCAAACCAACCACCTGTTGGTTCTGGATCGGCTGCTTGCAAGGCAAACACCGCTGTGCTATCTCTCCGGGCCCCAGGGGCAACTTCTGAACACTTAGCCAGGAGTAACCCTTGAGCATCAAACAGTGTGGCCCCAAAAAACAAAAACAAAAACAAAAAAAAAGAAATGGAGGGATACACACACTTGGGAAACAAATAAAACAAACTCACTAAATTCCTGAGCTAAAAATAAAATGAAACAGGGCAGGGTATACTGAAAAAAAAAGGAAGGAAAGGCGGGGGGGGGGGGGGGGGGAGTTGGAACTATAGCACAGCAAGGAGGGTTTTGCCTTGCACACAGCCAACTCAGTTCAATCCTTCGCATCTCCTATGGTCCCCTAGGCCTGCCAGAGTAATTGCAGAGCACAGAGCCAGGAGTAACCTCTGAAGAACACCGGGTATAGCCCAAAAGCCAAAACAAAATGAGGGAAGGAAGGAGGGAGGGAAGAAAAGAGAAAAGAAAAATAAGCAAACAGAACAATAGGGGAACAACAAATTGTCCAAGGCAAGAGAACTGAGATTGGGAGACATGGGTTCCCCTGGATACAGGTAGAAGGGCAGGCGTGGTGCGTGGTGAGGGGATGTCACATTCCTGAAACAATGATTCAGTGTTAGGAATCATGGTACCCCAGCAGCCTAAGGACACTGATGACAGAGGAAGTAATGTCCCTAGAGCCAGGCTCCACCACCCTGGTGCTTCTCCCAAGAATAGGACCCGGAGGGCCTCTCACAGGCCTGACCCACAGAATGCTGCCGTCCCCAGCCCAGACAAACATGGCATCAGGGGTGGAGTGACAGCACAGTGGGGAAGGCATTTATTTGCCCTGCATGTTACCGACCAGGGTTTGATCCCCAGCATCCCATATGGTCCCCCAAGCCTGCCAGGAGTGATCCCTGAGCACAGAGCCAAGAGTGAGCCCCGAATACCAATGAGTATGGCCCCCCCAAAAAAAATATGTCCTAGTTCCATGATACCTGCTGTCATGGGGCCCATGACCCGGGCAATGAGACAGAGATGGGATGGGAAAACAGCCAGGGCATGGCTCATGGAGGATGGTTCAGTCCCTGAGAGACAGCAGAGGCCTCAGCCCCACCAACAAAAAAGAAAGGAAGAGCAAAAAATAAATAAATAAATTTTTAAAAATTTAAAAAAATAAAAAAAAAATAAAAAAGGGGCCGGGCGGTGGCGCTGGAGGTAAGGTGCCTGCCTTACCTGCGCTAGCCTAGGAGACGGACCGCGGTTCGATCCCCCGGCGTCCCATATGGTCCCCCAAGCCAGGAGCGACTTCTGAGCGCATAGCCAGGAGTAACCCCTGAGCGTTACCGGGTGTGGCCCAAAAACCAAAAAAAAATAAATAAATAAAAAATAAAAAAAAATAAAAAAAAAAAAAAAGAAAGGAAGAGCAAGCTGCAGGTTTGGAACTGGCCGTGAACTTGATGGCCTAGGACACGGGAGCAATGAGAATGGCCCACGCTCCAGGCCAGCTTATGGGGGACTTTTAGGGGAGCAGCAGCTCCAGACCCCCCCAGACCCCAGACCTACACCTACCTGGCCGATGTCTGTTGGCGGCCTCAGCAGCCGACATGCTGCTCTGAGTCCTGCGCGAGCCAGGGCCACCTGTGCCCCCTGGATAGTGGTAGATGACAGACGCCGAGCACAGACCTTCGAGGGCAGCTGGGAATTAGAAGGCACAGGGGACAAGCACAATGAGTGGAGAAAGGGCCCTGGGCACAGTAGCTGGCATTGCCACAGGCCCCACATACCCACAGAGTCTAGGCAGCAAGAACCAGGCCTGCATGCCTGGGTGTGTGGGAGGGAAGGGGCCTTGTCAGGGGCTGAACCATTTGTTTTGGGTTGGGGGGGTATTTTATTGGGGGGGGGGGCTACTCACGGTGACGCTCAGAGGTTACTCCTGGCTATAGGCTTAGAAATCGCTCCTGGCTTGGGGAACCATATGGGACACAGGGGGGATTGAACCACATGTTTTGGTGGGGTTTTTTTGTTTTGTTTTGTTTTTACTTTTGGGTCACACCTGGAGATGCTCAGTAGAGGCAACAAATGGTCCAAGGCAAAAGAACTGAGATTGGGAGATATGGGTTCTGGATATGGGTGGAGGGGCAGGTGTGGTGCAGGGATGTCACATTCCTGAAACAATGGTTCACAGTATTAGGAATCATGGTACCCCAGCAGCCTAACGGGCTTACCCTGGCTCTGTGCTCAGAAATCATGCAGGCTCAGGGGACTATATGGGATGGCAGGGATTGAACCCATGTCAGCTGCATGCAAGGCAAACACTCTCCCTACCGTGCTATGGCTCCCATCTGTCTTCATGCTTTAAACTAAGTACACATTCAGCACTCCAAGTCCTGAATCTTTCTGCACCCACAATAACTCCACACAAGCCCCTGTGCTCTTTCCTGAAGCATCAAGCCCCACCTCCTGCTATGCCCTACCTGGAATGTAGACGGGTGCAGAAGGAGCGAGATGGAATCTCCTCCCTGCCCGGAGATGGGTGGGCACTGGGACAGCAGAGGAGGGGAAAGAGGGCCTCACAAGGAGGTGACCCTGGGCACAGTATTGAGGGCAGGGGATGGTGCGTGGAGTAGGGGGGACTGACTCCTCAGGACGCAAGATGAAGCAGCCCCAGCGCCTCACCTCCGAGCCACAGGAAGTCGTTGAGGGCGCGCAGCAGCTCCACAGCCATGTGATAGTGCACCAGTGCATCCTGCAGCATCCCTGCCTGCAGGCACAAGTCGCCCACATGCTTTCGCATGCGGCCCTGGCAGCGTTTCTTGTAGTGCCTGCAGGAAAGCATCAAGTTGGGTGGGTGGAGGGAACCCTGTGCCCACACCTGTACCCCACATCCCAGCCCCAGCCCGGCCCGCACCGCTAAGCACCAGGAAATGCTGAGCAGGCAGCACCAGGCAAGGCCCACAGATGAAGCCAGCACAGATGGACAAGCCCCTGCCCGAGTGTCCATGGGCACACAGGGGTCCCACATGTCCACACTCAGGCGCACAGACCTCCTGCACCCTTACACACATACGGGGCTTCAGAGTGGGCATAGATATACACACACACACACTAACATGCATTCATGGGCCTTCTACACTCATGCACACCGGGGCCACATGGATACACACAAGGGGGGCTCCTGCATGTACACACATGCACAAGGCCTCCTGCACACATCTGCAACACACAGGCTATGCTCGCACCAACACTCATGGAACCTCTGCATTCATTCACGCACACATGGACCCCACACACACATGGATAGGGCTTATGCACACACACGCACACACACACACAGGGCTCCGCACAGTAGTGGCAGCCCAACTGGTCCCTCTGGGTACATCTGGTGTTGCCCACAATGGCAGTCCAGGCTCCAGCTTCTGGCAGTACTGACCGCCCGGTGACAAGTCAGCCCCAGAGACAGGGCCTGTGACTTGTGGATAAGCCAGTAACTGTGCCTCATGAGTTAAGACCCCCCTCCAGGGTCACAGCGTGGCCCTGGGAGTGAGGGGGAGTGCGGACCCAGGGCAGCCTCCCGCTTGAAACCGTCAGTCATCTTTGGGAAAAGGCCTTTCTAAGCCCCCCCAGGCCTCGTTCACTGGAAGAAACCAAAGACATCCAAAGTTTTCCACAGTTCCTGCTTGGCATGATCTGAAGCGCTCCTATTCCCCGAGCATTGTTTGTCCCACAGAGGAGGGCCCTGTCTTTAAGGAAGCAGCCAAGAGGTGCTGTAAGAAACCCACAGGAGGGGCCGGGTAGGTGGCGCTGGAGGTAAGGTGTCTGCCTTGCAAGCGCTAGCCAAGGAAGGACCGCGGTTCGATCCCCCGGCGTCCCATATGGTTCCCCCAAGCCAGGGGCGATTTCTGAGCACATAGCCAGGAGTAACCCCTGAGTATCAAACGGGTGTGGCCCAAAAACCAAAAAAAAAAAAAGAAACCCACAGGAAGGAACCCTCCAGGTTAGGTTGAAAGGGAGTCTGAGCCCATCTCAGCAGATGGGGCCTGTGCAGTTAAGTTTGGAGGGTGACTCCATGCTTCGCATGCAGGAGACCCCAGTTCCATATGTAGTCTGAGTAACCACACAACCAAAAAGCTGAGGGGCTGGAGAAAACTATAGCAAGGCGGTGCTGACTTGGCACACCGCAGACCCAGGTTCCATCCCTGGCCTCCATCCTTTGAGCACTGCCAGGAATGATCCCTGAGCACAGAGCCAAGAGCCAGCCCTGAGCACTGCTGGTGTGGCCCAGAAACAAAGGAAAAATACTGGACAGACAATTAAGCTTTGAACAGAGCACGATGCTACCAATTCTTCCTGGGTGGACTGGTGCAGGCTCATCAATCTAGGGCCTTCTGGGAACAAGGGGTATGTCAGGGGATGGAGAGTATATATCCCCCTTTTCTGCCTGTAAGTACAATAGCCCCCCCCATCCTATCCTACACTCAGAAAGAGTCCAGCCCCCCACTCGACCCTCGTCAAACTGCCAAGCTGGGGCTGGTGAGATAGCACAGCCATAGGGCGTTTGCCTTGCCTGCTGCCAACCTGGGAGAGACCTGGTTAGATTCCCAGCATGCCTTATGGTCCCCAGCCTGCCAGGGGCGATTTCTGAGTTCATAGCTGAGAGTAACCCCTCAGCACTGCTGGGTGTGACCCAAAGACCAATCAATCAATAAAGTTAAAAAAAAAAAAAAAACTGCCAACCTATTGTATTAACCAGGTTCCATCAATTCAGTATATGCTTGATACTCAGCTGGAAGCAGCCTTTGGATTGGTGCTGTACATCACCTGTTCTCCAATCCAGGATGTAGGCTGGCACTTGCTAAAAAAGACCCCGAGTCTTAGGAGGAAATCACTTGCGGTTTCATTTTTCCACCTCTGAGCTCTGCTTCTTAGGAGCGGAAGACTCGAGAGTGGGAGCTCCTGAACCTGTTTTACCCCCTTAACCATGCGTGGATTATTTCCTTCTTCTCTCCAATTTCTCTCCAATACCCTGGGCTGGAGCATGAGGCTTCCATTACACCAAGCTATAGAATTTGTTCCAGATCTATAGATCCTGGACCCTCAACACCTCAAAATTTGAGTAGTGTCATCCCAGTACAGTCACATGAAATCAGATGGGAAAATCCCATAGGAGTCTCCGATGCTCAGGGAGTCTGTATTGCAATACAGAAGCTCAACTAACCAGCCACAGCCCAGGAACTCCTCAGACATTGACTTTAGTCCCACCATGGGGAGAGAGAAAAACCATTTCAAATGGACTCTTATTGACCTAAGTTTTGCTCATTCCATTTGCCTTTGTGTTGTAACGAACAATACAAGGTAAATTCGTGTCTGCAAGGAGGCATATTAGGGTGGTGGGTGGAAGATTGGGGACACTGATAAGGGGAAGGTCACATTAGGTGGTGGGGTTTGGGTTGGAATACTGAGTGCCTGAGGGGCCGGGTAGGTGGCACTGGAGGTAAGGTGTCTGCCTTGCAAGCGCTAGCCAAGGAAGGACCGCGGTTCGATCCCCCGGCGTCCCATATGGTCCCCCCAAGCCAGGGGCGATTTCTGAGCGCATAGCCAGGAGTAACCCCTGAGCGTCAAATGGGTGTGGCCCAAAAACCAAAAAAAAAAAAAAAGGGGGGGCTGGAGAGATAGCATGGAGGTAAGGCATTTGCCTTTCATGCAGGAGGTCATCGGTTCGAATCCCAGCGCCCCATATGGTCCCCTGTGCCTGCCAGGAGCAATTTCTGAGCCTGGAGCCAGAAATAACCCCTGAACACTGCCGGGTGTGACCCAAAAAACCACAAAAAAAAAAAAAAAGGAATACTGAGTGCCTGAAACTGTATTATAAACAACTTGGTAAATCACTATGTTAGAAGAAGAGGGACCAGAGAGATGTCATGGAGGTAAGGAGTTTGCCTTGCATGCAGAGTCAGTGGTGGTGCGAATCCCAGCATCCTAAATGGTCCCCCAAGCCTGCCAGGAGCAATTTCTGAGCATAGAGCCAGGAGTAACCCCTGAGCGCTGCCGGGTGTGACCCCCCCCAAAAAAAAAAAAAAAAAGAGGAGGAACTGTTCATTCTCATCTGAGGTCACTGTAAAACCCTCAACAAACGGCCACCCCAGATTTGTCCCTGTGTGGGGACAAGGACAAGGACACACAACCCCCCTTGGCCTCTCTTAACTTCATCTAGAGTGTCCCATCTAGACTGGGGCTCTTGCCAGACTGCAGGGGAGAAACCTCAGTGAGCCATGTGGGGAGACCAGCCCCTGATGGGACAGTTACACCACTAGGACCTGGACAGTGTGTGTGGCTCAGATGTAACAAGAACCTACAAAATTCTGGGCCCGAAGAGATAGCACAGCAGCGTTTGCCTTGCAAGCAGTCGATCCAGGACCTAAGGTGTTTGATTCAAATCCTGGTGTCCCATATGGTCCCCCGTGCCTGCCAGGAGCTATTTCTGAGCAGACAGCCAGAAGTAACAACCCCTGAGCACCGCCAGGTGTGGCCCAAAAACCAAAAAAAAGAACCTACAAAATTCTTTTTTTTGGTTTGTTTTTTTTTTCGGCCACACCTGTTTGATGCTCAGGGGTTACTCCTGGCTAAGCGCTCAGAAATTGCCCCTGGCTTGGGGGGATCATATGGGACGCCGGGGGGATCGAACCATGGTCCTTTCTTGGCTAGCGCTTGCAAGACAGACACCTTACCTCTAGCGCCACCTCACCGGCCCCGAACTACAAAATTCTAACCTCCCAAAAAGAGCCCATGTCAAGGTGGTTACAAATTTGGATACTGGAGCCGGAGAGGTGGCGCTAAAGGTAAGGCATCTGCCTTCCAAGCGCTAGCCTAGGACAGACTGTAGTTCGATCCTTGGCAACCCATATGTTCCCCCCAAGCCAGGTGCGATTTCTGAGCGCATAGCCAGGAGTAACTCCTGAGCATCAAACGGGTGTGGCCCCAAAAAAAAAAAATTTGGATCCTAAGAGGCAGCAGTAGCATGGGCTTGGGTCTGAGCTGCTGCTATGAGGTCTGGGGGCACTCAAGAGCCCCTCAACCATCTCTGAGGAGGGAAACAGCCTGTCAGCCTGTCACTGTGCTTCCCCGAACTGTTGCTGAGCGGCAGCTTCAGGGGGAAGTGGGGTGTCTGCCTCCAACCCCACCCCAGAAGCCTGATGTGCAGAGAAAGACTATTCCAGAATCAGGCCCCCACTGACCACCTACCTATCAGCCCTCAGGCTGATGCACTCAGCCCCCCTTTAGGAGAAGTATGGTCTCCAAGTCCCAGAAGAAAGCCCAGCAAAGGGGGGTAGCTCATCAGCACACCCACAGTCCCAGTCCTGGCCCTTCCACATGGTCCACTGCAGAGCCCCCCAACCACTCAGCCTGGGGCCCCTCCAGCCCTGAGGCCCAGGCTCCTCCTGTGCTCCCCACTCCAACTGGTTGGGGGAGTTTCACCCTCACTGGCCCTGCCACTGCTGCCACCACAGCCACCTGCTTGGGATCTGGAGGGGCCTGGGTTGTGGCAGCAGGCAGGAGTGAGGGGGCAAGAGCATGTTCTAGGGGAATGAGAAAAGTCATGGAGATGCATATTAATTTTATAAAGTTACTATATAAATCTATTGTTTCTAGAAGCTTTATTTATAGTCTTTAGGAATTTCCTATTTTGTTTTGTTTTGGGGCCACACGTGGCAGTGCTCAGGGATTACTCCTGGCTCTGTGCTCACAAATCACTCCTGGTAGGCTAGGAGAGACCATATGGGATACTGGGAATTGAACCCAGGTCGGCCACCTACAAGGCAAACGCCCTCCCCACTGTGCTATCACTCTAGCTTCATAGAATTTCTAAATCTAGCAGCGTGTTATTTATAAACAGTGAGAGCTTGACTTCTTCTTTTTCCATCTAAATGCCCTTGATATCTTTTTCTTGCCTAATTGCTATGGCAAATACTTCCATTACTGTATTGGATAGAAGTGGGGGGGGGCAGCCCCATCTTGTGCCAGATCTTGGAGGAAAGGATTTTAGTTTTTCCCCATTGAGTATGATGTTCGCCACAGGCTCCCACCCCTCCTCTAGCTCCTGTTCTTCCAACTCCCCCTCCTGTTCCTCCTCTTCCTCTTGTTTCTCCTCCTACTCCTCCTCTTCCTGCTGCTCCTCCTCCCTGCTCCCCTTCCTCCCTTCTTCTGCTCCTCTTTGCCCAGCCTGGTGGGCCCAGAGCCCAGCACCCACACACATACAACACACAGTGACAGCCAAGAACCTGGTTCCTGCAAACATCCCAGCACAGCCTAGCGGGCAGGCAAGCTCCTTCGCACCACCTGGGGCAGTTGCTTCTTCCAACCAAACCGATTAGTTAAAGCTCCCTGGCTGCCCAACACTCAGCATGGCCAGACAAGTGTCTGAGCAGATAACAGGTACTGAAGGAGACATGCAAAGAAACCAAGAAAAATGTAAATGGAGCAAAGGCAATAAAGGCTAGTCTGAGGGCGACCAGAGTGAGCGAGGCTTGGGTGGTAGGGCACTAGGGCTTGGAAGCGAAGGAGTGCTGGAGCAGAGGGCAGCTGTCACGGGCCTGTCGGGGGGACTGTCCATCCGGGGCCTACCTTCTCAGACCCAACATCGTACTCACAGGGCGGTAGGAGGGAAAGAGAAGGGAGAGAAGAGAGAAAGGAACAGGCAGAGATTAGCGCTACTCGAGTGGACCCAACTATGGGCCTGTCACTGTCCGTGCGACCCCTGGCCAGGGCTCATCAGGAGACCACCCGTCACCCAACCCCAGGCTGTGGGGAGATACCCTCCAACTGCCCCAGCCTGCACAGGGGCAGCAAGCTCTCTGTCCCCGAATCCCCAGGCCTGGGGCCCCAAGAGCCCTTGATGCTCTGGATGACGCGGAGGGAGGGGGAACCAAGACTCAGGGTCCCACCCAGACAGACAGGCCCATGGGGTAGGGCGCGAGGGGCACGTTCTAGAGCACGTTCTAGGGCAGGGAGCGGGGCCTGCCCGGGACCAACCTGCTGTCGGTGTCCAGCCCCACGAAGTCCTTCTTCTCGAAGGGCGCGCAGAGCAGGGGGATCTTGTCCCCCGACTTGTCGGTGGCGCGGTCCAGGCGCTTGGACTCGAGCACGATGAAGAGCGACTCGACGAAGTCCTCGATGCGCTTCTCCACCGAGTCGCAGGCGTCGTAGCTGGGGTAGAAGGCCACGTCGGGCCGCGGCGGCTCGGCCGGCTCGCTGGGCAGCCCGAACACCAGCAGGCGCGAGTCGTACAGCGTGGGCCCGTACAGCTCCTTCTGCGCCTGGAACTTCTCCAGCGCCTGCGGCCAGTCGCGCGGCGAGGCGCAGTCCGTGACGGTGACCAGGCCGGCCACTTTGCGGTGCGTCTGCAGGTCGCCCCACTCGTTGTTGGCCGGCGGGTAGTGGTGGCGGTAGCGGATGAAGAGCACGCGCTGCGAGTCCCGCACGCTCACCTGGCTCACGGCGCTGATGCGCCGGTACACGCGGAAGAAGTTCTCCTCCGACGACACGCCCACGGCCTGCACCACCACCAGCAGCGTCTGGTGGTCCTCGGCGCACTGCATGTAGTCGGGGACGCTCATGGCTGCGGCCCCTGGACGGGGAGGACGAGGCAGAAGGCAGGGGACGAAGGAGGGGGAGAGGGGAAGAGCGATGCAAAGGCATGAAAGCTGCGGTGCAGAGATGCCCCGTCCACACTTCACACCCTGGCCACTTACTTCCCTGCGAACCAGGAGCTAAGTGGGCGCTGGCCGGCCCCGGGTGTGGGTGTGGGGCTGGCTAAGAGAAGAAACACAGCAAGAATCAACGGCAGGGTGGGGCCCGAGCGGTGGCACTAGAGGTAGGAAGGCGTCTGCCCTGTGAGCACTAGCCTCAGACGGCCCGGCATCCCACAGGTTCCCCCCAAGCCAGGAGCAATTTCTGAGCAGATAGCCACACCGGGTGTGACCCAAAAACTAAAAAAGAAAAAAAATGAGAAAAGATACACACACACACACACACACACACACACACACACACACACACACACGAGCACAGAACGTGTTAGGGTTAGAGTTCAGGCTGCTTGGGTTTGGGGGCGGAAGGACCACCCCAGCTCTGCCCTAAGGCCACTGCTGGTGGGGCACAGGGGTGCCAGGGATCAAACCAAACTAGGCCTGGACAGAACTACCTGTCTCAGGGCCAGTTCCTGGGGATGGAGGAGGGTGACACCAGCCCTCTCCCCCACCCAACCTGTGAGCTGTGGCCTCTCTTTCATAGGATATGAAAGACACAGAGGGGCCGGAGAGATAGCATGGAGGTAAGGCGTTTGCCTTTCATGCAGGAGGTCATCGGTTCGAATCCCGGCGCCCCATATGGTCCCCTGTGCCTGCCAGGAGCAATTTCTGAGCCTGGAGCCAGGAATAACCCCTGAGCACTGCCAGGTGTGACCCAAAAACCAAAAAAAAAAAAAAAAAAAAAAAAAAAAAAAAAGAAAGACACAGAGCTTGCAGGACAGTCCATCTGGCCCCTAGGAAGGCTACTTAAGCCATCTCTCAAGGATTGAGAGCTGCATTCTTGCTTGCCTTGCGTCTGATTGACCTGGGTTTGATCTCCAGCATCCCACAGGGTCCCCTGAGCCTGCCAGGAGTAACCCTTGAGCATCACCAGGTGTGGCCCATAAACCAAAATAAATATAACCACCTCACAACCTTGCCAAAAAAGAACGAAGCTAAGAGCATGGGGCTCAGAGTCCAGGAAGGGGCTCTGCCATCCAACCCCCAGCTCACCATCCCGCAAACCCCTCTTTCCATCCAGCCCAAATTCTCCAGGGGACCACCTGGGAGAACCCATACTGCAGAGCCCGTGTCCACGGCTCTCAAGAGGTGGCCCTGGCATGGGGGGCCAACCTCTGGGGCAGGAAGCAGTTTTAGGTGTCCAGACCTTCCTAGGATTTGGGAGAAACTAACCACCACGCCACACATCTGAGTGCTCACCAAAAAGCAGCAGAGGCCAAGTGGAAGGGGAAGAGGGCAGCCTTGTCCCAGGCAGTGCAGAAGAGCCAGTCTTAGAGCCAAAGCCCTACAAATACTCCTCCTCTAGTGCTCTGCAAAGACTCCAGCCAGTGATGGAACATGATCACACCAAGAATTAAGTCTAACTGGTCCTGGCAACTGTAGGGAGAGACAGAAGAGAAGAAAAACGAGCTGTATTTAAACATCCTAATAAGTAAGGGCCTTTTAAATACTAGTGTTGTAAGTTAAACATACTAAAGGCTTTATAAATACTAGTGCTGCATGTTAAAGATACTAAGTGCGGGGCCCGGAGAGAGAGCACAGCGGCGTTTGCCTTGCAAGCAGCCGATCCAGGACCAAAGGTGGTTGGTTCGAATCCCGGTGTCCCATATGGTCCCCCTGAGCAGACAGCCAGGAGTCACCCCTGAGCACCACCGGGTGTGGCCCAAAAACCAAAAAAAAAAAAAAGATACTAAGTGCGGAGGGCCAGAGCGATAGTACAGCAGGTAGGGCGATTGCCTTGCACACAACAGATCCAGGTTCGATTTCCAGCATCTCATCTGGTCCCCCAAACATACCAGGAGTAATTCCTGAGTGTAAAGCCACAAATAACCCCTGAGCACTGTAAATAATACCCCAAATAAAGATACTGAATGCTTAATAAATACAAGTGCTGTACATTAAAGTTACTAAGTGCTTCATAAACACCAGCGTTGGGGCAGGAGCAATAGCACATTGGTAGGGCATTTGCCTTGCATGCAGCTGATCCAGGACAGACCTCAGTTCGATCCCCAGCGTCCCATATGGTTCCCCAAGACAGGAGCAATTTCTGAGTGCATAGCCAGCAGTAGTCCCTGAGTGTCATCGGGTGTGGCCCAAAAACCAAAATAAATAAATAAATATTAGCATTACTGGTTATTTCCATGTTATGAACTTCCTCCTTTTGCTTTTTACTTTGGTAGTATATCTTTTTGTTTGTTTTTGAGCCACACCTGGTGGAGTCAGAAATCACTCCTGCTGGTGCTTGGGGGACCATGTGGGATGCCGGGGTTTGAACCTGGGTCAGCTGTGTGCAAGGCAAACACCTGCCCCACTGTGCTATCGCTCCAGCCCCTGGTGGTTATTTATCTATGATCCCAACTGGGCAAAAATTTCCGTGTTTTTTGGGTCACACCCAGCAGCGCTCAGGGGCTACTCCTGGCTCTACACTCAGAAATCATTCCTGGCAGGCTCGGGGGACCCTATGGGATGCCGAGATTCGAACCACCGTCCTTCTGTATGCGAGGCACGGGCCTTACCTCCATGCTATCTCTCCGGCCCCTGGGCAAAAATGTTCAGTGACAGCCAAATTCTTGAGCCTCCTCCAGTTTCTGGGGTTTAACAACCTATGAAGACTAAACCCCAGGGCTAGAGCGATAGCACAGCAGCAGGGCATTTGCCTTGCAAGCGGCTGGCCCAGAACGGACCAGGGTTGGGTTCCCAGCATCCCACAGCACCCCCCCAAAAAATAGAAATCTAAACCCTAGTCACCCAGGATCCCCAGGACACCCCTCCCAGGGCACGGAAGCACCCAGCTTAGTTCTCCCTGCAGACTCCAGCAAACAGTCACTGCAGGCAGCAGAACAACCTGGAGTCAGATTCAAACCTGCGCCCACCCAGCAGTGGGGGGAAATAGGTGGCCATGGGTAGTGTCTGTACACCAGTTGCGCCCCAGAAATGGCACTGCCAGCTCAGCCTCTGGCTCCAGAATGCGACGCCTCACCAGCCCCTTCTCACAATGTGTGTGCATTTATGTGTCTGTGCGTCTGTAGGTGTGTGCGTCCATGCATCTGTACGAACGTCGGTGCTTTCGTACACAAGTCTGTGTATGTATGTCTGTGCATCTGCATGTGTGTGCATCCTTGCATCTTACGTTTATCTGTGTGTACCTATGTCTGTACATCTATCTATACATGTCTGTGCTTCTGTGCATCTCTACTTACATGCACACTACATACTACAGCCGTGCATGAGTCTGTACATCCATCTGTGCACCCTACATATGTCTATGAGTCTGTGCCTACATCTGTACATACATCTTTGCAATGTCCATGAACGTGTCTTTGCATCTATAGGTCCACTTGTGTCTCTGTACGTGCATTCATGTGCCCACTGGGCACACTGCATAGTGCTCGCTCTCCCATCAGTCTCTGCACCAAACAATCTGACACGGCAGACGCACCACTCTAAGGATTGCCAATAACTAAGCATCACAAACAGGAGCCATAGGACTGGGTGTCCTCCGCATGCAGCTAGCTCCCAGTACCATGTGACCCCGCAGGCATCAGCCCAGGTACCCTGGCACTCTTGCAAAGTCTGGGCAGCAGTGCTCCTGAACCCTCGCAGTGAACCACCAGCCCATTTTGTCAAGAGCTGAACCCCAATGTCCCCCCTAAAAAATAATTTAAGTGCAAAGGTAAAGCAAACATTCAAGCACCTGATATCTTTTCAGTCTCAGGGAGCTGGACAGGTGGCTGCAGGGACACGGTCAGCTAAGTGGGAGAGGGAGTGGCATCGGGCTCTGTTCCCGGTGCTGACCCTCCCTGACTCCGACCTGGGCACTGACCCTCTGTGGCACAGACCCTCCTCCTGTGCACAAAACCTCCCTGGGCACCGACCCCCCATGGACACTGTCGCTCCCTGGGCACCGACCCCCCCATGGACATTGACACTCCCTGGGCATCGATCCCCCATGGACACTGACGCTCCCTGGGCACTGACCCCCCATGGACACTGCCGCTCCCTGGGCACCGACCCCCGATGGACACTGCCGCTCCCTGGGCACCGACTCTCCCTGGCAAAGACCCTGCCTAGGCACTACTGTCCCCGGTACTGGTCCTCCCCGGACACGGACACGGACTCCTCCTGGCACGGGCCGAGTCTCCTCGCGAGCCCTTTTCTCTGCCAACGTGGAGCCGGGGTGCCAGTCGGGGACTCGGCCACGGGAGCCGGGATGCGGCCTGACCTGGGTCTCGGAGCCGCGGCGCAGGGCCAGGGCCCGGGCCCGGGCGGGCAGCGCGGAGGCGGCGACGGGCCGGGGCGCCGGCACAGGGCTGCGACAGGCCGCGAGTCTGCCCGGGGCCCGCACTTACGCGAGCGGCGGACCCTCGGGCGCACCGGGCACCCGCCGGGCTGCGGCCGCTCCCGGCTCCCGGCTCCCGGCTGCCGGCTGCGTCTGCGCGGCGCCCCCGGTTGTCCGCTCCGCTCCGGGTTTCCGAGGAGACGGGCCGGAGGGCGGCTGGAGGCGGAGCCGCGGCGAGGGGCGGGAGGGAGCGGGTCGGAGGCCGCCCGCGCCGCCCGGCTGGCTCTGGGCCCGGGACTGTCCGTCCGGGCGGTGCTCGAGGCCAAGCGGGCTGCTGGGGTCGAGCCCGCGCCGGCTGGCCCGGGGAGGATCGGCGCGCTGTGCTCGGCCCGGCTCTAGGGCTGGAGTGGAAGGCCCGAGCGGGCTGCAGGTGTCCCTGGTTGTGACAGCCGCTCTCCCAGAGGAGCCAGGCCCAGGGACCTTTGGGGCCTGAGCACTTTGGTGCTCTCGGTCCTAGAGTCAGACCCAAAACCTGTTCTTGCTGGATACCGGGAGTGCTCGGGGCTCGTTCCTGGTCTTCCTGCAGGAATCATCCTGCTGGTGCTGGGGATCAAACCCAGTCCACTGCGAGCAAGGCACAGGCCTCCCCACTGTCCTGTTGCTCACCAGCGTGCTGTTTCACTGACTGCCAGATACAGGAGTTTCTTGGATTTTTTTTTTTTTTTTTTTTGGTTTTTTTTGGGCCACACCCGGCGATGCTCAGGGATTACTCCTGGCTGTCTGCTCAGAAATAGCTCCTGGCAGCCACGGGGGACCATATGGGACACCGGGATTCGAACCAACTACCTTTGGTCCTGGATCGGCTGCTTGCAAGGCAAACGCCGCTGTGCTATCTCTCCGGGCCCAGTTTCTTGGATTTTAAAGCAAAGAAAAACAGCAGCAAGTAACACACAATGGAGGACGGACTTGGGTCTCAGCAAGGAGTCTGCAACTGAGGAAGCCTTTGGGAACCAAGACTTCAGGACAGGGCTCTCAAACTCAGTTTACCTGGGGGCCGCAGGAGGCAAAGTCGGGGCGAGGCAGGGCCGCAGAAGGGATTTCGCTTACCGAATAGCCGCAATGAAAACTCGCATTAAACATTCGCATACCCCAAACGGACTGCTCAGGGTATGCGAATGTTGAATGCGATTTTTTTCTTACTAGTGCAATTTTTATTCGCTTACCGAATAATCGCAAATACTGCGATATTTAAAGGCCGGCCGAGGGCCACGAAATGTTGTACGGAGGGCAGACCCCTGCTTTGGGCTCTTCTGTGCCTTCATTTACAATTCATACACTTATAAAATAGTAATGCTCCCAGGCCTGCGGGAAAGCCAGCTGAGCTAATTCTGACATTTTCCCGAGGTTTGGCGAAGAAGCACTGAGGACAGAGCTCCCGGACAGGCCCAATGTCAGGGATCAAGGCCAGCAGGGCAGCCTGGCAGGACAGGGAGCCACACAAAAAATTGCCCAAGAGGTGATCCCAGGTGTTCCCATGCACAGGGAAGTGGCTTCTTAAGATGACACGATGCGGGGCCGGAGAGATAGCATGGAGGTAAGGCGTTTGCCTTTCATGCAGGAGGTCATCAGTTCGAATCCCGGCGCCCCATATGGTCCCCTGTGCCTGCCAGGAGCAATTTCTGAGCCTGGAGCCAGGAATAACCCCTGAGCACTGCCGGGTGTGACCCAAAAAAAAAAAAAAGATGACACGATGCGAGGCGCTACTTAGTGAGGTCCAGGCTCTGGGCCACACCAGCCACTACTGAGCTGTGCTCACACAGGGATTGTTGCCTTTCAGAGGATGGGCCACGGCTCTGCCCTGTGGGTGGAGTTCTGTACTGACTTCACTAGTGTTTCATTGACCTGGCAATAAAGTAGAACTTGTCTTCATGGGAGAAAGAAGCAATGATCCTCCATTTGATCCCACCCAGCAGAGTTCAGGGATCCTCCTGCCACTGCTTGGAAGATCATAGGATTGCTGAGGATTAAAACTAGTCAGCTGGGTACTAATTCTCTAGCCCCTATTCTGCATCTTGGAGGGGCAGGTCAGACGCAACAATGTTCAGGGGTTACTCCTAGTTTTGTGCTTAGGAACTTTTTTTTCTGTTTTGGTTTTTGGGTCACACCGGCGGCACTCGGGGGTTACTCCTGGTGCTCAGAAATCACCCCGGCAGGCTCGGGGGACCGTATAGGATGCCAGGATTGGAACCGCCGTCCGTCCTGGTCCTGTGTTGGCTGCGTTCAGGGCAAACGCCTTCCCCTTGTGCCACGGCTCCGGGCCCGCTTAGGAACGCTTAGATACTGTCGCTAGTGCTCGGGGGACCTGCAAGACGGATGCAAACTAAGGCCGCGACACGCCAGGGCAAGACCCTCCGGAGCGGCAGGACTCGCTCCTAGTGGGACGGGCCCGTCGGCGGCTCGGCGCTGGCCCCGCCCAGGCAGGCAGGCCCCGCCCCGAAAAGGAAGACCACGCCCCGAGGGTTGGAGGCGGCTGCGCGGAACTCCCGGAGCGGAACTTTCGGAGCTGGACTTCCGGACCGCGGCGGCGGCGGCGGCGGCGGGCTGCGCGTGCGCGTGCGCGTGCGCATGCGCCGACCGAGGTGGCCCGCGTTCTCGTTTCTCAACACGCGAGGCGGAAGGAGGGAAGGAAAGGAGGAACGGAGGAACGGAGGGCGGTCCGGACTCCAGAACGGGCGGCCGGGTCGGGGGTTGAGGCAGGCCAGGCCCCGGCCCCGCGCGCGGAACTGGGCCGCCCCGGGCCACCCCGCCGCGAATTGGGTCGCGTCGGCGGGAGCCCGGAAGTGGCGCCTGGCCGGAAGTGACGTCGTGCCGTCGCCGCCCCGGGCGCGTGACGTCAGCGTCCCGGAAGGAGCGGGAGGAGGAGGAGAAGAAGGCGCCTTCCGTCCTCGCTGGAGAGACTCGGGTTGGCCTGGGCGTCGTCGTTGCGTTTCCTTCCTTTCTCCGGTTTGTTTTCGGGCCACGCCCCGATCACCGAGACGAAACAGACGTTAGAGCAAATGCAGCTGCAGAAAGTCAGTGCTAGAAGCTCTAGGCTTCAGGACACAGCTGCTTTGCAGTTTCAGCAAGGGACTAATTTTTGGAGAGCTTTACCACTCATAAAGAAAGCTTTATGGAGGAGTAAAGCTCGACATAAAAAAAAAAAAAAAAAAAAAGAAAGTCAGTGCTGGGTGGGAGAGCGCCAACGCCAGTTCCCAACACCAGGAACCGTGATCCCTTGGGTGCAGACCCTGGAGGAAGCCCTGGGGCCCAAAAGATCAGGTTTCAAAAGTCCTCTTAAGGCCATCCCAGGATGATACTTTAAGGAGCTGGAGTTCCAGTTGTGAGCACCAGATGTCAGCCAAGTAGTCTCCACCCAGTAGCTGCACTAGGAAAGCGGATCGAAATAACTCCACTGGGAAAGCTAACCAGGGATGATTAGCTCAGGCCCCGGCTTGAAAATGTCATAAGGGAGTGTCTTGATTCATAAATTGGGTGGTTTGATCATTCAAACGCTATTACGTTACATTTTAATAATGAGATTAAAATATTCGATAATAAAATAGTGTGACTGTCTAACTGAAAATAGTTAACAAGTATGGAGCTGAGTGGGAGAGCGGTTGCCTTGTAGAGAGCCAACTCTGGTCTGATCCTCGGCACCTTATATGGTCCCCCAAGGCTGCCTGCAGTGATTCAGACTGCAGACCTAGGAGTAAATCCAGAGCGTCACTGGGTGAGACCTAAAAACAAACAAACAAAAAAAAACTATCACTTAGCTTCTGCATAGTGGACTGAAGGCATCCAGCCTGCGCTTATTCTTTTATTCCTTTCCCACCCTCCTTGCCCCTGCCCTGTTCAGTCTGGGGGATTAGACGGAGCCCGTACTATCATTCTGACCCGTCAGGCCTAATTTTTGCTTTTTTTTATTTTGGAGCTAGAACTAGCAGTGCTAAGGGCTGACTCCTGGCTCTGCACTCCGGAATCACTCCTGGTGGTGTTCAGAAAGCATATGGTATGCAGGGTATAGAGCCCAGATTAACTGTGTGGAGCTGTTCTATCTCTCCAGCTCCAACAGTTTTATTAGGATCAAGAACTACAAATCATGGGGCTGGAGAGACAGCATGGAGGCAGGGCATTTGCCTTCCATGCAGAAGGATAGTGGCTGGAATCCCGGCGTCCTATATGGTCCCCTGTGCCTGCCAGGGGTGATTTCTGAGTGCAGAGCCAGGAGTAACCCCTGAGCACTCCCAGATGTGACCCTCCAAAAAACCAAGAACAAAACAAAAAACAAAAACTACAAATCATTATTAAGAATATAGCAGTGGGGCCGGGCGGTGGCGCTAGAGGTAAGGTGCCTGCCTTGCCTGCGCTAGCCTAGGACGGACCGAGGTTCGATCCCCCGGTGTCCCATATGGTCCCCCAAGCCAGGAGCGACTTCTGAGCGCATAGCCAGGAGTAACCCCTGAGCGTCACCGGGTGTGGCCCAAAAACCAAAAAAAAAAAAAAAAAAAAAAAGAAAAAAAAGAATATAGCAGTAACCACAAAAAAAAAAAAGGGGGGGGGGCCGGAAAGATAACATGGAGGTAAGGCATTTACCTTTCATGCAGAAGGTCATCAGTTCGAATCCCGGCGTCCCATATGGTCCCCTGTGCCTGCCAGGAGCAATTTCTGAGCACGGAGCCAGGAAAAACCCCTGAGCACTGCCAGGTGTGACCCAAAAACCACAAAAAAAAAAAAATATATATATATATATAGCAGTGGCACTAGAGGTAAGGTGCCTGCCTGCCTTGCCTGCGCTAGCCTTGGACGGACTGCAGTTCGATCCCCTGGCGTCCCATATGGTCCTGCAAGCCAGGAGCGACTTCTGAGCCGCATAGCCAGGAGTAACCCCTGAGCCTCACCGGTGTGGCCCAAAAACCAAAAAAAAAAAAGAATATAGAAGCAGGGGCTGGCGAGGTGGTAAGGTGTCTGCCTTGCAAGCACTAGCCAAGGAAGGACCGCGATTCGATCCCCCGGCGTCCCATATGGTTCCCCCAAGCCAGGGGCAATTTCTGAGCACTTAGCCAGGAGTAAACCCTGAGCATCAAACGGGTGTGGCCCAAAAACCAAGAAAAAAAAAAAAAAAGGAATATAGAAACAGGGCCAGAAAGATAGCACAGCAGTAGGGCGTTTGCCTTGCACGTAGCCAATCCAGGACAGATGATGGTTCGAATTCCAGCATCCCATATGGTTCCTCATGCCTGCCATGAGCAATTTCTGAGCACAGAGCTGGGAGTACTCCCTGAGCACAGCCAGGTGTGACCCAAAAACAACACACACACACACACACACACACACACACACACACACACACACACACGAAATATAGAAACATGGGCCAGAATGATAGCACAGTGGTAGAGCGTTTGCCTTTCACAGACTACTGACCCAAACGGATGCAGATTCAATCTCCATAATCCCATATGGTTCCCCAAGCCTGCCAGGAGCTATTTCTGAATTTCTGAGCACAGAGCCGGGTACCCCTGAGCACCATCGGGTGCACACACCCCCAAAAAAAAAGAACATACAAGTGAGCCCTTGAACACAGCCAGGCGTGACCCAAAAAACAAACCCAAGCCTAAACGGCTTCCTACGGAATGAGAGTAAATTATCACACAACAAGCAACACTAATCTCCATGATATATAAAAACTCACAAAGCTCGGGGCCAGAGATATAGCATGGAGGTAAGGCATTTGCCTCTCATGCAGAAGGTCAGTGGTTCGAATCCCGGTGTCCCATATGGTCCCCTGAGCCTGCCAGGAGCGATTTCTGAGCACTGCTGGGTGTGACCCAAAAACCAAAAAAAAAAAAAAAAAAAAACTCACAAAGCTCAACATCATAAACGGGCCAGAGAGAAAGCAAGAAGGTAGGGTGTTTGCCTTGCATGCGAAGGGATGGTGGTTCAAATCCCAACATCCCATATGGTCCCTGAGCCTACCAGGAGCAATTTCTGAGCATAGAGCCAGGAGTAACCCCTGAGCGCTGCTGGGTCTGACCCCCAAAAAAAAGTCATAAACAGGCCGGAGAGGTAGCATGGGGATAGGGCAAATTTGTCTTGCATGCAGAAGGACGGTGGTTCGAATCCCGGCATCCCATATGGTCCCCCGAGCCTGCCAGGAGCGATTTCTGAGCATAGAGCCAGGAGTAACCCCTGAGCGCTGCCGGGTGTGACCCAAAAATCAAAAGAAAAAAATCATAAACAACTTCAACAAAGTCTGGGTTGGGGCCAGAGAAATAGCACAGCGGTAGGGCATTTGCCTTGCAAGTGGCCGATCCAGGACCGACAGTAGTTCGAATCCCAGCATCCCATATGGTTCCTTGTACCTACCAGGAGCAATTTTTGAGCACAGAGCCAGGAGTAACCCCTGAGTGCTGCCAGGTGTGACCCAAAAACAAAACTAAACTAAAATAAAAAAAAACAACAAGGTCTGAGTAGACAGGGAGGGGGCTGGGAACAATTCAAGTGGTAGTGCTGAAGTAGGGTAGGGGAGAAGGGCAAGTCAGGTCCAACACTTACACAACATGAACTCATACCATCTCTGTCAATTCGATTTCTCTGCTGAAACAAGAAGGTTCAGATTGGAGCCAGAGCCATAGCACAACAATAGGGCATTTGCCTTGCTCAAGGCTAACCTGGAATGGGCCTTGATTCGATTCTCGGCATCCCAGATGGTCTGTGGAGCCTGCCAGGAGCAGGCTTCTGAGCGCAGAGCTGGGGGTTACCCCTGAGAGCCACTGGGTGTGACCCAAAAACCAAAAAAAAAAAAAAAAAAAAAAAAAGATTCAAATCAAAATCAACACCTATGACTTGAACTCAATACCCTAGTCTGGTTTGGGGTCTCATCAGGGGTCTTCACTCCAGCTGCTTTCTTGAAGGTTCTGCATTTGCAGGTTGTCGGGATGGATCCACAGCTAAGTAAATTTATAGGTCTCTGACAAGAGAAAGAAGCAAATCACAGAAAATATTCACAGTCCAGGGCTGGAGCCATAGTACAGAGGGTAGAATAAGGTGTTTGCTTTGCACTATGCTGACCTGGGTTCGATATCCAGTGAGCTCGCCAAGAGTGATTCCTGAGCTCAGAGCCAGGAATAACCCCAGAGCACCTCCGGGTGTGGCCCTAAAACAAAACACACACACACACACATACACACACACACACACACACACACACACACACACACAAAGAGGGATAACTTACAAGACAAGGGATGAATTGACACAAAGTAGAGACAAAAGTACCAGCATGTGGGCCGGAGTGGTGGTGCAGGGCATAAAGTGTCTGACTTGCTTGTGCTAGCCTAGGACGGACCAAAGTTCGATCCCCCGGTATAGTATAAAATAATAAAGAGATCCTTTGGATGAGCTTGGATGGTAGTGGATGGAGATGGAGGCCTTTCTCCTCCAGCCCAGGACCACAAGTATCCAACTCTTCTCCAGCTGGCGGTCCCCAACTTCTGGATAGCGACGAGTGGAGAACTCACTCACAGGCAGGCTTCAGGAAATATCAGCTTTATTCATGCCCTAGCCAACATGTGTGGCTTCTCTCATAACCTTTTACACTGGATTCCTATTCAGTCCTGCTTTGTACCTTGTCCCTCAGCCATTTCCTCCAGCTTCCTTCTCCATCCTCCATCCATGCAAATCCCCTTTTGCCCCTGAGGCCAAATCTTCTGTAACCTCCCCAAGACCCGTCCAGAAATGGGAGGGTCTTTCTTGTAGGTAAGGTTACACAGGAAGAATGGGGGATGGGGCAACACTCCAGTGTCCCATATGGTTCCCCAAGCCAGGGGCAGTTTCTGAGCGCATAGCCAGGAATAACCCCTGAGTGTCACCGAGTGTGGCCGAAAAACAAACAAAAAATACCAACATGAACACACACATATACACATGTGTGTATACACATACACATACATACCGACACATGGCTATGCCACCATCTTCTCATTTGTCCAGCAGGGTCTGCATGTGGGGGTCAGACCAAGAACCACAGAAAAACAAAATTCTCCATGTCGGGCTGGTAAGATGGTGCAAGGGTTGGAGAGGCCCTGAGTTCAATCCACGGCACTTCAATGCAGGGTTCTATGTAGCCCTGGTAGTCCATTCCCATCCAATGAGCCCTCACCTCACCAAACCTTGTCATTGTCCATCATGTCCTCTTCATGTGTCCAGTGAAGCCCAATATTTTCACATCTGTGCGGGCACCCCACCGTGCTTGAGGGTCTGTGCATTCATTTCTCCGGTGGTGTCACAGGGATACCAACTTAGCAGCGTTGCAGAGCAAGTGGGAACAGCCAGTTCTTTTTTGTTTTGTTTTGTTTTGGGGGCTACACCCGGCGGCGCTCCTTAGGGGTTACTCCTGGTTCTGTGCTCAGAAATCACTCCTGGCTGGGGGGGGGGGGCATATGGGATGCTGAGGATCGAACCCGGGTTCGTCCTGGGCGGCAGTATGCAAGGCAAAGGCCTTATCACTGTGCTAACACTCGGCCCAAGGGAATAGCTAGTTCTGGGGTGCAAGTCTGTGGTGAGTCAATGAAGAGACTGGGCTGCTAGCAGACTCTTACCCAGACCCAGGAGATTCGTGTGTGTGTGTGTGTGTGTGTGTGTGTGTGTGTGTGTGTGTGTGTGTGTGTATGTGTTTGAGCCACACCCTGTGGCACTCGGGTTACTCTTGGCTCTGCACTCGGAAATCACTTCTGGCTGGCTTGAGGGGGACTCTATGGGATGCCAGAATGGAACCCAGGTCCATTCCGGATCAGCCAGACGCGTGCGAGGCAAACACTATCACTGTGCTATCATTTTGGCTGCCAGACCCAGGAGATTCTTGGTATGAGATGAAAATTTGGACAAGAGTTACAGTGGCCACACAGCACCCCTGCCTGGCCTCCTGCTCTCCTCTCCAGCCTCCCTGAAGCACAGAAGCTGATGATGACAGGCAGGAAACATCACCCACTCCTCCCCACCCCCTACACCTCGAGTTGCAGAGGGGAAGAGTCTGAATGTCTACACACCTTACCTGCCTGCTCCCCTCCCCCTCTGCAGGTGCAGGTGACCCGGGATGGGACTGTCCTCCCAGCAGCTTGTGGGGGGAGGAGGGGCCAGCTGCGGTCCCCACTGGAGACAGGCCAGGACTGCAGGACTGGGCTGGGTAGGGGTGGTGGGTACCAGGCACAGTGTCTCCTGCCTAGGGAAGGGTCAAGCCCAGCACAGCCCCAGTGCCAGGCTAATGCCAGGAACAATCGCTGGCTCTGCAGCACTTAGATTCTGGGGCTGGATGCCAGGCCCTGGCTCCCTGCAAGTTCTTCTTCTTCAAAGCTGGGTGATGTCAGCTGGGAACAGGGCAGACTGGAAATTAATTTCCCTTCTGAAGGACGAAGCTAAGCCGGAGCTGAGCCAGAGCACTCGAAGGAAGTGGGTCAGCTAGACTTTTCCCCTTGGGGAGCATGCAGACTGGAACCTGACTGGAATCCAGGCCTTCAAGATTCTGTTAAGTCCGGAACTCAGGGCCCACCACCCAAAGACCACCAGGGAGACAGACAGTCATGTAAACGCAAGGGAATTTATTCCAGCATGCTGGGGTCCAACATCTCCTAGGAAAGGAGGCCCCCGAGAATGGCTCACAGGCAAAATTGAAAGGGTGCCTAGGGCTCAGTCCAGGAGATTTCTGCTTCTGAGTATTGATCTTTAAAATTATTGGTTCTTAGTACAAGGTTGGGCGAAGATTGGTTGTAGATCCAATGTAGCATCAGAAAGACCCAGCAGGCCCCCCAGATCCAGGGTGTGGTGTCATCTGGCTATCTGTTACTGCAGACCCAGGGTGCAGTTGTCATCTGGCCGTCTGTCAGCTGCTGTTTAGCCTTATATGGATATATCTCCTGATATTTACCCCTAGGGTCTGGTTCCAGGAACTGGTTGTTCTTCTGGACCCAGTCTTTGTACCTTAAAACTAGAGCCTGTCATGGCTGCAGTTAGGCTCACAGCAAAGCCAGGTTTATAGCAGTTAACTTCCTTAAGCAAGCAGAATACCGAAGCCAAAGCAATGTTATCTCTAAAGGCCCACTGTAGAGTATTCTTGGTATTATTCTATGTTCTTAGTTCTGTGTCTGTCGTCCCACCTGGATCTTCAAGGTGAGGGTGATTGAGTGTGAAATAAAGTAGCTTGTGGGGGAGGCCAGACAGGCTTTTGGCAGAGCTGACGGCTGGGTCGGATGGCAAAGAACTCTCTTTGCCAAACCTTTGGTCCCCTAACTTCGTTGTCTGAAGTGAATTATTTGTGGTGGATGGTTGTTGCCCAGGAGAGGGATAGAAGGATGAGGTTTAATCTTTCTCTCTGGGAGTTATTTTTGGACTCGCAGACCTCCAGCAAGGTGTTCAGCCTCCCCCCACAGCCCACCATATTCTTTTTTTTTTTTTTTTTTTTTTTTTTTTGGTTTTTGGGCCGCACCCGACGGTGCTCAGGGGTTACTCCTGGCTGTCTGCTCAGAAATAGCTCCTGGCAGGCTCCGGGGACCATATGGGATGCCGGGATTCGAACTGCTGTCCATCCTGTGTTGGGTGCGTGCAAAGCAAACACCTTACTGCTGTGCTATTGTTCCGGCTCCTGAATATTTGACTGGGGTCCCTGCCAAGACTCCACTTGTGGGATGAGGCTCAGACCTCGGTTAACCAAATAAACTCCCTTTTCCACCTTGCATTATCAAAGGTGGTCTTTGACCCTCAGCTGGTGTCAGGACATTTTTTAGTCAGTTTTTATTATTATTATTATTTATCAGAACGGGAGGTGTCAGGAGTTACTCCTGGCTCTGTGCTCAGAAATTGCTCCTGGTAGGCTTGGAGGACCAGCAGTTGAACCCAGGACCGTCCAGGGTTGGCCGCATGCAAGGCAAATGCCCTACTGCTATCTCTCAGGCCCCTACATTTTTTTGTTTTTTTTTTTTGGGGGGGGGCCACACCCGGTGACACTCAATGGTTACTCCTGGCTATGGGCTCAGAAATTGCTCCTGGCTTGGGGGACCATATTGGACAGCAGGAGAATCGAATCGCAATCTGTCCTAGGCTAGAGCATGCAAGGCAGACACCTTCCCACTGGTGTCACTGCTCTGGCCTCAGGCCCTTAAATCTTATCAGGACTTTAAGTTCTCCTTTCCCTTTCTTGAGGGGGTCCAATCATCTCAGTGTGATGTTTCAGTTTCTCCATCAGGAAGAGGCCATTGCTTCCTGGTTAGATTATAGGGTAGAAAGCTCATTACTAGGTTTCCTGGACAGGCCAGAACACTGCAGCCTTCCTGCCCCTTTCACCCTAGCACCCAGGAGTGGGGGCGAGGTGAACCAGGAACTGGACATCTCACTTGCCCCACTAGTGAGGTCTCCATTGTCACTACACAGAACTGTCCCTCTATTTTGGGCCGGCCAGAGCAATCAATTGCTCTTTTATTTGGGGGGGGGGTCACACCCAGCCACGTTCAGGGGTTACTCCTGGCTCTGGACTCAGAAATCGCTCCTGGCTGGCTCGGGGGACCATATGGGATGCTGGGAATCAAACCCACGTCTGTCCTGTGTTGGCGGTGTGCAAGACAAATGCCCTACCGCTGTGCCATTACTCAGCCCCTGAATTGCTTTTTGGAGGGAAAATCAGCCCTTGAGTACTACCCCACATGGGTTTCCGTCCCCGTGAAAAAGCATTTCATGAGGAGACAAATGGTGAAGTAGAATAATTTATTTTCTTCTCCAGGTGATCTGACTTTCATTCATGCCTCCACAACAATAAAAGCAAAGTAAAACTGGAATATTTAAGGCTCACAAAAAAACTATAAAGAAACCACACAGCACTGAGCTGGAGGAGAAAGACCTCATCTTCCATCCCTCCATCAGCCAGCTCATCAAGAGCTGAACTGCAACAGTAACCTCTGAACGCTGCCGGTGTGACCCCAAAACAAAAACAATTATGTATATGTTGCTAAGCAGTGCATCCTTTTGCTCTTCACAATGCACAGGAATAATTTTATTTAAAGGACTATTAAGAGGGGAGAGCACAGAGGTCAGTTTCCACATTCAAGTACAAGGAAGGAACCACACCTCTGCGGCTTAGATGCAGGGACCTCAGAACAGGAATGTGCTTTTTGGTCCACACCCTGTGATGCTCAGGGGCTACTCCTGGCTTGAGGGACCATAAGAGACACCAGGTATGGAACCCCCATCCGTCGTGGATCAGCCACATGCAAGGCAAACGCCCTACCGCAGTGCTATCACTCCAGTCCTGTTCTTTGTTTTTGTGGACCATTCCTGGCAGTACTGAAGGAATCATATGCACGATTGAACAAGAGTCATTAGAAGCAAGCTCCTTCACAGCTGAACTGTTGTAGTAGTCTGAGCTGGGGACTCCCTCTCGTCCTTGCAACCTTTTGTTTCTTCTGAAAACCGCTACTCTGGGGCTGCCCATTCCTGCACCCCCAAAGAACTTAGGATTTGAGACTGCAGAGGACAGAGGACGGGCCTTTCTACTATGGGCAGCTCCAGGGCTGGTCCTCCACACTCTGCTCATCTCTCAGCATGTTTGGAAGGAACCCTCCTCCATCTTGTGAACTTACTAGACCCTACAGCCCTTCATGTCCCAAAGCACCAGGCTGCAGGGTTGCTCCAAGGCCTTCAATGTGGTCTGGAAGGTGCTTGTTTTAAGTGCAGAGTCGCAGGTGCTCAGCTCCCTCTGGGCCCACCTCACTCTTGGGATTGCTGAGGAGGCTCAGAGTGGTGCAGGCCGAGTCTAATTGTCCCCATTCCTCCTTGTTGCTGCCACCAACCTACTTTTAAGTTTTGTGTTTTTTTTTTTTTTTTTTTTTTGGGTCACACCTGGCAGTGCTCAGGGGTTATTCCTGGCTCCAGGCTCAGAAATTGCTCCTGGCAGGCACAGGGGACCATATGGGGCGCCGGGATTCGAACCGATGACCTCCTGCATGAAAGGCAAACGCCTTACCTCCATGCTATCTCTCCGGCCCCAAGTTTTGTGTTTTTATTTCTGGGGAGGGACTCCTGGGGAGTGTTTGGGCAGTGCTGAGGATCAAAACCTCCTCCGGTGCTCAGTCTGTGGAGCACCTCTCAGGCTCTGCACAGCTATCACCCTACCCCCCAACCCCCCATTTTGGTAAGTACCCAGAGCACTGCAGCAGGCTCCCACATGCCCTTCTCTGGGGAGAGATGATGTGGTTTTCTTCTGGAAGAGTCTCTCTAAGCTGCTATCTCCAGAAAGAACCCATTTGGGTCTGGGTAACTAAGGGCTTCTGTAGGGGGTGTTCAGCAGCCCATCAAGCTTACTCAACTTCGACACCCCAGAGTTTCTTTTTTCTTTTTCTTTTTTTTTGGTTTTTGGGCCACACCCGTTTGACACTCAGGGGTTACTCCTGGCTAAGTGCTCAGAAATTGCCCCTGGCTTGGGGGGACCATATGGGACGCCGGGGGATCGAACCGCGGTCCGTACCTTGGCTAGCGCTTACAAGGCAGACACCTTATCTCTAGCGCCACCTTCCCGGCCCCGACCCCAGAGTTTCTGATCAGTGTGTACCCTGGGCATGTGGACACGCTTTTTTTTTTTTTTTTTCAATTCTTTTAATTTGCGTGTCATCCTTGCGCAGGGGCCATGCTCATCTTCTCTGTATGGTTCCAATTTTAGTAGATGTGCTGCCGAAGCAAGCACAGTGGACAAGCTTTGTCCGTCCTCAAGTCACATCTAAACCCTAAAAGACGGATTTTCTTTTTGCTGGGCCGCACCTAGCAGTGCTCAGGATTCATTCACTCCCGGTTCTGAATCCTGGGCTCACTCCTCGCAGTGCGTAGGTAGGGGACAGAACCTGGGTCAGTCGCACGGGCCCTGCCCTCGGAACATGGACTCTGCAGCCCTCAAGGTGATTTCTACAGCCAAAGTCCCAGTGAGAAGCGGCAGGAGTTCCTAAGTCAAAACTGGGACCAAGCCAGGATTCGAGAACAGACACTAGAAGTGGGTCTGAAACAAGACTGGAGGAGAAGCCCAACGCATCACAGGCCCTTGCTTCTGTGGGGCCAGACAAAGACCCGACTAGGCAGCCAGGGCTTTATTTGGGGGTGGGTGGCACAGCCGCCTCTGCTCAGGCTTAGTCCAAGCAGGGCTTGGGGCGAACATGGAACCCAGGTCAGCAATGTCAAGACCAAGGCAGCGCCTGCCCGAGCACTCATTCTGCGCAGGCGCGGGGCCGACCGGCCGCCGCGGGGCATCACGGGACTTGTAGTCCAGGTTCGCCGCCGGCCTACAGCTCCCAGCGGGCGCCGCGCCGCCCCGCCCCTCGCCTCGCCTGCCTCGCCTCCCTCGCCGCGGGTCCCGCTGCGGCCGCCCGGGCAGGGCGCGACCATGGCGGACGCGGCCGCCGGCAAGGACCGCTGCGGGGACCAGCGGCTCGTGGCGCTGCCCCTGTCGCGCATCCGCGTCATCATGAAGAGCTCCCCCGAGGTGTCGAGCATCAACCAGGAGGCGCTGGTGCTGACGGCCAAGGCCACGGTGCGTGAGTGGGGGAGGGGCGGAGTGAGGCCGAGGCGGCGCCGAACGGTCGCCGGACCCGGACGGCGGCCCGCGGGCCTTCGCGCACGCGCGGCCCCAGCGCCTCACACCGCGCGCTTCCGCCCCGCGCGCCGCTGGCTTGGCCCCGCCCACCCCTCCTAGCCTCACCTGGCCCCGCCCTCGCGTCTTTCCGGGTCGGCCCCGCCCCTTCCGGTTCGTCTCGCGCAGTCTTTCTCTTTTGGCCCCGCCCCTGTCCCTCGCGACCGCGCCCACTCCCTCCTAGCCTCACCTGGCCCCGCCCCTTTCCCGGTTTATCGCGCGTGCTTCCTGGCCCCGCCCTCGCCCGCCCGTCTTTCCGGGGTGGGCCCTGCCCCCTCGGGCCCCGCCCCTTCCGGCTTATCTCGCGCGCCTTCCGCGTTTGGCCCCGCCCCGGTCCCGCGCTCCTTTGCGCCTGCGTCGCGTCGCCTGGTTCGGCGCCAACCTCGCGCCCTGCGCCATTGTCTTCTCCCACCCGGCGGCGCACCCCGAAGTCGCCCCCGCCCGCGCTGGGGTCCACGCCGCTTGGGCTCCGAGCCCCGTCCAGTGCCGGGAACCAAGGAGCGAACAAGCACCTCCCCCCTGTGCCGTTGCCCGCTGCAGGAGCTCTTCGTGCAGTTCCTGGCCTCCTACTCGTATGGCCACGGCCGCGGGCAGGACCGGCGGGCGCTCACCTACAGCGACCTGGCCAGCGCCGCCGAGGACTCGGACACCTTGCAGTTCCTGGCAGGTGCGTGGCCTCACGCGGGCACCCAAGCTCTGCTCTCACTGGCTGGCTTGGCTGGAGAGACCTCTGCAAAGTCCACCCTGCTCAGGACGGAAACACACAGGCGGGGGCCTTTGCCGTGCACACAGCTGACCAGGGTTCAACCCCCAGCATCCCAGATGGGCCCCGGAGCCAGCCAGGAGTGATTTCTGTTAGTTTTGGGGCCACACCCAGCGACGCTCAGGGTCGGTCACTCCTGGCAGCTCCGCCCTGTGTCCAGAGCAGCATGCAAGGCAAATGTCCTACCACTGGCCACAGGAGTGATTTTTCTGAGCGCAGAACCACATGTAGCCCAAAATCCAAAAATGAAAAAGCAGACAGCTGTGAGCTTAACTGTTGGTCCGAGAGGGACTGCTGGAAACAAGCCCCTGGATCGTCTTCTGCCTGTGGACTGTGCTCTGCCTCTGGGAGTTGGGGTACAACCGCCAGGCAACAGTGCTGGGCGTTGCATTTGCGGCGGGTGGGGTGGGAACGGATCTTTGAGGATCTGCTAGCCTGCTACCGCCACATTCACCATTTCTACCTCCGCCTTCTGATTTTAGATATTCTACCGAAGAAGATTTTGGCCAGTAAGTACCTGAAGATGCTCAAAGAGAAGCAGGGAGATGAGGACAATGCTCAGGATGGAAGCGACAACGAGGCAGAGCCCTAAGCCCGGAAGCACAGCTCTAGCAGTCAGCCCATGCAGGACCCCCAGCGCCCGGGCACCCCGCCTTCTGTCCCGTTGAGTGTGTGGGAGGCACCACGCTACACATGGTCCACAGATCCAGGAAAGCTCCCCCGGGACCTGGCCCCCCTCCAACTGCCACAGCTCACACCCAGGGGGCAGGTGGTTTGGGGTAATGTTCTCAGTTACAGCCAGAAGAGCTAAGTGCCGGGTGTATATATTCATAAATGAAATGAGTACTTGCAAAATTTAGACTGAACCCCTAGTCAACAGTTTTTGGAAACAACTAGTAAAGAAATGACAAAGTTTTGGAGGGTTAGGGATAGTATATTACATCTGAATTTTTATATTTATAAAGATTTGTACTTCAATAAGTTACCCTCTTTTATTAAAGAATTGCTTTTTTTACAGTAAAATAATCCATGGACTTGTTTTGGAGTACTGTTGCTCTGATACTTTGTTATCTGGAACTTTTGTGAAATTAAAAAATAAGCATTTCTGGGTAGCAGTAATAGCACAGCAGGAGGGCATTTGCCTTGCACATGGCTAACCCTGTTTGATTCCTGGCATCCCAGAGGGTCCCCCATATACTGCCAGAAGTAATTTCTGAGTGTAGAGCCAGGATATGACCTGAAAACATCAAAACACAAAAGGGCATTTCTAACACCTGGAGGAAAGTCATCATATCCAAAATGAAACAGTGCTCTATG